>NC_139346.1:139489602-139924602 GCF_055883805.1 Amblyomma maculatum
AGCTTGTGTCCCCAATAATGTAGTAGCGCAACGTTCCTTCAACGTAGGCCTTTTCAAGCAAAATCGACCGGCAGTTGCTGGTTCATCGTATTCCCGCTAATAATCTGAAAACCTGTGACGCTGCTGTGATTATCTCGTGGAGGTTTTTAATCTGAAGTACCCAAGAGAGATTGCTGTCAATCATATCACCTAGGAATCGGTGTGATCGAACATACGATAGTGATCATCCATCCAGAAGGAGCGGGTATTTAGTACACGACAGTATGTCGGACTACAGGAGAAGCTGGGGCTATTCGGGGAAACGCAGCTGACATCGCCAGTAAGGGTCTGTCCAGCTTCACAATATACAGTTAACGTGCAATTTTAGGAACATAATTGCAAATTTTCGTAGCACACTTTGTCGCAGTGCTAATGAAAGTACTCAACTGTTTACAAACGACCGCGTATGTGAGTCAAGGAAGAAACGCGAAAATATTGTTCAGAAAATTTTATTGCCTTGCGCATTTTTAAGAGTCAACCTCGGGTGACTCGCGAAAGTGTCGCGCTGATTTAAATGTTGATCGCCTTTGAAATGAAGTTTCATAATTTTTCAGTCAGTTTTAGGGTGTACTCGGGTTTTCGCGACGAAGTGACGACGTCGTTGGTGCAGAGCGAATGAAGAAGAGGGCTTTTAACAGTTTTCTCTACATGTGTTCCTAAGGGCCGCCATACCACTGGGGATGCAAAATTGGCCACCAGAGGCACTGAACGCACCGCCAATGGTAGCGCAACTAGCGACATGTACGGAGCCTGTAGAACGCGGAGGCGTGGCCTGTGAGAATATTTGAATGTTCTATAGCCTGGCGCATGATACCGCGGTACGGTTCGCCTTTCAGAGGCAAATTTATGTCAATATTTGCCTGCTTTGTACAGCGTGGCGTTTCTTTGCTTTTAAGGCAATAGAGGATTATGCGTTGCTAAGCTTAGCTTCCACGACGCCACTGATTTTCACGTAAAACCACCCATGTATTGTTTAACAGCACATTCCAACCACATAGAAAATTTACACAATTAGGTTAAAAATGATTGCTTACTAATCGATTTTTTACATTGTGAATCAGAGTGATCTTATCAGCTCAGATCTCTAAAATAATTTTTGGTAGATTCATCAGTATGGAAGCATTAAATTGCATACCGTTCCATCCAGAATCAAAGTAGGGATACATTACGCCAACGTGCAGAGTGTAGAGACGCACGCACTTGAAAACATTTACTAGGAGAAATATGCATATTTTGCTTCTATCATCAAGAGATCGTCCATCAGTGTCGCCAGCAAGCAAATATTTATTAGTCATGCGTTTAGATCAGCACGCTTCAACTAATTTCGGCATGGCAACTTATCACTGCAGCAGAGTTTGGACGCAATTGCAATGTAGAGGCCATTAAGGCCAAGCTGCAAGGTCAAAATAAGGGCATCATTTTTGCGAAAATCAGACTAAGGCGTGGATTTATAAGAACTGTCATCGAAAAAAGTAAATAATACGCACTAGCGAGAAATGATTTTCTCTGGGATTAGGCATAGCTCCAGGCCCTGCCTGATGATCGATCCCTTGGAAACATGCCAACTTACTGATTAGCGCGGCAATGTACAAACATTTTTCTTTCTTTCAAACCCTCATCCCTCTGACGTATTTCCATTACTGTACATATTGTTTGAAAAGTTCAATATGGTCAGCGTCTCGCCTGTCCTCTTCGCTTGTAGACGGCTGGGTACCGTGGATCACCAGGGGCGCCGAACTCATCGAAGACGCCGAACCGCAGGTGCGCCCACTCGTGTGTTATCAGGTAGTCTGCAGAACCAAACACAGCAATAAGCTATTCCATCCGAAGAAAACTAAGCACAATAATGTACATCCCTAGTGCAAGCACTGCGTCGAGATGCTGCCATCGCGCATGAGCCTCTCACCCTGAACTCTACAATTTTACTGTGGTTCATGGACAAATCGACCTCATTTTGATACCGCTTTTGATGCTGCTGTGTACGATGAATGAAGCTGCGTTTGAAAGGGAAAGACATCAGAACTTCTCAACTGCAGTAATGAACTACACACATCAGTATGCGGATCAGATGCTAAGTCCATCGTTATTTTAGTAACGCAGCGTATGGATGGATGGTAACGATGCTCTTATTTTTAATACGTGAGCGGTAGTATAACCGTGTGAGTAGAATATGTTCGTCGGAATTGGCATCAGAGTCGGCAGCGTAGACAATCTGAAGCCTCGCAGCACGGAAAAATGACAAGCATGCCTCCTGCAGGTGGTGGTTGGCAGGTGACAGGGCTGGGCACTAACTGGTAGGCGGGATGCGCGAAGCCAAGAGACCCCATGATATGGACGAGTTGGGAAAGGTCAGTAACACGGGCAGCTCTTTCCAAATTGAGAGGTGAAGTAGCAATAGATATTGTCGATGCAATCACATACAGAGTCAAGCACGCTATTTTAAGCCGTAATGCACCTGCCATTGATGCACATAAAGAAACATAGTAAGGTACCATGGCATAGAAAATAATGCTCGGGAGCATTACCACGAAAGTCTCACTTTTTATCTGCCATTTTTTCCCTTGATTTGATAACTCCTCGCGTTTTCGGACCCCTTAGACACGCTTGCCCGTGGCGTGCAAGACGTTTACATCTGATGACATTCACAAATACGGTAATATAGAAACAAATCGTCGTGACGACATGATGATGAGAGTAATCTACAAACACGCGGTCTGATTATACAAACTGTCCGGCGTAATTGACAAATTAGAAATGCTTTAATGGCCAGCGGATTTGGCTCGAACGGCCTGCCCCACGCCACCTCCCGCTCCGTCGTCTTTGAATGCCTAGCATTGTAGTGGTTAAAGTGTGTCTCTAAAAGAAAAAAAAAATAGTAAAATTTACTTCTTAAATTGAATCACGTACTATGGCTTCTCTTTGTCGGAAATGCTATTTTTTCCTCTGCACTGATATTAAATGCTACCAGCAAATTCCTGAAAATTATTCCTGCGATATTCTACTCTTTGCAGTACTAATACGTTTTTAATTGAGGATTCCGTTCAAACTTTGGATGTACGGATATTATTGCCACACAGCCACACAGATTCCGTTAACCTACAGGCCTTTGCATTTATGTTGCCTCTTTTTGAGATAACACTCCGCAGATCCTGCCAGCAATTGACTTCCTGTTACAGTTTATTTGCACTCAAATGAGACTCAGCTGATATGTAGGCATTTGGCTTCCTGTTGCCATTATCTAGAAAGTGTTCTTATACGGTAACAAACGTACTAAATAAAGTTAAGGTTATTGAATGAAATGGTATAGACTGCTCAATGACTTAACTTGTCAGTTGAAACTGAGTTTTTACTTTTTTAATGGCCATAAAATAAAAACAGCGTCGCCATATTACGATTTATTTTGAAGCCTCGAAAAATAGATTTACTGAAAAGAATTTACCTGCCCGTCGGTGCTTGATGGCATTAACGGGCAACAGCACGTATTCTCCGGGTTGACCACAGGGCCGAGGCTGCACTGTGCGTGGCCACCTTGAGTCCTCGTCGGTCACGATTTTGATTGGCGCATGCGCGTGGAGAGAGGCCGGTGCATCTCCGTGTTCGGCGGGAGGCCAGTTGGGAGGGAGGGCTATGGTGACATCGCGTAGGTGGACGTAGCCTCGAGTTGCTCGGTGAAGGAAGGCCGACGAACGAGACAAAGCAGACTGTACAGGCGAAACCACGCAGAAGCTTGAGAGCAATGAAACGTCTGTTCAGCCCGAATGATGATGATGATGATAAAGCGCGAGCAGCTTTTTGCTTTCGAATACGCTTCAAATGTTGTGATCTCTCCTTTTTGTTTCCTTCGTAATAAAAAGAAGTCCAGATCGACTGCTATATATTTAAACGCCAGAGCGTTAAAATCCCCTTATTTGGAAAATCTGGCATGGGCGTGGACGTCGGCGTTATGAATGAAAAATCATGACCTCTCTTTCGCATATGGTACCATACAAGGTGAGTCTCGTGACCGGGCACAGATTGCTCATCGAGTTACACTGGGTGTTCCGTATATATCTGCCGGAGTTGTGACAAATTCGTTTAAGCTAACTACTGAACTATTCGGGCTATTCTCCCATAAGGTAACTATGTTGATCTTTCATATGTTAATGTCTGAACTTGCCTGCATATTCCATATTCGAAGAAAAAGTGTAGTCGCCTGCGGCAGACGTTTTGGTCGTAATGAGCAGATCAACTTATTTTACTGACTGCGCCACCTGGTGAATTGCCGGGCAAACAATATCCAGCACAGGGAACGGCGGGTCGAGCAGTTGGGCAGATGACGCAACCTGTCGAATAAGCTCGTCTGCTCACCAGAACGAAAATTCCGCCGCAGACGACTGTTGTTTTTACCGATTATGGAAAATTATTGCAAGTTCAAACTTCAAATTAAATTACCGAGAAACGTAGACCACACAAGTTGCGGGAGGCGTTTCATCCCGATTACTCCAGGAGTTGGCTTAGGAGAATTTTTCACAACTCGAACAGGTAAATACGGAACACGCTCGATGATGTGCCTAGATCCTGCGACATGGCCGAGTTGCTAGAAGATGCCGACCAGGGTCGCTCCTTTGATCTGAAGGGGGTGAGATGGAATTTGAACCCCTTGGCAATCCTGCACTGCGAGTCAGTCACCCTACTTCTAGGGCACGTAGGCACGTTACTGCAGCTTGGCTAAAGCGGGGATTTTTGATTTTGTTGGTTGGTCGTCTACATAGTGTGGCAGCTCACGACTGTGTGCTAATGATTATGAGTGAGTTCACAGAAGCACCGCTGAAGTAATTGGGAAATCCAGCGAGAAGCAAAGAGCGTGTGCACTAACGTGGATCCTCAACGGTAGACGGTATGGACGGCTAAACATGTTTTAATTAAATATATTTTAAGAGAAACACTAATTGACGCATCAATTGCCAATAAATATTTTGTGTCAGTCCGCCTTGCTCTAAATAGATGGAATCCGTTTATTTATTTATTTTTTTTGCGACATGCAAGCAAAGCAAACGAAGGCTATCTCAACTGAAATAAACAACCTTCCGTGAAAAAGCCAAACAAAAAATCACTTTGACGAATGCGACTTTGTTCTCAAGACAATAATTTACTTAAGATGTTCTCACCTTATGCTCCTCTTAGTTTCTTAATGAAGAGATGGTGTTTCTCTCGCTAGACTACTAAGTAATGTACTTAGAAATTATGCAGTATGTGGCTTATAAAGGGAATTGAATGTTATAAAACGCACTAAAATGTCCACTAGATAAGTTGCATGTAATAATAAGGTGCTCGATTCATCGTGTGGCGAAAATAAAACGTTAGCATTGCAACAACCATCACTGTAACCTTGTCACATAAAAATAAATACAAGGTGAAACCTTTGTGTTCTCAGATTATTGCAGATAGTGCAGACAATTGATTTTAGTTCACGCACTGCAGGTGTAAATATTTACTTCATGGCGACATACTTCACCGCTCCACATGACAAATTTCTTATATGTACTTGTTCCCAGTGCTTGATTAAGCTTAACTAGTATTTGGCGAACACCTCGGGCCGGACTGCAAGCTTAGGCTAGCACTTTAGGACTGCATATAATACTCAGAGAGTACCTCGAGAAATCTGGTTATGCGAACGCTTATGACATTCCCTACGTGACGCAAAAGACGTTGACAACAACCAAACAGCCTGTTCGCATTCTACAACTTTCTGTCAGGAGAGCACAATTAAGGTCGTGTACAGGATCCGGTCTAAACGCTCGAAAAAAAAACCGCTGCTCCACCTTGAGCTGCTCCAGAAAGCCTGGATCCACCGGAAGAGCCTCGTGTACGGAGACCACCACATCCACGTAACCGCCGTCATCCTGCAGACGGATCGTGGCACTCGTCACTCCGCTGCAGCCCGCGAAGAGTAGAAGCACCAGTGCACAGTCTCTTCGACTGAGGCGAAAGAAGCAACAGCCGTTGTCACTTTCGTTCATTGCACATATGCAGAGAATATTAACTCAAGAGGTCTGGGCAAGTTCAGTAACGACGACGTAACAGCGAACGACGTGGCTAAGTCGTAGTTTTGGTTCTGTTGTGTACAGGAGCCGACACACAGTGGACTCAAACACTGGGTGGCTGTCACAGGCGCCCGTCTTTTCATCGGCGCCGCGCCCCGCTGTGACACACGGAGAGAGGGTGCGCCTCTGCGTGAGAGGAGTCGTCATCTCCGGGACAACAATCGCTGCAGTCGTAGATAGGGCGGACAAACATCGTCGGCTTATAACGCACGCACACACGCGCTTATTCAGAGCGGCCGACAGCGCATATAGCGCCAGGCTGGCTATCCAAATTTGGATGCGATTTCTACCCATTGTGACAATGTTCCCCACCTTTTTTTGCCTTGATAAACCTATGCTGCATATGACATCCTCTGCCCTCAAAGTAAATTTATCTCCCAGATCATCGTTTATGGGCTATGACAGTGTATAGAACATACAACTAGGGCACACCCGAGGTGATACATTTCCTGCATCTCAAATCGGGCGCAAAATATGCACGGCGACTTTCTCTTCAATATCTTTGTACTAGGTCTTGATTTTTTCACAAGCATCGGTTATTCGCCTGCAGATTCATTTTAAAACAGCCCAATAAGGTTGTGGGGGCAAAAAGACACCTACAAACTAAAGGTGTGGTGACGTTACCGCGCCCTTTTGGAGGCAACGGTATCCACACCGATACAGATTAATATTGATCTAAATTTACAGATTTTTAAGACATGATTGATACGACTTGGCTGCAAATGCACGTGGTTATCACAGAAAGGCAGACATCCTGTACACGGCGCAGCCTATTGATTACAGTATAGGCTAGTGAGAAAAGTTGCTAATTATTGTTTTCTCTATACTTTAAGGGTAGGCAAAATTCTGTCTGTTCTTTAATCCTATCTTCACGAAAATTCCAAACCTTGACAGCACGTTTTTCAAATTATGGGCGAAAATGAGAAACAGAATAGGTTTAAAAGACCCACCAGACATGTTGGCAATTTAATAAGGAGGCGTGGCTACTGTATTGTTTGGTTCCGTTAGCACGTTTCTTGCAAACCCTGTAATTTTGTTGTTCTGAAATGTTGTCGCTGATCAATTTCCATCATTTACCCAGTTTCTATAATGCCGGCAGGAGACCCTTAGAGCGTTTGACGCTATAGTGCCCGTAGTTCTTTAGCGTACGTTCCAATACGCGTTCGGAATGCGGTTGTATATGCATGTGTATCCACTGAGCACTAGCTTTGCTTGAAAGATGCCGCTTAAAAGGTACGACATCTTCCCTCTCGCTGTTCTGATACGCAAAGTGCATCGTTATTACATGCGTAACGAGGTGCCGACTGCCGCAAAGCTAAGGAAGGACTAGTAAGTGACCTCGATATGGATATGCCAAACATAAGTGTCTGCACGTTGCAGAGAATACTGAACGATATCGGGCTTGCATTCCGGAAGCGCAAGCGGAACTCTTCTCTGGAAAGAAACACCGCCCTGTGGCGACAAAAGTACCTCCGGACGATCCGGGAAATGAGAAAAAAGAAGAGGCAAGTAATGTTTTTGTTGCGTATTTTTGGATAAGTGATGCATGCATTGGGTGTGAAAAGGCAAAGATGAAACACGATGTATTTTTGTGAATTACAATGGAAAAGTGAAGTGCAGTATCGGAAATAGTTCGGGTGAACCTGGAGGGGCAGGCGCATAATAGACGAAGCGATGCGGTCATGAGTAAGCTGAGTGTCTTGCGATGCCGGCCTCGTCGTTTCATGTGACCGCGATGAAATCCGCCCAGGTGCATCGTCTCACGTACCTTGCGATCACTTTCGATTTAGAGCAGCGGGGCCGCTTCGGTGCTGCGTTTGTGAGTCTATATGATTTTTTTTTTTACCTCTGCCCGTCATAAATCGAAGAGTGAGTCAGAACCACTTTGCGCTCATTGCTTTTTATTTTATTTAGGTTTCAAATTCACAATTTACTTTTCATTTTTCACGGAAACCTAACCTAATATCTCGCATTATCACACGTTAGTGATTCACTTCTAGTGCTAAAAATGAGTAAAAAACCTAAAATGTACGACACTTTGTTAGTAAAAAATTATGTTTAAAAAAAGCTATAAGGATTGCCTTACTGCCAGTTGGTGCGCACAAGTGATTGTAAATATAAAAAAAAATCAGAAATCTTAGTTTTCGTCTTGATCCTCGTAAGCAATGATGGTTGCAACGTCCACGTGAACCTTAGTGCAAAAAAAGGCATCGGACTCAGACAAGTAAGCTAGCGAGAGCGCTTCTCTCTGGACGCGGAAACGAAACTGAGACTGCAATGTAATACTCCGTAGAAGCTATACCTACCGACCTACAAGGCGGACAGACACTTTTACAGATGCTCCTCTCACGTAGATTTGTTAGTGGTGCCAATACATCTTGTCGCGGAGTATAGCTATATCTAAAGAGATGAGAGAGACATTAATTCTCATTCCAGAATCATTTGTTGGCCATTGGCACAATCGCTGCATCAGTGCACTAACACGACCAAAGTGCTCTGCATCTTTTACCAGGTTATGAAAGGCCAGTGGACTTGGGTTTAGCGGCACCTCCGTATTTAACGATCCCGGCCGCTTCCATTCCAATCTCGCCTTTCTGTATATGAAAAGAACTGCCCGAGTTGGTGACTGCACTCGTCCATGTCATTTGGCTTCGTGGCACCGCACATCAAGTCTACGAGTCATTGTAGTACAGCCATGTCATCGGACAACCACCTACTGCCAGAGGAATGCTATTGGTGTTTCGATGCTTCAAACAATAGAAGCCTCCAACATTAATAACGCAAACGCAAAGAGCCATACTTTTCTCACATAGGATATACCAACGCCAGCATTTGTTGCAGTCAAATTGGTAACAACACAGTACGGTACCTTAAGTGTGAACTTTGCTTTCACTGTTGAAATAGGATCTTTTTTTACAGTATACCACAAGTACAACTAACTCATGTAGGCTGTGACATGTCAGAGAAAGGGGGTTTTGTCCATTTTAAGAAGGCTTATGGATTTTGACAAATCAGATTTTTTTTTATTAACTGTGCCTTTATCTAAAAGCAACAATCGTACGTTTTCGCGATTATTTTTCTCCAGAAAAATTGAAGTTTCCACTACTTGCGGCATAGCCCGAATTCTTAGGGATATACTTTTAGTGGGCTGTGAAAAGCAGATTGTGGAGTGTTTACAATAGAGTGTGCATTGTTCATATATGTAGACTATTACATAGTGTTTCTAAAGCTGAACAGCCACCTGGATAGCACCTGCACAGCTCCTAGTGATCTAGAGGTTTGAAATACAGTTCTTTTAAGTCACAAACGTCCGGTGAATGCGTTATCAAATTTTTAGAATTGTCCATCGGCATCCCGGACGACCGCGCATGCTGAGCGTCAATCACAAAAGGAGCTCTAAAGTATGGTTCAGGTCATTCAAATTTAGTTAAGCGTGGCATAGTGATAAGTGGCCTGCCAACAGACTTGCAAATGTGCCCGCCTAACAAGGATTCGTATCTGCAATCGAAAATAGACTGTTTGGCCAAGGTGGACTACACTCGCGCAAAGATAACTGCGGCGGTGAAGTTAACATAATAAATTACTATCGACCCGTTATTCAAATGCATGGCAATATATTTTGCGTAAAACTTCTAAATTTGTTTTTTTCGCGAGACCTGCACATGTTCAACGCTTTTTCACCAGGAACTGGATACAACCTTATTTATATTTTCATCGAAGCGTTGAGAACAGCAGAACAGGGTTTCGCCATGATTCTATTTTTCGATAGAATTTAAGTTTTTCAGCTGGCCTTCCCTTCCCAAGGAAATAATATTGAAACATATATGCCCTGCGCGTCGCTGGATGTTGAAGAAGAGGACGATAAACAGTAGTGACGCGAAAGGAAGACGAAGCTGAAGAGACCGTTGGGACTTGCCTGAACACTTGCTGTGTTCTGCTTTACTGTGCTGTGAACGCTTGCCCAACACCTGCTGTGGTTTTGCTGTGCTAGCGTTCTGCCCCGTATCAATATTGAACACCGATTTCCTTCCACGCACCAAATCACACGCATATACTAACTTGCAATCAGCATTTCTCCTCGGAATGATTCAATACATGCCTGAAACAAATCACAGTTCAGGCTGGGCTTGTTCTTGTTTTTCGGTTCACCTACAGCCTTTCGATTCAGGAATGTAAAAAAAAAAAAGAAAGCTGCAAGCTAAAGAGAATAGCGTAAAAGAACGCCAAAAGACTATCGCTGAAATACCCTGCGCCTAAGCAAACATTGAGTGAATCAAAATGGTCTGATATATTTTTTTCTTTTACACATGTATAAAATGCTTACAGTCAAGCTACACGAAACGACAAGTTCGCGAGGGGAGGGCAAAATACAGTAGACCTGTTTATATCGGTTACCACCTGTCTCGCGACCGTTTTCTCTATTGCATTTGTGATCTACCTCTATGCGCGTAGAAATGATACATGGTCCGAAATGTATTACGCGACCCTTACTAGGTTTCTCTTTCTTATGATGTTAGTAAAATTGTTGTTTCCAGACTTTTCTTCTTGACAGTGTCATAAACCTGGCTGGGATGCGCAGTTCGCCCCGTCTAAATCCCGGTTCATCAGTATGCTGAGCGGTTATAAGGCGTCCTAAGGGAAAGCAAAGGTATCCTGCTCTGGCAGCGCCGCAAGGCTAAGCTTGATCTCAAAGTTGCTTGGCAGATTACCTGAGCACAAAGAAAACTACCTGCTTTGCCGGCCTAGTGAGATGCGCAAATCCAGGTAAAGTTGGCACATGCACTTTTGAGTAAACAAATTATAAATTTTCACTTTTCAACTGCTCTTTTCCGAGAAAGGCACTGCGTGTTTACCACACAGATCCCAACAAGCTAGAAGGCGTTATTCCAGCCAGAGCGAACAGCGTTTCTCCTTTAGGATGTGGGCGTGCTCGTTCTATCCGGCTGCCGCTGTACAACGCTCCCATGTAACCACTTCTGCGCGGTAACGAGAAAACTGGAAACACAGAAATGGGACTGCAGCATGCACCTCCTCTCGCCTACAGAGTCTGATCCGACCAAATGTGTATTCATTAAGCCGAAGAAACGATGCTGAAGTTTATGCGAAGGCATGCCACCCATGCCATTTTTAAAATTAAAATTTCGCTACCCGATGTAAACATACATAATAAGCGCCGCACCACTGTTCGTTTTCTATCTATAATTCAATCTGAGCCAGGATAGCATACAGAGCGGGCCTGTTCTTATCGGGACGGTCATCTTGTTTAGAAGATACTCTGTTTAAGAACAATGACCATGTCAAAACATGTTGCTTAAATATATTTATTTGCTTTTCCCCGTGCAAACGACTCCGGGAACAAACACTGATGATGGTTGCGTGATTGGACGTGCATTATACTAGTCCTCCGTTTTTTCATCTAATGCACAAGAAAATATATAGCTTGGGCATTCAAGTACATCTCGAATAATTAGCTCTGTGAATGCTTGCAGCAATGCATCCTGCAAGGAAAGAAGTTGAAGCTAGAAGATGGTACGAAATGCTCAAGACATTTCTGCTGACAAGCTGCTGACGAGTTAACGCCTGTATGGAGAGCAAATGCCACATGGATGTTGTTTAATTCTCGTAAAAACAACATAGGCAATAATATGTAAGCTACGAAACCATGCCTACAAACATATAATAAAGAATGCCTACTGATGAGCGACATGTTTCGTGCTACCAGATCCGGAACAACGCAGGGGCTAAATAACGCAACGGGAGTCTGATCCGCCAAAAGACACATAAATTGGCATTGTGTCGTGAAATTTCATTTATATGGACTCCTACCTTGTTTTTAGATAAATATATGCTTTCAGAAGGAAACGAAAAGCACTTCATCAGCCACCCGATTACGGCTTTTTAAGGTTCCACGTCAATACTCTCCAAATAAGGAGCTTTATATCTGTATTGGATGACATACAATAAATCACACTAACAATGCAAAGCTATGAGATTTTTAAACAAGGGGTAAATGCTGCTAGTAAAATATCGCGCGTATGCAGCTTGGAACAAGGTACTACATTCCTTGGTTTTCGGATAATTACGATAGTCTGGGGAAATTCCCTGACAGCGTGCTGCCGCACTTGCAATGAAGAGATTGCAGGAAAAGCAAAGAGGTTTTACTGCCCCCTCGAGAACATGTTTGGGTTAATAACGAGCAATGTAGTACGCCCAGAAAAATGTCCCTTGGAAGCTAATAAAAAGTGCTGCAGGCAACCCGACGTTTCAGTACACGGATATCATATTTATTATTACTTTGTTATTCCATTCTGAGGGTTTAAAAATGTGTGCCTTTAGCAGTAGAAATATATCTGAGAAGACATGTTCCTGGAAAGCGACGCTGAATAGAGTTTCACGCCCTTTGTGCAGTGGCGTGAAACGAGCGAGGAATAGTTGTGGAGTGTCCACCATGCAATTTTTAATGGGGTCAGTTGAATTATGGCTTTTCACAATATTTTCTTTGAGTTTTATTTTTACATTCCCTGAACAATAAATCAAATCGTAAAATGCCGGTGAGTAAGCCACGCTTTTTCCTTTTGGTGAGCTCCGACACCTCCCTGAGTTTCGTGTGCTAAAACCACACAACTGCAAAAATGCGCCAACACAAGCATTCGAAACTTGATACGAAATAAAACTGAAACCACGACTCCATTACAAATATGCGTTCCTGACAATATAGTCTAAATATACTTTACTCGCGTGCGTAGATATGCTCCCTTTTTGGTCTTGAATGTATTCGGGGTACCAGCAAATCTTTCTCAGGCATTGAATGTCTTGCTTGAGTGTGCGTAACTTTAGGAAATTAGTCTCTGGCCTTATCTTTCGCAAGGCAAAGAAATACGCCTGAAACTTTGATAATTTGTCCCTTGTCTGCGCAGTGAAGCACATGCTACCCTAAGAAACTAAGATATGTCTTCCCGTTGACGTGTTTAGAATGTTTTAGGGCCCTCGGTGATCCTGGTAATGTACAAGGCTTGTGTCTGGGCTGCCGTTGCTTACAGGACATGGAATTTTATTGCCGAGCTGTCTTCCATGTTTGTCTTAGTAAGCTTTCATGATGGACAGTTTGAGTTGGTAGAGAAAGGAACTACAGGCGCCAGGACACCGTACTTGACGGGAAGGAATTACAATCTTGAGACACGCACAGCTTATAAAATGCATATTCGGGGTATGTTTAACTTGGCGTTTTAATACATAGAACAGAAACGACGGTGCATATTTTTCAAACAGCTTTTTCAAGGCACAGGAAGTTTTTAATTACTGAACCACATTAAGGGGTATTCTAAAAAAACCGCGAGCGTATTTCCAAAGCTCTGCAAGCATTCGATCCTAGACAGGAAAGGATTCAACACGCATTTACTTTATTATCACCATCACCGTCGTTGTCGTCATCCCCATCATCACCAGCCACATTATACCAAATGGAGGGCGAAGACCTCTTCCATATTCCTACAATTAATCCGGTCTTGCGCTATCTGCATCCACTTCACTCCTGCGAACTTCTTGACCTCATCCGCTCACTTAACTTTCTGCCGCCCCCTGCTACGCTTTCCTTCCCTTGAAATCCAATTTGTTATACTAAGCAATCATCGGTTATCCTCTCTTCGCACTACATGCCCTGCCCATGCCCATTTCTCCTGGGTTTCCTCCAGAACGTCAGTAACTTAATTTATTTTTCTGACGCAATCGGCACGCTTGCTATCTCTTAACGTTACAACTATCATTTTTCGTTCCATAGCCCTCTGCGTAGTCCTTAACGTGAGAAGAACCCTTTTCATTAGCCCCCACGTTTCAGCCCCATATATAAGTACAGGTGAGATGCAACTGTTGTATACTTTCCTTTTGACTATAGCAGTACGCTGTCAGTCATAATCTGCGCGAACGTACCAAATGTGCTCCATCCCAATCTTTTTCTCGTAGTTATTTGCATTTCATGGTCGGAATCTGTAGCTACTACCTGTCTTTATATTCTCCTACCATTTCCAGTGCTTCCCTACCTATTTTGAACTGCTGTTCCTTGCAAAAGTGGTGACAGCGTTGGCGTAGAGGTAGAACATCCGCCACGCGTGCAAGAGGACCGTGGCTCGAATCTCGGTGCTGCGCAATTCCCCACCTTATTTTAAAAAATAAAGAAAAATCCGCATGTTGATGAAATTGCATGGAAAGGTTTGAAGTGCGACCTTATGCCAGTGAAAGCCACCGGAAATGCCCTCCCTCGTCAGAACAGGGCTTGGCTAACATGGTGTAGTAATTGGCCATAACCTCCTATGTTAGTTTAACAAAACTTGAAGTTGGGCTAGTGGTGCATTGCAATTTGACTGAAGTTAAAGCGCACAGGTGTCCCTTGTCCTCTTCTCTTGTGTTTGTCTTCCTGTGCGCTTTAACTTCAGTCAAACCTCCTATGAATACTCGAACAAACCCCTGGCCCTCTGTCCCCAGCGGCTGCGAAGCAACCGACCACGGAGGCGGTGAGACCAGTAACGCAGCAAAGGGTGCTAAGAAATTCAATGTACTGCAGTGCTTCAGAAATGTTTTGTCTTTGAAACGTCGTTCAATATTTCCCCAAATATTATCGGATGTACACGCCCAGCCAGCACAACACATTGGCCCAATATTGGATTATGTTGGTATTGCACTGGTCCTGAGTAGACCGGGTATTGCCAACATAGTTCCAATACTGGACCCATTATTTGTGCTGCCTGGGGGCCTTTCCTTATAAAGGAGTGACATCACATTTGTGTTAAAATAAAAATCGAGTTTGGTTTAGTTTTTAGTGTTGAACGTTCCAAAGGGACTCATGCTATAGAGAGACGCTGCAGTAGAGGACTGTGGCAATTTCGACCACCTCGAGTTCTTTATCGTGCACTGACATCGAACAGTACACGGGCGCATTGCTTTTCAATCCACAGAAAATTTGCCGCCGTGGCCGAAAATTGGGTTTAAAAATTACAGGGGTTGAACTCTGCTGAACCGAATCTCTAGCGAAATCTTTGTCTGTGGGCGACCGGGCTTTGCATTGAGCACAACTAACGTCTAGCTGAACGAATTTGAAGTTCACAGGCACTCTATGCAGAACCTGCTTTCATGTCCTGCGCATGCGATGCTGGCAGATGATTCCCTGATCCACTCAGTCAGCTATCCGCGCCGGCGCGCGCATCTGATGGGATGCCGCTACTCTCCTTCTCTTCTCGGCTGGGAGCACCGCGCATGTTACGAGCACAAATCATTCTTACGCCGTGCTGGCGAGTCACTGGGTAAATCTCGTGAGAAAATCGACGAGGGGGAGTCGCTGAGGGAGTAGTTGGAGCGATGGTCGGCGCTGCGGTGGACAAGAGTGCAAAACGCACAGCTATGGCGGCGGCGCGCCTCCCGTTTGGAGACACTTCCAAGCATTATTTGATCTTCAGTATGCATGCGACAAGTGGAGTTTCGCTCCAAATCTGTTGTTTGCAATGGCCCCTCCATAGCATTGCCCCAGCTTTTAATGCCTGCCGGGAGTAAAAGTCAGGACCATGTTGGCCAATGTGCCGACACTATGACATATGATTTTTTTTTCTCCTGCATATTCTCTGCAGATCATCGAACGTAGTCCCTCCGCACGATACTTACAAACTGCCAACAGTACAGCGCTGGAACCCAGCTGATACATCTAGAAGAATACAATACTCGTGAGAAAGGAATAAGGCACAATATAATATAAAACAATATAATGCGACATGTTTTTTCTATATTCTTTCCGGCACATCTTCTGAGCACTTCCCTAAAACTTTGAGAAAAATCGGCGATGAAGTTTATTTCTATTTTATTTTTGAAAAAGTCGTATAGGTAAAAATGCAACATTTGGCATTGTATTTGTTATGCTTGCCTTCCCTCGCGAGCAATGAAAATTAGTATGATTGTGTAATACATACGCACCTCAGAACTGTGTTGATTTAAAGGGACTGCGAGTTAAAGGTGAGCCGGAAAAAAATTCTAAAATATAGTCTAATTTTGTATTTTAGCTGTTTTTCAAATTTTTTACAGAAAGCACTGACTTACTCACGATGACAGAAATAAGCCTAATTTACTCCTTACCACCTGTACATTGAACTCGCAAAGATATATTCCTAGTGACTTCATATATCTACTCAGACGTCGTTACAATTCCAGACATCGCGCTGTGCACCAAAATAAGGCCTGCGCCGTGACATCTTTCATATTTCTTTCTCCGAAAGTATTACTGTTAGGATTAAAATAAATTCATTATATATATATATATATATATATATATATATATATATATATATATATATATATATATATATATATATATATATATATATTCAATATCCCGGGCATTGGATACATAAAAACCAAAGAAAACAAAAATACCAAATGACTGGGCAGTTTGATTTCTCGTGAAATCACCCTCCTTCATTCATGTGGTATGTCCCATCTCTGTTACGTGATGATGGGAAGGCTAATGCCGAACTTTTCAGGTACTTGCCGTCCGGTGACACTAGCAGAGACGCGTAAAACTGGCGTTAGGAGAACCATTCACATGGCGTTATAGGGAATTGTAACGCCATGTCGATGGTTTTGAAACGGCAACGCTACCCGTCTTTTATAATTGATGACGCCATTAGAAATGCTGACGCAATAAATCGTAAAACTCTTTAGTGAGCCTCGGTCAGCAACCCCAAATGAATACCGCTCCAAACTCACCTTCACTGTCTCCAATAACCTTCCGAGTACAAAACGCACTTCAATATCATTGAAGAAATTTCTCAGGTTATATGCAGAGGACCGAAAATATACAAATTTGGCTGGTTCACTCTATCATCGACAGAGGAAATTCTGTGGGTTGCCTATCTTGTGGAAGGAATTGATGCCAAGTTGGCAAGCACATGCAAACAGCAACAATAGCTCAAAGCACGCATTCCAACTTCAAACATTGCATTCGTGAAATTTTTGAGAACAGTAACATTGTGTGCATGCTCGAGTATGGCTAATTTCAAATTCAGTACACTGCTCAGAACGAATATTTATTCCAGATTACATTTATAACCACCACGCTCACGCAAAAACCGTTCCTCTTCTTCTATTGCCGAAACTCGACCGCCAAAAATGAGTACAACAAGCTATGGATTACACTTATACGCAGCGGCTTCAACAACTCCCATGCGGGGTAACAAAGGGAGTTATACTTTATTTTTAAGTTTAATAGTCTCCAGGCCGGTATAAATGAGAACACCGGCTCACTATCTGCCCTTAGGGGGTCAGAGACCTATTAAATTTCCACCCCCGTCTGACAGCTCGCGCGGCGCCAACACTTTCCCTCAACAAATGACACTAATCTTGCCTCCCTATAAGCAACACTTCCTGGCACGCCAGCGAAGGAACGAACGAGAGGCCCCAAAGAATGCTAGTCGCCTCTAACCTCCTGCCCCCCTCCTTTTCCTCTCGCCTTCCACACGCTAAGGAAGGTCACACAGCCACTTAACCTTGTCGCCTGAGGTGATGCCAAGTTGAGTGCTTGCTTTCATAAGCCGCCTTACTCCCCAAACGATCTCCTTTTTTTGTGTGTCTTCACCCGAATCGTGACTGTAAAGCATACACCTACACTTTGCGTTTCGTTATTTTGCTCTAGGACATTCCCAAACCTAGCAAAGTACCACAAAATCTGGCTCGAAAAATTCAAAAATAACACATGGACTGCATGCGGTGAAGTCTCGGACATCCTTCACATGATATAGAACTGCAAAGAGCAATTAAAGAAATATAAAGCTCGAGCGCTCAGCCAAGCGGAGTGGGAGGCAGAGCTGGCCCATGCGGGTCTCTCTGAGCAGCGCAGCCTGCTCACCAGGGCCCGGGAGACAGCCCAGGCCAATGGTATCCTGGACTGACGAAACCACCCACGCTGTTCCATTAAACAATTAAAGTTTACTCCCTCTTTCGTTCTTTTCCTTCTTTCTGACTTTCGCTCGTCTCTCTCGCTCTTTGTATATATATATATATATATATATATATATATATATATATATATATATATATATATATATATATATATATATATATATATATATATATATATATATATATATATATATATATATATATATATATATATGGCTATATATGGCTGGTCTTATTTCGGATGTTTGAAATTTAGGGACAATGCTTATGTTTGAACATGCAGATGTTTTGTAATATTTTCTGAACAATACCACCCGTAGTGATGCCCTCCCAATGCTTTGTATCCAATTCTTCAGACAAATACGTAGCGGAAAGCAAAGCACATTATGATATAAACACAAAGTTGTGTTCTCATGCAAGTATGAAAAGTAGAAATATTGTTTGATAGGAATTGCATTTTTGTATTCGTTGGTGCAATGGAAGAAAAATATACATTTTCAGTTGACCACATAGACAAACATCGTCATCTGCCGTATCCTGAGTGGCTGGTGCTGCAATTCGATTAGAAAGCCGATAACCTTCCTCAGAACGTCGTTTCCACAATGTCATTGTTTGCAGTCCGCGTCATGTCGGGAGCACTTACTTCGCAATCAATCGTCGTTGTTGCTGAACTCTTCCTCTTTTCGGTAGTTTCTTCACAAGTATGTGCGAAGGAAACTTTGAGGGGAACGGCTAAATGGTCTTGCCAAGCAGTCGTGGTTATTGCCGCCTAGAGGAACGTTATTTTATGGAATTGCATGTTTATTGAATTCTTTCTGTGCGCGATTTGTTGTCAGTGTGCTCCCAGCAGATATTGCTGCGTAGCACGTGTCAGACATTGACAGACACGCCTGTTCTTGATGAATCCGAGGAAAATATTTGGCGATATTTTGCTTCAGTGGAAGTGGTTGTATATCTTATTTGGCTGTTTAGCCCTAGAGTTTCGAATTAAATCTACACCGTGAGCCCTAAATATTAGATGAAATATAGAGAATTTCAGTTATACTTTTGCTACAGAGCAATGACGTGTCAATTGAAATAAGTAAGTCACCCCCTTTTTAAGCTGTAAAACATTTTGTTCCTAAACGATTAATGGCCTGGTAGGTCTGGCGTAGAAAGGAGGCAAAAGTTACCCCTTCTCGTCACGATTGGTGTGATGTCGCCTAGGTAAGCGGCGGCAGTGAAGCGCAGGCGGCCAGCTGCTAGTCACGACCAGATGCAAAGTGCTGTGTGGTTTGCAGTTACCCCTGTTTCAAGATCAGTTCAGTTCAGGCGTTCAGTCGTGTCCGACTCTTCGTGACCCTATGGACCATGTCACGCCACGCTTTCCGGTCTCTCACTATCTTCTTAACATCAGATAGCTTCATCTGCAATGCCTCGAGAATGCCATCTAACCATCGCGTTCGCTGCCTACCCCTTCTCCGGCGACCCTCAACCTTTCCCAACATCAAATCTTTCTCCAGCGACTCCTCTCTTCTCATCAGATGACCAAAGTAGCTGAGCTTTAACTTTAGAATTTGACCCTCCAATGAGCAGTCAGGGTTTATGGTCGACAATATCGACTGATTTGATCTTCTGGCAGTCCAAGGAACTCTTAGGAGTCTTCGCCAGCACCACAATTCAAACGCGTCAATTCTTCGGCGGTCAGCCTTTTTCACAGTCCAACTCTCGCATCCATACATCACAACTGGAAAGACCATAGCACGGGTTATACAGATCTTGGTTGGCAGACTAATGTCTCTGCTCTTTACTAGGCGGTCAAGGCTAACCATTGCTCTCTTTCCCAGAAGCAGGCGTCTCCTAATTTCATGGCTGCAGTCTCCTTCCGAGGTAATCTTGGCGCCCAAGAACAGAAAATCTGTCACAGCTTCCACTTCTTGTCCATTGATGCTCCAGGACTTGATAGGGCAAGACGCCATGATCTTCGTCTTTTTAATGTTCAGTTTAAGCCCAAACTTCTCACTCTCTTCTTGTACGCGCATCAGAAGTCTCTTGAGTTCCACTTCACTTTCTGCCATTAAAGTGGTATCATCCGCATATCTAAGGTTGTTGATACGTTTTCCAGCAATCTTCACTCCAGCTGAAGACTCGTCCAGACCGGCCTTCCTCATGATGCACTCTGCATATAGGTTAAATAGGCAGGGCGACAGTATGCAGCCTTGCCTCACCCCTTTCTCAATCGGAAACCAATCAGTAAGACCATGCCCAGTTCTGACTGTGGCCTCTTGCCCTTCATAAAGGTTCCTGAGGAGACAGATGAGGTGAATTGGAACTCCCATCTCTCGGAGAGCTTGCCACAATCTGCTGTGATCCACGCAGTCAAACGCTTTCGCATAATCAATAAAGCAGAAGTAAATGGGTTTCTGGAACTCTCTTGCTTTTTCCATGATCCAGCGAAGGTTGGCAATTTGGTCTCTAGTTCCTCTGCCCTTGCGAAACCCAGCTTGCACTTTCGGAAGCTCCCGATCCACATACTGCTGCAGCCTACCTTGCAGGATTTTTAACATCACCTTGCTAGCATGCGAAATAAGCGCGATCGTGCGGTAGTTGGAACAATCTTTGGCACTCCCTTTCTTTGGAATGGGGATGTAAACTGACCTCCTCCAATCCTGTGGCCACTGCAGGGTTGTCCAAATCTTTTGACATAATGTATGCAGTGTGTTAACAGCGTCGTGGTTGAGGTTTTGAAGCAACTCAGCTGGAATACCATCAATTCCGCTTGCTTTGTTCTTAGCAAGGCTGGCTAAGGCCCATTCAACTTCACTCTTCAGGATGCCCGGCTCGAGATCAGTAATCACAACCGTCCTATGTTGGGATTGCACATCCGGGTCCTTCTTGTACAGTTCTTCTGTGTATTCCTGCCACCTCTTCTTTATCTCTGAGGCTTCAGTGAGGTCCTTGCCTCGTTTGTCCTTTATCACGCCCAGCTTAGCACAGAAGCTTCCTTTGATATCTTTGATTGTCTTATACAGAGCTCTTGTGTTTCTTAATTGGCTGTTGTCCTCAACTGCTTGACACTGTATGTTCAGGAAGGCATTCTTATCTCTCCTTGCTATTTTCTGAAAATCCGCATTAAGAACCTTGTATCTTTCTCTTTCCCCCATACCTTTTGCCATCCTCCTTTCCTCAGCTATTTGCAAAGCCTCTTCAGATAACCAGTTTGCTTTTTTGCATTTCTTTTGCTTTGGAACTACCTTAGTAGCAACTTCTTGTATTATATCACGAACATCAGTCCACATCTCTTCGGGCTCTTTGTCTTCTAGATCTAATTCTTGAAATCGATTCCTCACTTCCACAGCATATTCTAATGGAATCTGATCCAGATCATACCTGGAAGGCCTTCTAGTTTTCTGCGTTTTCTCAATCGAAGCTTAATTTTGGCAACAAGAAGCTGATGATCGGTGCCACAATCGGCCCCAGGCCTTGTTTTTACTGCTTGTATAGCGCTTCTCCATCTCTGCCGGCAAATAATATAATCGATCTGATTCTTGTACAGACCGTCCGGTGAAATCCATGTGTACAGGCGCCTCTTGTGCTGTTGAAAATGAGTATTCGCTATGGTCAGGTTGTTTTCTTGACAGAACTCTACTAGCCTCTGCCCAGCTTCATTAGGCTCACCAAGACCGAACTTGCCTGTAATTCCGGATATTTCTTCACTCCCGACCTTAGCATTCCAGTCTCCTATGAGAAAAACGACGTCTGATGATGGGGTGTGGTCTAAAAGGCATTGTAGGTCCGCATAAAATCTCTCAACGTCAGCTTCTTCAGCAGCAGTGGTCGGTGCATAGACTTGGATAACTGTTATGTTGAAAGGGTGACCTTGGATCCGAAGTGAAATCATTCGGTCGTTTTTGGGGTTGTACCCTAGCACTGCTTTGCCCATTCTTCTGTTTACTATGAGAGCGACCCCATTCCTTCTCTTGGATTCGTGCCCACAATAAAAGACATAATGGTCGCCGGAGTTAAATTCTCCCATTCCGGTCCACTTGAGCTCGCTGATACCCAAGATATCAATGTTCAATCTGTCCATTTCTCGCTTGACGATATCCAGTTTACCTTGCGTCATAGATCTTACATTCCATGTTGCTATGTGATATATCTCCTTGCAACATCGGACTTTCCGGTCGCTTCCCGACACATCCACAACTGAGCGTCCTTTTGGCTTTAGCCCAGCCGCTTCATTCGTCCTGGAGCTACTAGGAATCGCCCTTTGTTCATCCCCAGTAACATGTGGGACGCCTTCCAACCTGGGGGGCTCATCTTCCGGCGCCATATCGATAATGGTATTGTGACTGGCCATAGGGTTTTCTTGGCAGGAAATACTGGAGTGGGTTGCCATTACCTTCTCCAGTGAATCACATTTTGTCAGAACTCTCTGCCGTGACCTGTCTATCTTGGGTGGCCCTACACAGCAGAGCTCACGACTTCATCGAGTTTCGCAAGCCCCTCCGCCACGACAAGGCAGTGATCCATGAAGGGGCTGTTTCAAGATAGCTTGCATATATTTCGCGTCGACGAACAGGCCAACATGAAAGCGTGTGTTTCCACTCCTCCGAGCAGCAAAAGAGCAGGCATACGGGCTCGGCTTTCAATGTCAAGCAACTTTCACTGTTTAACGCGCTATATCGGCTGCAGGCTGAGGCTGAGAATCCCGCTGATATAGCTGGTCATAGAGCAGCAGCGAATAGAAAGCGTCATCTGTTCGAAGCACAGAGCGAGTCGAAGAGCGAAAACATCGCACGAAGAAAAGACGCCATTATTACTATGTAGCCATGCTTAACAGAGCTTATGCTCGGATTACCAGGTTTAAGAAGGATACATTTTTGAGATTCTCGAAGTTAGGCTAAGAGCCACCCCGGCGAGAATAAAGCATACGGGCAGTAAAGCTTTCGCACTAAAATCCCGAGACCCCCCCTAGCGTGGGGTAGTACTGGTTACGTAGTTGGGCACTCAGTGGTCGGCCAGATGGGCAGCGTCACAAAGTAACATGACGTAGCACAGGTCGGCATGCTTTTCGTAGCTTACATATTATTGGCATGTTGTTTTTACAAGAATTAGAAACCATCCATGTGACATTTGCTCTCCATACAGGCGTTTACTTGTCAGCAGCTTGTCAGCAGAAATGTTTCCAACATTTCGTGCGATCTTCCAGCTTCAACATCTTTCCTTGCAGGATGCAATGCTGCAAGCATTCACAGAGCTAATTATTCGAGCTTTACCTGACTGCCCAAGCTCTACATTTTCTTGTTCGTAGAAGGAAAAAAAGGAGGACTAGTATAATGCACGTCCAATCCCGCAATCATCATCAGTGTTCGTTCCCGCAGTCGTTTGCACATGGAAAAGCGAATACATATATTTAAGCAAGATGTTCTAACGTGGGCGTTGTTCAAAAAACAGAGTATCTTCTAAACAAGGCGACGCATCCGATAAAAACAGGCCCGCTCTGTATGCTAACCTGGCTCAGATTGAATTATAGATAAAAAATAAACAGTGGCGCGGCGCACATTATGTATGTTTACATGGGGTAGCGAAATTTTAATTTTAGAAATGGCATGGGTGGCGTGCCTTCGCATAAACTTCAGCATCGTTTCTTCGGCTGAATGGATACACATTTGGTCGGATCAGACTTTGTAGGCGAGAGGAGGTGCATGCTGCAGTCCCATTTCTGTGTTTCCAGTTTTCTCGTTACCGCGCCGAAGTGATTACTTGGGAGCGTTGTACACCGGCAGCCGAGTAGAACGACCACGCCCACATCCTAAAGGAGAAACGCTGCTCGCTGTTGCCTTAATAACGCCTTCTAGTTTGGTGCGATCTGTGTGTAAAACACAGAGTGGCTTTCTCGGGAAAGAGTAGTTCAAAAGTGGAAATTTGTAATTTGTTTAAACAAAAGTGCATGTGCCAACTTTGCCTGGATTTGCGCATCTCACTAGGCCGGCAAAGCAGGTAGTTTTCTTTGTGCTCAGCTAATGTGCGAAACAACTTTGAGATCAAGCTTAGCTTTGCGGCGCTGCCTGGGCAGGATACCTTTTCTTTCCGTTAGGGCTACCTATAACCGCTCAGCATACTGATACGCCGGGATTTAGACGGGGGCGAATTGCGCACCCCTGCCAGGTTTATGACATTGTCAAGAAGAAAAGGCTGGAGACAACAATTTTACTATCATAACATATCATAACCTAGAAAGGATCGCGTAATACATTTCGGACCATGTATCGTGTCTACGCACATTAGAGTCAGATTGCAAATGCAATACAGAAAACGGACGCGAGGTAGGAGGTAACGGATATAAACAGGTCTATTGTATTTTGCTCTCCCCTCGTAAACTTCTCGTTTCGTGTAGCGTGACTGTAAACCTTTTATACATGTGTAAAAGACAGAAAGTATCAGCACATTCTGATTCATTCATTGTTTGCTAAAGGCGCATAGTATTTCAGCGATACTCTTTTGGCTTTCTTTTACTCCATTCTCTTTAGCCTTTTTTTTGACATTCTTGAATCGAAAGGCTGTAGGTGAACCGAAAAACAAAAACAAGCCCAGCTTGTAATGCGATTTCTTTCAGGAATTTGTTGATTCCTTCAGAGGAAACATGCTGATTGCAAGTGAGTATATGCGTGTGATTTGGTGGGTGGAAAGAAACGGGTGTTGTTAAATGTTTCCTTTGAACGGGAAACATTTACATGCTTCTATTTTCTTGCAGAAAATAGAAGCATGGCGAAAGCCTGTTCTGCTGTTGTCAACGCTTCGATGAAAATATGAGCAAATTTTCATCCCGTTCCTGGTGAAAAAGCGTTGCACATGTGCAAGTCTCGCGAGAAAAACAAAGTGAGAAGTTTTCCGCAAAATATATTGATTTGAGTAACGGGTCGATAGCACTTTATCATGTTAACTTCACCGCCGCAGTTATCTTTGCGCGAGTGTAGTCCACCTTGACCAAACAGCCTATTTTCGTTTGCAGATACGATTCCTTGTTAGGCGGGCAAATTTGCAATTTCGCAGGCAGGCCGCTCATGACTATGCCGCGCCTAACTAAATTTGAATGACCTGAACCATAGTTTATTTAAATTGGTTCACAGGAAGGGAAAGGCGCAGTAACTGTCACACTTGCTCTGTGGACACCCGAACCGCGCCGTAAGGGAAGGGAGGAAGGTGGAAGTGAAAGTGGAAAGAGAGAAAGAGGAGCCGTAGTGGAGGGCTACGGAGTAATTTCGACCACCTGGGGATCTTTAACGTGCGCTGACATCGCACAGCACACGGACGCCACTTCGTTTCGCCCCCATCGAAACGCAGCCGCCGCGGTCGGGTTCGAACCCGGGAACTCCGGCACAATAGTCGGGCGTCTTACCACTGCACCACCCCGGCGGGGCATAGTTTATTGCCCCTTTTTTGATTCGTGTCCAGCATATGCGGTCTTCCGAGATGCCGAGGGACAATTCTAAAAATTTGGTAATGCATTCACGGGAAGTTTGTGACTCAAAATTAGTGAATTATAAACCTCTAGACCACTAGGAACTGTGCAGACGCTTCCCAGGTGGCTGTTCAGCTTTAGAAACACCAGATAATAGTCGACATATACGAACAATGCGCGCTCTGTTCTAAACACTCTAAAATCTCCTTTTCACAGTACACTAAATGTATATCCATAAGAATTCGGGCTAAGCCGCAAGTAGTGGAAAATTCTATTCTTCTGGACAAAAATAGTCGCGGGAGCGTACGCTGGTTGCTTTCAGATAAAAGGAGAGCAAATAAAAAACTGATTAGTCAAAATTCATAAGCATTCTCAAAATCTACAGAACCCCCTTTTTCTGACATGTCACAGCCTACATCAATTAGTTGTACTTGTGAAATGCTGTAAAAATGGTGCAAGCAATGGTGCAAGCAAAGTTGACACTTGGTGTACCAGACTGTATTGTTACGAATTTGACTGCAACGAATGCTGGCCTTAGTATACCCTATGTGAGAAAAATTTGGCCCTCTGCGTTTGCATTATTAGCGTTTGAGGCTTCCATCGTTTGAAGTCTCGAAACACTAAGAGCATTCCTCTGGCAGGTGGCGGTTGTCCGATGACAACCGCTACCTGCCTCGCTGTACAGAATGGCCTCTCACTGCTCCAAATTGGCATTAGGAAGTTTATCAATACAAGGATTTATTTGGCATGCCCACAACATATGAAAAGCCGTAGCTATTTCTCCGCAGTGTCTGCACTCTGGTGTGTAAAGGGGGGTACTCTTCGTGGAGTTTAAATGGTGTAATGAGAGTGTTTGTTTGTAGCTGGCGGAAGGTGTGTTCTCCCGCCTTGTCCAGAGTTTTGTGAGGTGTGAGGTATGTCTGTCTTGCCTGTCTTTAGGCCTGCAGGTGTGTTGAATCCCGCCACAACGAATACCGCCACAACGAAATTTCCGCGACAACGAATAATTTTTTATTCCCCGCGAGTATCCTATAAGAATTAATGGCCTAAATTTATCTGCACAACGAACCATTTTTGCAGAGCGTTTCCGCTTCAACGAAATTTTCGCGTTCAAAATCGAAACCGAAACTAGTTTTATTGGCGAGAAGTCCAAGTCAAATCCAAAGCCACATTAAGCATGAAATCACGTGATTGCAGTTCCGCCATTTTGGCTTTGTGTCGTGGTCGCGTTGTTCACTCGCTGCCTTTCTCTTCGACAACGACGAGTTTTCATCCGCAGGACACGATGGCAACGCAAGTGAAAAAACGCAAAACTCTTTCCATTGAGCAAAAAGCTCAAATAATCGCCCAAGCAGAAAGCGGAAGGAAGAAAGCGGCAATTGCTGAAGACTTCGGAATTCCTGCAAGTTCGCTGTCAACGATTCTAGGCAATAAGGACAGCGTGAGAATGGCACTTGCTTCAGGCACATCCTCGAAGCACAAAAAGGTGACGCGGCCCCTCCATGAAGAGTTGGACAAAGCAGTGCATGCGTGGTTTGTGGAAGCACGAGCCAGCAACGTCCCCCTGTCCGGAAGCATCGTCCAGCAGAAAGCCTTGAACTATGCATGCCTACTTGGCATTGATGATTTTAAAGCCAGCATTGGCTGGCTAAACCGTTTCAAGGCCCGCCATAACATCGTTGGAAAAGTGTTGTGCGGCGAGTCAATGTCAGAAGACGTGGACGGAGCAGCTGCTTGGAAGGCGAGTAACATGGCCGGAATTTTAAGCAACTTCGCGCCTGCAGACATTTACAACGCCGACGAGACCGGGCTATTCTACGAGATGTTGCCGGCTAGGACGCTCGACTTCAAGCGCTGTCACGGCGGCAAACACAGCAAAAAACGCATCACAGTGCTGCTTTGCACAAACATGGATGGCTCGGACAAGCGTCCGCCGTTAGTCATAGGCAAAAGTGCCAAGCCGCGCTGTTTTAAGGGAACTCGTAGCCTACCTGTGCAGTACAAGGCGAACAACAAGTCATGGATGACCCGCGCTATTTTCACCGAGTGGATGATGGCATTCGACCGCGACATGAAGCGGCAGGGCCGTAAAGTTTGCTTGCTTTTGGACAATTGTTCAGCGCATCACTCCGACGAAGTCAAGCTCACTAACACGGAGCTGAGGTTTTTCCCTCCCAATTGCACGTCTGTCTTACAGCCTCTCGATCAGGGCGTGATTCTTAGCCTGAAGCGCGCTTACCGCGGGAGGTTAATTCAGCGGCTGCTTTTTAACACTGAAACCGGCCGAGACACGAAGGTGGACTTGTACGTGGCACTGCAGTTTATGTCTGCTGCCTGGAGCACACTGGGGCGCTCAGTAATTGTGAACTGTTTCAGGCACGCCGGATTTGCCGAAGGTCGACCCGTACACTCTGCTGGCCTAACACCAGGCGTTACAGACGACGACGAAGAGGCGTCACCGGCTCCGGGGATCGCGGCCGCCTGGAAAACGCTGGGAGAAATAGGAACCGTGCCGCCTAATCTCGAGCTTGACGAATACATCGGCGCTGACGCTTGTGTTGTTGTTCACGAAGATGTGAGTGATGAGCAGATCATAAAAGCTGCCCGGAATGATAAGGACTCTTCCGATGAAGAAGACGACGACGTACAGGAAGCGCCGGCTGCGGCAACCGCCGTACAGGTGATGGACGCTTTTGATGTCATCAGGAATTTCGTTGCTGTCCGAGACGACGATGTTGCAATGGGTTTGCTGACCGAGTGCGAAAATCGCGTGACGGCGTTGCTCGCCGTGAAGCGTAAGCAAACCAAGCTTACAGATTTTTGGCATTAAACGCCTTTGCTGCTGCTTGGGCAATTCTTTCTGCGTTTCACGTCAAATTTTTGCGATAACGAAGTTCCGCGAGAACGAATTTTTTTTCGTGCACCGTGAATTTTAATATGCTCTTTTTCCTCGTCGGCTAAGGGGGAATCCCGGTGTAAGAGAACTCGGGTGTACCGGCGGGCGGCGTCATTCCCTCGCGTGTGTTCCGTGTGTCCCGGAAACTATATGATTGAGGCCTGATTAGGAGGGTGTTTTGCTAATAGTTTCAGACATGATTGATGGGTTAGTCCGCTGATAATATTAATGCACGAAATTTTAGAGTCTGTGTGTACAATAGCGTTTGGGTTGGCAGCTAGCGCTAGTGCAATGGTTGCCTCCTCTGCGTAAGTGGGGTTGGACGTGCGGACTGATGCGCAGTTGTTAATTTGCCCTCTGGATTCGTTATGGCGATGGTCTTCCGCCCTTGGATTGGACTGGCTGCATCCACGTAGATTGTGTCCGGGTGGCCATCCAATTTCTTGCGAAGGCTTTCGGCTGTGTCATTTCTTCGCTCCGCGCTAAATGTCGGGTGCATGTTTTTTGAGCATTTGATGAACATAGATGTTCTTGCGGATTGATAGAGGAAGTTCCTTCCTTTGGTCCACTGTGGAGAGCACTTTGAGGTGTATTTCGTTCAGAAGGGTTTGGCATGTTCGATTGATGACCAGGCGGTTGAGCTGCGACAGTTTTTGTGCCTCCCAGATTTATTGCGGTGTGCTGTGGATGCCGAGAGACATGAGGTGCGATGTTGATGTGGTTTTCGGCAGAACCAGTGTCATTTTATAGGCCACCCGTAGAGACACCTCGCCACTTCCACTAAGTTGGTATCGAAGGCTCGAACGAAAGGCCAAGCTACCTCAAGAAAGCTTTGAAGGATTTGTCTCTGAGCTAGTTCATGGTGCAACATAAAAACAGTCAAAACGGCTGTTTTTACGTTGCTATACCTAGAGATCGTGCTTAGTTCCCCCCAGCTGAATTCTTCATAATGAGTACGCCATCAAATCGTGCATAATCCTTTCTTTTCATTCACATAAAATATCCTTGTGCACAACACAATGCTATTTTGTACACCAGCTCGAAAAGGATATTTGCAAACCTCAGGCATTTGTGCATGCCACAACGTCTTAGTTAAGTGCGTGCTGATGTGTCTCAGTGCATGCTTGGAAAGTTGCTGCCATTTGCAGGGTATTTCAGTATTGTATACTGTACCTGTTTTGAATTGCAATTGCAGGTATGTGCCCAACACTTATTCTTCGAAGGTGTACTCTCGAAAAATACGCCACGCTCGCTTCAGGGCACGGACGCAACATCTTCATTTGCTGATGGCATTCGAGGCTAAGCTTTCTCAAATGTGAAATTAAAATGCCTGCTATCTTTGACAGCGCCTAAAGCTATGCTTGCTCAAAACAACAAGCGATGCGTAGGAAACAAAGTTTTGCGGCAAACGCAATAGATGAAACTTCGTATTACACAACATCATAAAAAGCGTTTCTTTAAGGTATCGAAGACATTTAACGAAAACGGCAGGACGCAGATACGAAATGAAACATGTAGCGGAAAAGTGGACACAAACGTCGCAAAACTAGGGTCTTAATAATAGAAATTCGCGCATCGCACTGCGAAGCATCAGTGCACTTCTTTCTCTGTAGTCGGCTGATGATTTAGAGAAATATAGCAGGACACTTCCGATCACTCTCGTTTCGCCGGTAGATCAACGCGAAATCACAAATCCAGAGGATACCAGCTTAGCAAAATCGTCTAATATTGGCCTCTCCGCAAACTAGCCGCGCCTGGCGGCTGCGATTTACTCTCCACCCCGCCTGCGGAAGTGCAGCGCCTTGGGAGTTAACATGCCAACACAGCCGCGAATGCGTTCGTTCGCGATGACCAGATTTAGAATGCGTTAACTATTCGCTATTTTTAAGCATGAAATACATTTAGCTCCCGTTGTCTGCGACCTTGAGGCAGCATCGAACTAACACCGCGATAGTGAACATCCGGACACCGACTGCCCGTCATCCGGGCAGCGATTACTCTTCACCCGGCCACAGAGTTTCATTCATCCAGCCACCGAAAGGTGAACATCAGGAGACAGAACAAGATTTCACGAGACTAGTCTTTCGCTCTATAGGGCTACCGTTTCATCCCTAAGGATGGCACCAAGGTGCAACGTATACTCGCAGGGCTGGATTATTCAGCGTTCAATGGTCTCAAATAAAACGGACCCTCCATTATCAGAGATCCCCCGAGGGCTTGAAAAAAATGGCTGATTTCGAGGTTTGTTCCGAAAAATCGCGAAACCATCTGGTTAATTTGCCATAATTAAAGTTAGAGCTCATTTATTGCAATGTTGAATGCTTCAAAAGCTGTTTGTCTCCTCGTACGATTAATTCCAAAGCCAGCCCCATATTTCCCCAGTCAAAATCTAAAACTTTGCATTGCCCCCCCCTCCCCCCATACAGAGGAAAATAAATTAAAATGAATCTAGCTGCTTTGTTTCTAACATGTTTCAGTTGGTTTCAGCTGGTTCGAGGGGTACTAAACTGACATTAACTTGTTTCATATGTCTACCAGTTGGAAGTTAGCGATCCAAGTGGGTACTCAACTGCAGTTTCACTGGTTCTAGATGCCTTCTATATAGTTGGAGTCAGTTGTTCCTAGCTGGTACTCAAGTGAGATTACTGGTTCCAGATCCCTACCTTGAAGGTAGCGGAAGATGCCTAGCTGGGTGATAGTGGCCAAATGGAGTCATCTGGTCTAGCCGGCTTTCAATTGGAAGTCAGCTCGTGCGAGCAGGTAAACCATTACTGCCGTTGAGGTCAGTCGTGTATCATTAACCTGAGCGTAAGCAGGGTAGGCGATGACAAAAGGAATAATTTATTATTTAGAGATTTTGACTGCTTAGCTGACAGTGGCCGCCTCAGTATTTGTCACTACTGTGAGTGGAGAGACGAGATTCTTTGGCGGTTTAACGTCGAAGATCTCATCAAGAAGCTTTCCCAGCCAAAGGCTCTAAAATGCTTAAACACCTTTATTCATTTTTGCAGTGAAAAATGCCGACATGTGTTTAATTGTGGAAATAGCGAACACCACTATACAGGACAGTTTTCATTACCTGCGTGGTCATTTTCATCTGTACTGTTTTGGTTTGGTTCGTATATACTAAGGCGAAAGCATTTAATGGCCGTCTCATACAGTCGTCGACAAAAGCTGTCCGCACCTGACTGGTCGACAGGTGTGTGACATCACTAGCCGCCAAATTCGAAGCGACCAACCAGAAGTGTCATCTTGTCTAGCGTTCCTGCCATCTGCAATCCCACTCTTGAACGCGCGCCAAAGAACGTCACGCGACAAAAGCGATAGAGTACTGATTGATTGATTTATAGGACGGAAAAGGCGCGGTAACTGTCTCACTTCTTTTCTGTGGACACCTCAAGGGAAGGGAAGGAACGAAGGTGGGAGTGAAAGGGGAAAGAGAGAAAGAGGAGTGTAGGTGGAGGGCTATGGAGTAATTTCGACCACCTGGGGATATTTAACGTGCGCTGACATCGCGCAGCACACGGATACCTCTGTTTCGCCTCTATCAAAACGCAGCCGCCGAAGTCGGGTTCGAACCCAGGTACTCCGGCACAGTAGTCGGGCGTCTTACCACTGCACCACCCCGGCCGGGCGAAGCGATAACACTTGTCGGAAAAAGAGACACAGATACTGCGCCTTTTCTTTCCTCTAAACTAATTATAATTATATGTACCTCTGCATAGAACGCCGATAGAAGGCAAACGATGAGAAGCAACACAACACACAACACACAACAACGCAAATGATAGGAGAGAATGGGTAGGCATTCATCATTCTCCTAAGAGTCAAAGACGAGAAATGATAATCAGCGCAATCGAATGGGAGGAATTCAGACAAATTAGGGAATCCGCAAACATGGACGAAAATGTTCAGAACATCGGCGATTGGGCAGAAACCCTCATGCGCCACGTTAAAGGTGGATTCACACGACGGACCGAATAGCGAATCGCTCTCACGATTCGCTGTGACGTGGCCCTACGTCAGTGATTTCTGCTGCTTCGCTTCAGTCCGCGAGCAGCAATTCGCGACAAGGTCGAGAGTCCTTTTCACAATTCGGATCCTTCACGGACAAGACATTTTTTTATTTATTTATTTCTCTCGCGGAACGCTTTCCAGCTATGCTCCCGGTGCCCAAGCATAGACAACGTAACATACATTGCACTAAAACGCTGGAGGAAAGCGAGAAGCGGCTTCTGACGACTGACGGCAGTCGTTTCTATTTTGGAGTCGAACTAGCCTGTTTTTGCCTTCATTCGCAGTACATGGTTTTCACAGAATTTACAGTGACAGGCTCTTGCACTGCGCGATACCGAATGCGTAAGTTTTGTGACTGCACAGAGCAGTCGCTTGAATGTATTCATCGCTTTCCTCAAGCGTTTTGGCGCGCATCAGTTTTGGCATTTGGCACGTACCGGGAGCATAGGGGCAGCAGTCCGAATGGTCGTCTTCCAAGGGTTGAAAGCAGTATTTTCATGCAGCTCTCATAGAGTAAGCGCGATCGTTTGCACTGCAGAGAACTGCCTGCGTAGTATACCACATCGAGCGAAACAGTCACCACAATACTTTGGCAAAACGGCGCAGCAGCAGTAGCTGTAGGCCGCCGCAACCCGCGCATTCACCCACCGTCCATGCATCGTCCATGGTAGGCTACCCTCGATAACAGCGCGCCAGAACAAGGCTCTCCTCTCGCGCAGTGCCTGGGAGAAAGAGTAAGTCTGCTCTGTCGTCTGCTATTCTCTCCCACCGTGTGAATGCTCGCCGCGGACGGACGGACCTCGGATCAAAGGTCACGTGACCGATCGCTTCGCTATTCGGTCCGTCGTGTGAATCCACCTTAAATCGGCTACCATTACCCTATAGGGGGACGATGCACCGAAAACAGTCGACAGGAAACGCCTATACATGTGGGAAGCAAAAAAAGGTATGGAAAAACGCCCCCGGTGTCAGAAATGGAACCGAAACCTAAGGCGAAAAATAGCCAGGCACGATAAGGAAATTGAGGATTATGCAATTAAGGTCTGCGATCAAAACTGTTATAACAGGTGCGATGAAATGGGGGGCAACGTGAGCCTTTCAAAGACGTGTAGCCAGCCAGGATATATTCTTGATCCCGACAGTTCGAAAACACAATCGAACGAAACAATAGCAAAGGCAAGACAAGCGTTCTAGGGGACTGACGCGGAACTAATAACTAAACTTGTAGATACATATGTCTGCAATATAACATCCCTCCCTCTTACGCAATACGCGGACCCTTCGAACGAGGCCCTCGTCGCGCCCTTCTCAGAAGCGGTGGTTAGAGCCGAAATCCTGAGGTTGAAGACGCGATCAGCCCCCCGCCCCAATGGTATAACAAACAAAATACTAAGAAACCTAGACGACGCCTTCATAACGGCCCTCACAAAGAAATATGAAGTAGCGGTCGTTTTCCCCAGCAGCGGAAAGCTGCAAACGTAGTACTAATTCCAAAACCTGGTGTAAGGGATCGTCAAGGTGCGCGCGGGGGCGTACATTGCCCTGTAGACTGGAAGTCGAAAAAAAGAGGCTGGGGAGTAAACCGGCGCCTAGCGCGCAGGTGGTGGCGCATTGCTTAGTTAATCCCCTTCGAGTTCCTGAATAAGAAGCGGGAGCCGCTCCCTATCTCGTTCGAAGGAATGCGCCGCAAAGCGTCGGCAGCGTCTCTTGTGTAGAAGCGAAGGAGACAGGTGTCGTCCGCGGATGGTCAGACAGGTGCGTGCCAGATGCGTGGGAACGAACATCTTCGCGAGTGCTCACAGGGTCAACTCCCCCTGAACTAAAAAAGAAAAAAAAAGAAAAGAAGCTCCATGGGTCACCTGCCTGTACTGTTTCAGTGTGGAAAGAGCGCTGGAGACAGCGGTGACCGGGCACGGGGCAAGGGTGAATTTTCTTGGCCCAATCACGCCGCTTATGGCCAGTGATTGGATAGCTCGGGCCAAGGGGTGTGAACCCGAGGTGTAAACTGAAATTGCCGAAGGTTCGTTAGGTGTTCTTGGTTGGATCGGGTCTTAGGTAGGTGCTCTGCACCATCGGCTCTGCCGAATTTGGGAGTCTCTCCCGGGAAGACCGACCAACAGGTTCCAGTTGTTGCCATATGTCTTTGCAAACTTGTAAAAGTGTACATATGTAAATAGATGTACTACATAAAGCTCATAATCAAGTTCATCTGTCAAGACCCTTCAGTCTGGTGTTGAGATACCCGTCCCTGACGGAGCAGCACCGCTGGTGGTGCAACAGGTCCCTGCCTGGAGAACGAACCAGTTCGCGCCAACCCCTGGTTGGGCGGAAGGACGGCTGTTAAATTTACTGGCGCAGTCGGACAGGATGTCTCTACGAGTCAAGTAGAGGCAAAGGCAGCGGGGGAGACTGAAGGTGACGGCAAGCAAGCTCCAGTCATCAGAAGCAGAGACAGCAACAAGGACCACGGCAGTGAACCAGCAACGCGAGGCTGCAGGAAAAGCAGCGCTCCGGGAAGAAAGGATCACCGGTCTCCGGCGAGCCACAACAAAGCGGCGACAACGAGCACAGGACCAGCGGCGTGCGGCAGCTCATCGTAAAGTGCGGTGAAGGTGGAGGCGGACGCCAACATCATGGAGCAAACAATGTGGACCGGCGCATCGAAACCGTGAGTTTCTTCAGTCGCATTGTTCGCGCCTCTGTGTGTGTTCGAGCCGGCAGGGTGGTCATATGCTAGGCAATATGGCGAGCCAGCTTGAAACAGAGAAGGCGCGCTTAAATGAGCTGTTAGCTCAGCTCGCCAAGGTGAATGGAGGAAAGGCGCTTCTCTACGTGGAAACACCTCAGGACTTGAAGTTAGAACTCAGGAAAACAGTAGCAAAACGCCAAGAGCTAGAAGTGAAGGTAGCTTTGCTCAAACAGGTAAGAGTAGTCAGCGAGGTAGCACGGACGAAATGTTCCGAGGATAGATTACCGACACTGGAAAACAACGTTCTGCTGGGACAGAGAAATGTGCCAAAGCACATAGCTCATTTAGGTGTAAGCAGCGCGCCAGGGGGCAACAATACCTGCCCAATAGCAGGAGCCTTTGAGAAGAGTGTCGCGGAATGCGGAAACGTCCTAGATAACGCTGGTGTGGCGGGCGTCGAATTGGCGCAAACTGTAGAGGCGGACTCTGCGGAAGTGATAGATAGCAACGGCAAGGGTCCTGCAGTGTGCAAATCCTGCAAAAGTTTAGCATCACCCCTAGAGGCTGGCGGCGAAAACGAGCTACCCGGTCACGAGGAACAGAAGGCCATTGAGACTAAGGAAGCTGAAAACAGTCAGAGTGGCAGTAATATGCCTGTATGCTCGTTTGCCGAGTACAAGGTTGATGCCTCCAGCTTGTCAGGCGCGCGAAAAGAAAACATCCCAGTGGAATACACCGCTAGGGTATTTGAGACAGATATTGCTCACCCTGTCTATCCAGTGGTTCAGGTTAGCGGTGTGACGGTAGAGGCCAGACGCGAGGGCACTAGTGCATCGTCTTTGGAGCTGAGCTGTACGCGTCAGCAGAACGAACCTCAGAAACGGCAGGAAAATGTGCGTTTCGATGCACGTGACACTAACGTGAACAGGAGAGTGCTACCTGACGAACGTCTGTCATCAGGCAACTGCAAGCTAAGCTCATACTCAGGTGATGCTATCAAGCCGGAAGGCGCAGGTAAAGCAGTGCGCGCCAATCGGAAGGTTTGTCCCGTCAGTAAAGGGGCTTTGTGCTCTACACCAGACAGAATGCCAAGGGACAGGCGTACTGCTCGTGTGGGGAAAGCCGGATTGCGGAACAGCGCTATTCATGATGCAAGGCGCAAGCCGATAAAATCCAGCCGCACTAGGATGAACAGGAGGTGCAAGGGTGGTGCTACATGCGCGCCACTCGACTCATTCGCGCCGCGCAACGGGAAGGACCCCTCCTCGGGTCCGCTGCATGATTTGGTGTTAGAACCTAGAGGTTCAACAAGTATTTTCGATCCGGGAGGGCATAAGCCATCCAGTGTCCACCCCATTGTGGCGGTGGCCTAGCGAATAATCGCAAAGCGTTATGTCTGTCTGTTCAGACTAGCAAGGTGGCTCAAACGCACACAGGGGCTGTTGGTGCGACTGAGGAGGCTCACGTTGCTCTCAGATGAGTGCAAATGAACGTTCCGGTCATGTGTGTGTGGTGTGTTCGCGAGCTGGGCGTGCTTGTGCGTGAACTGAACACAATACGCGAACTCGGACTTCAATCAAGGAGCAAGCCGTGCATGCAACATTGTGCATTTGAGTGTGTGCATTTTGTTTTTGTTTTGGATTGTTGGGGCCAATTTTTAGTGTTTTGTTACTGTGCACCCGCGATCGAGACGATGTCGTCACGTAGGCCGATCCCTGGATTATTTTAATTTTAAAGGTGCCATTTAGGCCCCTTGTAAAATCTTGGGGAGGGCCTGTAAGGGATCGTCAAGGTGCGCGCGGGGGCGTACATTACCCTGTAGACTGGAAGTCGAAAAAAAGAGGCTGGGGAGTAAACCGGCGCCTAGCGCGCAGGTGGTGGCGCATTGCTTAGTTAATCCCCTTCGAGTTCCTGAATGGGAAGCGGGAGCCGCTCCCTATCTCGTTCGAAGGAATGCGCCGCAAAGCGTCGGCAGCGTCTCTTGTGTAGAAGCGAAGGAGACAGGTGTCGTCCGCGGATGGTCAGACAGGTGCGTGCCAGATGCGTGGGAACGAACATCTTCGCGAGTGCTCACAGGGTCAACTCCCCCTGAACTAAAAAAGAAAAAAAAAGAAAAGAAGCTCCATGGGTCACCTGCCTGTACTGTTTCAGTGTGGAAAGAGCGCTGGAGACAGCGGTGACCGGGCACGGGGCAAGGGTGAATTTTCTTGGCCCAATCACGCCGCTTATGGCCAGTGATTGGATAGCTCGGGCCAATGGGTGTGAACCCGAGGTGTAAACTGAAATTGCCGAAGGTTCGTTAGGTGTTCTTGGTTGGACCGGGTCTTAGGTAGGTGCTCTGCACCATCGGCTCTGCCGAATTTGGGAGTCTCTCCCGGGAAGACCGACCAACAGGTTCCAGTTGTTGCCATATGTCTTTGCAAACTTGTAAAAGTGTACATATGTAAATAGATGTACTACATAAAGCTCATAATCAAGTTCATCTGTCAAGACCCTTCAGTCTGGTGTTGAGATGCCCGTCCCTGACGGAGCAGCACCGCTGGTGGTGCAACAGGTCCCTGCCTGGAAAACGAACCAGTTCGCGCCAACCCCTGGTTGGGCAGAACGACGGTTGTAAAATTTACTCCTGGCAACCCACGAAATTGGAGACCCTCAGACCGATTTCTCTAACCTCATGCTTTGGAAAGCTTATGGAACCGCGTAATCCAAACAAGGCTAACGAATGTCATGGACAAAAACGACCTGCGGCCGCACGAGATGGTCAAGTTCCGTCCGGGCCTGTGCACGCAGGACGTGATGCTTCGATTACAACATGACATAATTGACTCGAAATCCGGAGACGTGAAGGTAATTCTATCATTACATCTAACAAATGCATTTGGCACCGTAAAACACCAGGCAATTCTCGCGGGACTGCAGGAATTAGGAGTCGGCAAGAGGGCATATAATTACGTAATGTATTTCCTGACAAACAGTGCGTTGAAAGTGTCAGGACCTAGGTCCTGACACTTTACTTTCAACGTACTGGAATCCTCCACTGTCCACCTGGGAAGTAAAAGAACGCCGCAAGGCTCGGTGCTCTCCCCCTTCCCCTTTAACGTGGTGATGAGAGGCCTTCCCGCCGCTCTTAAAGTCATGAAAGATCTAAAGTTCAGCATTTACGCGGATGACGTTAGTCTCTGGATGAACAATGGCAGCGACGGCAGCATAGAGGAACGCCTACAGGCGGTGGTGACAAACATTTATTTATACAAGGAGATGTTTGTACCGAGGCCCTATTGGCCCAGGCCCTCACAAATCTAAGTGGAACTCCTCTTCCGGAGCCCCAATGGCGTCTAACGCAGCTCGCGCCCTGGCGACCAAGGTCCGCTGGGACTGTAGGTCATGACAGCTTAGCAGCGCCGCCTCCCTGGCCTCCCTAGAAGGGTGGGTAATGAATGATTGAGAACGGTGGGGATTGGATGGACAGGCCCAGACCATGTGGAAAACGTCCGAGAAGGTCGCTCCACACAGGCTGCAGCCCCCATCAAAGTCTGTATTGAAGTGCTTCAAGACAGCCGTGCACAGCAGGTGGCGGCGGACACCATTGTGTCCTACGCGGCCGAAAGGGGTCTTGCGTGTTCTCCACAAAAAACCGGACGTTTCATATATAACCCAAACTCAATGATGTGCAAAGACAACTTTAACGTAGAAATTAAGGTCGACGGCAAAAACCGTACCGAAAGTCCAGCAAATCAGAATCCTCGGACTTTTTATTCAAGAGGACGGGTATAACGACGGAACGATAAAAAAATCTCACTACCTACGCGACGCAAGTAACAGGGATATTTGGGAGGATTGCATTCAAAGGCAGAGGCCTCAAAGAGAAAAGCCTCTTGAGACTGACGCAGGCGTACATAATAAGCCGAATATGCTATGCCACGCCGTTCCTCAACATCAGGACCAATGAAAGAGGTAAGATAGACGCACTCGTCAGGCGTTGCGTCAAGAGGGCGCTGGGTCTACCGATCTCCTCCTCTACGGAACGCCTGATAGAAATGGGAGTGCATAATAGCTGGACGGAACTTGCTGAAGCGGTGAGAATCGCCCAACATGAAAGATTAAGTAGGTCGAGCACGGGTCGAACCATCCTAGAATGGGTGGGTCGAAAAAAAGATAGGGGCACAGCCGACAAGGTTGCCCTACCGCTACAATATCGCGAGAACATCATTGTCCGTAATTCAAAATAACGGCTTGAGGGGCTAGTTGGTGCATCATCGTATTCAGATATGTGGCGCAAACAAACACAAACACAGGAGAAGATACACACCACACGCGCACACTACCAACTGTAAGAAGAATATGTGTGGTGGTGTTTTTAGTGAATGACTTGCGACTTTGTGGTGATATTTGCCTGTCCAGCGTGGTAGGAGTTGCTGGGCAAAGCAGAGGCGTGGATTCACAAGACAGTATAGATTTTGTGACTGTCATGTTTGGTTGATGTTTTCGGGCTGAGAGGAAGAAAGTGTCAATATTCCCTTGGGAAAGAAGAGGAAGAATAGAAGAAGAGGAAGAAGAGATTGGTCACCGCCATGTTTGGACAAGGTTAAGGTCTGCGAGGAAGTGAGTTCCTTTTTCCCCCTAGGCAAAGAAGAGGAAAATGAGAAGAAGAGGAAGTTGAGACGTGCCTGAGTGTAGAAGAGGAAGTGTTTTCCGGTTCTTGTTACAGTTGGTAGTGTGCGCGTGTGGTGTGTATCTTCTCCTGTGTTTGTGTTTGTTTGCGCCACATATCTGAATACGATCATTGTCCGTCCTCTCCCCCGCAAGATGCACCCAGAATACCACAAGGAGAGACGGGAGAAGAGCGCAGAAGCACTTGTCAAAAGAGCAAAAGAATTGATAGTAAAAGAAGTTGCCTACGTAGACGCTGCAAGCGGCCGATCAGGGGCGGCAGTCGCTGTGGTAGTCGATGGTAGCGGCGCACCAGTCGTATCAGCCACCATCCGAAGCAGAAATATAGACACGGCTGAAAAGGTCGCAATAGCACTCGCTTGCATCGGAACGAAGACTAGATTGATATTTAGCGACAGTGAAACTGCTCTCTCGAATATCGGAAAAGGCAGGGTCTCGCAAGAAGCCGCCAGAATTCTAACCGCTGTAGCTAAAATCGATCGCAAAATCATCCTGATTTGGGTCCCAGCACACACCTCCGTACACGGCACCGAGGTGGCCCATGATTTAGCTCGAGATCTCTACTTCCGGGCGAACGCGGAGCCGCGCGACTGCCAGGCGATGGACGAACGTTTGCAAACCTATAAAGAAATAATCGAAAATTATAGATTAGGAAGGCGTCTGAAGCCGCCACCGGATCCCAGCTTAAATAATAAAGAGGCCATAGCCTGGCGGCGATTACAAGCCGGAAATTTCCCGAACCCTGTCTGGTTGTTTCACACCCAGATAGATGACAGAAAAATTGATAAATGTAAAGCCTGCGAAGCGATGGGGACCCTCCACCATATACTTTGGGAATGCCCTAAGTCTATGGGCGCTAGGGACAACATTAAAAGTAGAGAAGCCTGGGTAGCCCTGCTGTGAAGCGACGTCCCCGCTGACCAGCAGAAAGCCGTCCGCCTAGCGGCTGAGGCCGCGAATAACCAATGTATATTCGCCAGTCCTTAGTCGCGTGAAGTAGTGACTTGCGCGCTCGGCGGCAGATCGGAGGGATAGTGGTTCTCTTCCCGGTAGCGACGACATATTTTTAAAGGAAAGTTAATATACGCGAACGAGGATCGATGGCAAACAGGAATCAGTAATGCTGTCTTAAAATACACTTAAAAGTGGAGCTGAAGTGTTCACCTTATTTTCAGTGTCCACCCTAGTTTTTCCGACCGCCGTCCACGGCAGTGGCGCCTTGTGAGTGGACCGAGCTGAGCTGCCTACGCTATGTCATAAAATGTAAATTTGTACTTTAAAGTGAAAACGGAGAAGGTGTGCGATACATGCAAAAGTGCTTCTTTTTGTTTTAAAGGTTCGAATCATAAGCAAAAAGTTAATATACACTCTTTGTAAATGTGGACAATCTGTATAAATGTACATACTGATACGGACGACCCCTGCGACCCCAAAGACCCAAGATGCCACCTCACATGAGCACATAACCCCTACCCATGCTATGCGGTGCCTGGGACTCGACCATGAGATCTTGGAGACCAGTGGTCCGAAATCATATTTGGCCAGGCTTCATCAGAGGATCATTGCGGAAGCAAGCAGCTGTCTTATTCCTTCTTCCTCTTCTTCTTCTTCAGCCATACAGTCAGGCCCATCATCATGTGTTGGAGTCATCAACATCGAGAAACTTCCTTGTCCACGATCGGGACGATCTCTTGGTGGCCCCGGTTAATGATACGGGCGAGGAAGGAGGAAGAAGCGGGCAGTGTCGCGGGCAGGATCGCTAGCGCTAGGCCCGCCAACAATTCATTAAACATCATCTCCAGCATCATCAAACATCTCTCTATTCTCTGTTCTCCTGTTTTCATCGGCTTGCCATCACGTAATATATATTACTGATTATTTGACCTTTTAAGGGTTCAATTTAGCGTCAGTTAACTAGCGATGTCATTTTCTACCGGCGTATAGATTTCGAGAAGATTTAGAGTCCTGAACTGTGACAGCGCTGGGAGTATTAAACATATCTACTATGCTTTGTTCACCATATAGAACATATCGAAACACTGTCTTAGGCGAGTTTCAATTCATCTCGCTCGATGAATTCACAAAACTATTAGAAAAGTCAACACTTACGGTAAGATTATGTGAACAGCTTATGAACAACACCCATCCCTATACATATTCTCTGCTCACATGGAGCTAACCGTCCTGCGCTATGGAGTTAGCCAAGAAAATAACCACTCGAGGAATTTATTGTTCATGAATTCGAGTTATGATTATTCAGCGTCGGTGTTGTGTGTCCTGTGACTTCCTGGAATAGCTAAGTCTAGATATCAGTCTGGCCGTGTGCTCTGCAGGGATGTAAGCATACGTTTAAAGCATGTTCACAAGCAATCTGCTGATTCTTCGTTTAAATATAATCTTTGCTCTCTGGAGGAAATTATAAAACGCGTCAAGTTTCAAGAGTGTCAACACCGGGTGGAGTAGGGTAGTGGGGGGTAACAGGGGCCCTCTTCATCTATGTTAATTCGCCCCTACATATTCTCACGTGGAACACTGCCCGGCACCGGCGGTCGAAGCGTCAGCCGTTAGAAGTGCGTTAGGGCATTTGGAATCAAGTCCGCCATAGTGATGCGTTGTTGTTGTTGTTGTGGCTGTAGGAAGAAGGAAATGAAAATGCACGGGCCTGCTACTGGCTCTGTAGCTGAACCACCTCCGCTGCCTCGTGCAGACAAGAGAAAATAGAGAAGAAATAAAAGGAAGAGGGAAAGAAAGACGCGCGCCGCAACAGCCGTCGTCCGCCACCGAAGCGGTGGCGGGTGCAATGACGGCCTACAACAGATAAAAATTCGGTGGCAGGCTAGCCCCGCCGCAAGCGGCGGTGACCTACCTGCCCCAGCCCCACCAGGGGAGACTTTTAAACACATTGCAGTTCTCTTTTTAGCGCGCCAGTTTTACACATGCTTGGACAGTATTCGAACGCGCTGCTGCTTCTGCATTCATGTCAGGTTAGCGTCTATTGGTAACCGCGTAGGTTATTGCATCGCTTAGCGTTTCACTGCAGTCCCCGTCATAGCTGTTTTCGCCGAGAAATGGAGCCGGATGAAAGGAGAGGTAGGAAGTGCCTTGAGGGAAACGATCGCTTTGAGAGTTATACTTGGCACCAGTACACAGCTCACCCCTGCCAATAACGTGTTAGCCTGCAACCATTGCATGCTTGCATTTACCCTTGATAACGGGAGGCTGAGTTTTTTTCTGGAGGTTCCTACCCATCAGGAACTAGATAACTCGAATACTAGATATCACATATTTCACTTAAGACAGCAGTACTTTTTACAGAAGTAGAGTTCTAAAAAGACAAATAGAAGATATCCCTTTTACGAAGCATGCGTGCAATAAATACCACAACAGTTCAGGCGCGTACAGCAGAATTGGCGCTTGAAATTATTCCTTTTATTCTCTCTTATGGCCACTTATCGCATGTAGAATAGTCCTTCAATATACCTATTGGCCTTAAATATAGTCTGCCTGGTGTTTACTCGTGTTTCCTATACAAATAGTTGAAGGCATAACCGTACTTGGGCAGGAGTTAGAGGCCTCCACTGCTGTGCCCGAGGATGCGGGATCGAATCCCGGCTGCGGCTGCCGCTTTTATTGGAGGCGAAAGGTAAAGCACCTTTGCACTGCGCGGAGTCAGTGCACTTTAAAAATACTATAAGGTCTAAATTATCTGAGCCCTGCACTATAGAGCGTCTCTCATAGCCTGAGTCATTTTCGGGCGTTAAAACTCAAAATGTCATAAAACATCTATCCAGATAAACCTACCCTGTGCCAGCTGACGCCACCTTATCGCAGCTGACCTCCTAATCAATCTGCAGAACTAAAATTTTCCCGTCCTCTGCTACGTTTCAATTTATTGAAAAGCATTGCACTACCCTTGGTGACCTACGTTTACCTTTAATTCGTCTGAACTGTCCGGTCAATACCAACATCCTTTTCTTGATGTCAACTGTAATTTCATTTTTGAGCGACATTGCTGAATTCCTGTCTGATATTTTGCTCACTGTCATGCCCTCAAGTTAACTTGACGCCTTTCTGTCACTTTCCATGTTCCTGCCGTAGCGGCAAGTCATATGCGTCTGTTATAATCTATTCGATAGCAGCTAACCAGTAAATTTACTAAACTGATTTTTATTATTTCAGTACACCTGAAAATTGTGTGCCACCTGTTTTTTTGGCCTATTCCATTCTCGTATAGCCCCGATCTGTAGTCACTCCCTTCCATAACGAGGTGTATTTCTTGACTGCTTTTATTAGGCAACTACCTACCGCAAATGTTTCTTCGTTTTGACCCCGCTGAACGTTATATTACGTGTATTCAATATACTTTCTTCACCGATAGTTTACTTCCCTTGCCGACTTCATTACTGTCATGTGCCATTCGTTAATGAGGTACATAGGAAGCAACTGTCAGAAGCTCATCGCGAATTAATATTTCCAGACACTTTGGCCGACCGCCTGATTCAATAAGACGCGCTGCGTAAGGTCCCGTGGCACCCCGACACAAACAGGTTCCGCTCCCCATCGGTCAATTCTAGTGTAGCAGATGCATACCAATTAGGTACGAAACCATCCCGAAAGCTGAAAGGACAAGCTTTGCGTCCCAATCTTTTGCAGAGTCGGAAAATTCTGGCGCCACATGCAGGTCCGTTATTGTGTTAAGGTTCGTCTTGGTTTGGTTTGTGGGGTTTTATGCCCCAAAGCGACTTAGGCTATGAGAGATGACGTAGTGGAGGATTCTGGTAATTTCGACCACTTGGGGTTCTTTTACGTGCACTGAAATCACACAGCACACGAACACCTTGCGATTCGCCTCCATACAAAAGCGGTAGCCGGGAATGGGATTCCATCCCGCAGTCTTGGCCGCATATATCGAGCGCCCTAACCACTGCGGCACCCTGGCGGGTTTTGGAGGCGATATAGGGAAAGAGCACTGGCACAAGAGTATGTTTTGCTTGCCGTCGTCCCACTCGCGGTTTCGCTTCCTAGATAGCGGGTGGCGTCACAGTTACTTTGACAACTGTGATGCGATCGAGGAACTCTCGACCTCATGCACAGCATCAACTTTGCTGTGACGCTAGCAGTGAATCGAATTCATCAACTTCTCGTGGACTGCAATCTACAATTTTCTCTGGGCGTTGAAACCACGACCTTCCTTGGAACTTCATTCCATGAACCTTCCTTAGAGTCCAGCCCAAGATGCTACTCGAGGGTTAAACCCCCCAGACAGTGATTTAGGACTAGAACTCTTGGCCATACTTTAAAACTCGAAATTATTACCTCTCAAATCATTCAGACTGCTATGTCAGAAACATTCCCGTACCACTTCACGCGGTCACTTACGGGACAGGTTGTGGGGGCAAACGTTCGTCTAGGAGCCTTCTAAAGATTCTCTATTGGGAGCACACGATGAATAACAAAGGAAGAATATTGAGCCTTTGCCTAGAAATCTTGATTAATGAACTTTTCACACTTTATACAGAACAATAGTGGCTATGCAAACGCTACTGATATTCTTCTCCATACTTGCATACACCACCTCGATTCCATAATAAGTTTAAGAGGCTAGCTGACTCATCAAAACTGGTGCACTTGCTCAAGCTTCCGTCGGACAGCACGGGAATCGCCACATTCTTCCATTCATGAACGGACGGTTCGCGCAGTTCCGAAGGCGGCTTGCACCAGTGGTCCACTCGGCGGCCGACGAGACTATAGTTGAACGCGTGCATCAGGAGGACGGTAAAGCTCAGGACGGTGCAAAGCAACACAGACGTTTGAAGCCGTCCGTGGCCGACTATGATGTAGACGTTCTCTTGAATCACGGCGTAGGATTCACTGCCTACGAATCCCTCCAGAAGGCTCGTACTTGCTGATTTGGGCCCTGGGTCGGAGCCCGCATCCACTTGCGGCTGCTTTTTTTTTTTATCTGGATGGACGCAAACGCCGTAGAAGTTACATGAGCTCCCACGGGTGCTACAGCGTGTTAGCACTCGCTGATGTTTCGAACAGCGTTTATCGGATGCTTGGAAACGACGGTAATCCGTGAAAAACGGCAGAGTCCAGCGGCTTCGAACGTGGGCTACAGTGACACGGTGGGGCTTCTTAATTGGGTCATAAGAGATTCAGGTGAAAACAGCCATGGAGGAGCAGCAACGGAGCCGTCCATACCAACGTCCTTTGCTTCTTCTTCAATAGCTGGGATTTTCGTTTGCGATGTGTGCATTTAAAGAAGAGGAAGTTTCATCGTGATCATGTGCATTTTATTATGAGGTAGTAACCTAATGTCGGTAGGTAAAGCATGGTGGCTAAGAGCAATACAGGCAACTTGTTTCAGCAAGTTAAACCGCTACTTATGTCGAGCCAGGTTTGTGTTTGTGGGAGTGCTAGGAAAGTACCACCTGTCAGATAAGTGTGTTTTTATTTCTTCACGGTGCATAAGCTCCAGACTGGAGAGTGTGAATTTCAAGCTTTTTCTGGTATTGGAGTTCCATGTCGCAGTAATTGAGGTTCTTCCGTATTTTAGAGTTTCAGTTCTTCTGCTTCTGCCGCTACGCACGAGCTTGATTTTCCTTCTCTATTTCAACGAAATATGACTGTTCAGTGCCACAAAACCAGCATGGGAGCTTCCGCGCATTTGTAGGTCTTCTCATACGGCACATGACAATGTAAAGATAAGATGACCACGTCAGACCGAATGACAGGGCTTGGAAAATATATGAGGCTATGTAAATTTAAAGCGGTTTACAGGAAAGGAGGGGATACAGTATCTGATGGACACCACACCGATAGAGAATGAAGGAAAGTCGGAGAGAAAGAAGAAAGAGAGAAAGGGTGTTGTAGTGCAGAGCTGGTGCATGATTTCGTCCACCTAGAGATCTTTGACGTGCACAGACACCACTGACTTGAGATCCAAGGTACAGAGATGGGTTCGACTGCGATTTCCACTCCAAAAAAGAGATGCCCTAGCCAGCAGCCCCTGCCATGCCATGTGCTCTAGTGACGTCATCAACCTGCCTAGCAATCAGTGCTGACCTATGTCACTTCCGGAGGTGAACCCGTAATTTTGCGCTCTCAGAAATTGCGCCTACCAAACTGACGACAACGCTGCCGCCGCTGTTTCTATAGAAGTTATGTTAAAGCCATGGACATGCCTCTGGATGGTGATAGTTACGGGAGCAATAAATGGGTAATTATTATCAGGGATTGATTTTATTAGCACAAAGGAATATTGGGGAAAAAGTGTCCAACACAAGATAAAAGGTCAGCTCAGGTTAAGAAATGTTCTTTTGTCTGAAAGTGAGTGAAGTGATCAAATTGCTGTACCGGGCTTAAAATTCAATGGCGATAAATAACATCTAACAGTGCTGCATAAGGCCTCATAATTGATTCGCGCTACGTAATGGCCTATGCAAAAATTGAAAGACGCTACATGCTTTAAAAAAGGCCTCGCAGAGTTTCTGACCAAGACGACGGAAAGGCGCTTATGTTGCATTAGAAAGAAAACTCAATCATCTAAGAAAGAGAACCGTTCTGGAGCCCACGTCGGTAAGACATCCGGAACAAAAAGTGTACTTTTGATAAAAAATAAGTAAAACACTTTTCGAAGGGAGCATTGGATTATCACCGAGAAATATGGATACAATGCTGGTAATTAAAGTTTGTGCAACTCGGGAAAATGACATCTCGTTTGCGGTTTGAACTTCCTGCATACAGTAATACGCGGATCACCGTAAGAAGGCCCTCATCTCAAGCAGTGTCGGGAAAGTGTTCTTGGGAAAAATCAGCTGAAGTTTAGAATAGTGATACATAGCACTCACCGAAAACTTCACAGCCTGGATAGGCTTGGTAGAAATTAATTGTAGCGCAATTTAACTTTCGTCAGTAAGAGTTGCAGAGGGCACCGTCCTCCCCACTGGCTCCCATGGCTTGGTCTGAGTCGAAGTGCGATTGCTCCTCCATTTTTGAGATATTTATTGCCTCCGGACATAAAAGGAATATTATGAAGGATGAATGGTACGGTAAAATAAATGAAAAAAGGTTGGCTGACTTAATGAAGCCGAGGAGTGAATGTTCATGCAGTCCCTGCGTCCAAGAGGCGCCTTTGCCATCTGCTACAGCCCAAGACATTGCCTCCTTCATCCGCCATCACATCATTATTCGCCAATGGGCTCCCAAAGAATTGCTGCGTGACAGAGGTCCCGCCTTCCTTTCTAAAGTTGTCGAAGCTGTTCTTAGAGAATGCAAAATTGTTCACCGTGCCACCTCAGGGTACCATCCGCAAATGGAATGGTTGAGCGTTTAAACCGCACCAAGCGAGACATGCTGGTAATGTCTGTCGCTTCCGACCACTTCACCTGGGACCGCGTTCTTCCATTCGTCACCTTTACTTATAACTCTGCCACTAAAGCAACCACCGGATTCTCGCCATACTTCCTCCTGTTCGGTCGTGAGCCCTCTTGTACACGGACACCATTCTCCCTTACTGACCGGACTCTTCCGAATTCACGACTGTTTCACAAGCTGCAACTTATGCTGAATAATGCCGCCAGCTTGCTTGGTCCTTCGACTCACGCCCAGCAACAGCAGAAAACCACCCGAGATAAATCTGCACTTCTTACTGCGTATACCATACAGACTCTTTGGTCTGGCTTTGGGTACCGTCTTCCAGCCCCGGCCTTTCATCCAAACTTCTGAACAAGTATCAGGGCCCCTGCCGCATTGTCAAGCAAGAATCCCCCGTCAACTACCTCATCGAACCACTTACGCCATCCACTTACCACCGTCGCCGCAACCTTGAAATAGTACACAATAACCGCCTGAAACCTTACTATGATCCTGTCATCGTCACATCGCCATAGCCGCCAGGATAGCGCGTTTTCGCCCTGGGAAAAATGTAAAACGGGTAGTCGGCTCTGATATATTCAGCGCCTGATGCTGAAGAGAACGACGCAACCATGTTAAATGCCTGGCGGTCAGGAAAGACAACGAAGCTCGCTCCGACGCTCGTGCGTGTGCTGACACAAGTTCTACGACTGATCGCCGAACGTGCCCTGTATTTTTCACGGCGTGGCGCCCTATTCAAGGTCTTTTATTACGCTATCATCTTTCCTGAGACGTGTTCCCCTTAAGGTTCCATTATGTGACGTTTTAGATTCTTATTAGCCGCAAAACCAGCTGTAAATACAGCCAGGATGTGACGGTATGGGAATGGTTACACTTTATTGTAATTATATTTCCTACATCAGTCAGAGTATGTTATCTTTACGTTGCGTTCACAGATACCTCTCAGCAACAATCACCGCTTAACTCGCTTAGAGACAACCGGGGAGGAGAAAGAAGTTGCGCGACTCTACCATTGAGAGAACGGAGTTACGCGTGTGTGCGTGATACCACGTAACGCTCCGCAGCTGCTACCACATTGCGCCACGTGCGGAACCCGGCCTCATCAACTGTGCTAATGACGAACCTCGTGACTCGCCGGTCCCTAAATACGAAATGGAGCTTGTCGGTGGTTGCGCATCTCGCCATGAGGAGAGCCTTGCAGCACCATGTTCAGCGGCCCGACAGCGGCTACTGTAGGCGGCATGCTGCCTCATACGATGCGACAGATGTGGCTTGCCGAGTGTTTCGCTAGAAAAATGTATCATGATTTATCTCTTGTAAACCAAGTAAGACAGAGAGAAAGGTCCGTTAAACTCCACAACACTTGGTTAGAATTAGCAGTCTGCAGCCTAGATGTAACGAAGCTTTCACTATGTCTTACTTGGTTGAAAAGCACTCATGTGAGAAGTGAGAAGTGCTCATGGTATATGAGTAGAAGGCCAGATTTGAATTATTCCGGCCAACCTCTCTGCCTTTTCCTTTCAATAAATCCATCTATCTATCTTGGTTGAGAAGGCTTAAACGACGGTGTTTTAACATTAGGGTGCTGCAGCCGGAGAACTCTATTCGCCTCGCTTCCATTCGTGCAGTTTTCACATTACTAACAACTCACCGAGGGAGAAGAAAAGCGTTAATAAAGATAAGAAAATATATGCAAAAGTTAGTTATTGACTGTGCGGCACCTTAGATTCGTTTAGGGACCATTTTTTTTAAACGACATAGCAATTCGAAATACTGTCATGGTTTCAACCGCACCAAGCATGAAGGGTAAGGAGAGCAGCGCGTGCTCATAGAATTCCTGCAACCTCGGTTACAAATCAACCAAACGAAAAGCAGTCTGCATGTAATATTATTTATGGCGGCTGCACTTTGCGCTTAATGTAAGTAGGCAGGGGGTAATCAGCATATTACCACAAACGAAGTAAAGTCTCAGTAACCAAACATGCCTTCTGGTTACAGCAGCTCAGCTCAGCCACTAGAAAGAAAAGGGTTAATTTATGAGTTGACATTGAAGCACTGCCACATAAAGGAAGGACAAGAGTAGAGACGAGGGGAAATCTAGAAGGGGCCACGAGGGAGACCGGAGATGGAATATAGCACTTTAACACTCCACGGTATGTGCACGAGAACGGCAGAAAAGCACACTGTAAGCGTAAGAGTAGACAGTCTAACAATATTGACTAACTGGTGATATTAAAATGTTTCATCTCACTAAGTCATGCAAGAAACACACACAACGTACACACGTTTTAATAATGAAAATTACCAAAGGCATGAGCAAAAGCTCTGCTAAGGAGCCAAGTAATAGCGAAAATACGTAAGCAGAAAACCATTGTAAGATTCAGAGTCGATTATAAAACTGTCCGAGGGAAGCTTTGAGCAGACTAGGTAAAGGTTCCGGGATGAGAACTAACCTAATGGGCAAAAAGAAAAAAATAACAAATCTTATCGCGCTGATCTTCAATTCAAGCGTTGATTCTGAGCAATACCACGGTTCTTTTGCGCTTTCTTACTCCTCTGCTTTTGCGCAATAGGAGATGACCCAGTGCTCTGCCGATGCGATCCGCGTTTTTGAGGGCACATAGCTTCTTCCGAAGGCGATACCACTTTGCTGAGAGGCGATCCAACTTGTTTCAATTGCGATGTATGGGTGTTTTGAGGTGTTCTGATTATTTCTGACGGTAATTTAGCCTCCTTTTGTAGAGCGCTGGCAGAATTCGCGTTTGAAGGCGATGCAGCCCCTGTCAGAGGCGAACCAATCACTTTAGCAGATGACCTGATATTTTGCTGCACAGATGTGACTGGTTCAGTCGACATATTCACAGACGAAACTGCACTTGAGGCCACAGAAGCACCAGTACTTGCCAGAGCCCGCTTCGATTTACGAGGTCCAAGCACTGCACTCTTTTTCCCCACATTTCCAAGTGATCCAAGTGGGTCCAGGCACATCTTTAAAGCATCCTTTCGTTGCTGTTCGTCCAATGTACCCGGATACGTGCTTTTCATCTCGGGGAAAAAAATCTCGGGAAGCCACTGAACCGCAACACCGCCGACCAAGCTTAGCACTGTCATGAAAACATTGAGCGGTAATACGCGCTGGTCGCCGGCATAGGCTTCAATAATAGTGGCCAGGAGAGCTCCTGCATTGCCGAAGGAATACGATGCGCAGAACCCAACGCTTCGTATTGCAGTCGGGAACACCTCGCCGGTATAACTGTAGTTGACACACAAGGCTGCAGTAGTAACACCGAATACCATTAGCGTAGATAGTGGCATCCCCAAAGCATGCTTCCATTCGTGACAGAATGTTAGAAACACACTGACTACAAACTGCAGTAGTAGCACAGCGGTCAATGTAGCTCCATGACCTCGAGTCTTGATGTTGTAGTAGACGGCCGTGATGAGCAGCATTTTGAAAAGATGGGCTGGCGGTTGCCAGTGCTTTTCCAATGTCAGATGCTGCAAACGTGCGCCATAGAACGCAAAGCTCACGCAGAACCAGGACACAAATATGGACAAAGCACGCCGGTGAAAGAAAGCCGTGAATAGCATTCGCCCCCAGCCATCTGTCCCGACTCCGGATGATGCCTCGCGCTTCATCAGTTGACGTTTAAGCACTTTCAAGGTCGCTCCTGCTTTGAGAACGTCCACTCTGTTGGATCTGGCCGCGTGCAGAATGGTGATCTCAGCCTGGCGAATTCTGAACGTGGCAATCTGCCAGACGGGGGACTCGTCGAGCGAGTAGCACCAGACCAGCACAAGGGCAGATGCCGCAACAAGGATCGCGTGCGACATACCCCACCCAGGCCGGAGTAGCCACAGCAGGTTGTACAACACAGGCGCCAAAGTGGTAGCGATGATGTTGGCCAAAAAGATGTACAGGGCCCGGTGCTGGTCTCCCGTCACTTCATAAAGGAGGATAAAGTTTAACACGTTGGTCGCGCTGGCTGCGGCAGAGGTCACAAACCGGGCCATGACGAAGAGACTGAATATCTGTGCCGACCCTGCCGCCATACTGGCGAACACCATCAGGGCGGCGCTAGCTAGAGTGACCGGCCTGCGCCCCACCCGGTCTGCCATTATGCCGACCACAGGTACTACACACAGCGATCCCATAGTGTACATGGAACTGGAGGTGAAGTACAACCAGCTGTTTTCGCACACGATGTCCCACATGCTGACTATGCTGTCACGAATGTTGATGATGTCATAGTCCCACCGGTGACACGGAACTTCGTGTCGCTCCTCTTGGCTATCACCCTTAGTAGACAAGAAGAAAGAAGTCAGATTAATAATCGTGATAAGAGTAGTACCAAAGCAGAAATATCAGCACGACTAACTTAACCTGCAGTAGGGTATTTCTCTGCCATATTGATAGCCCGCAGCAGTGGTGCAATAGTAAGAGAACTCCACTACTGTTCCTAAGGATGCGGGATCGAATCCCAGCTGCGACGGCAGCTTTTAATGAAGGCGAGAAGCGAGGCACCCGTGTACTGTGCGGCATTAGTGCAAGGTAAAAACCCTAGGCGGTCGAAATTGCTGGAGCCCTGCACTCGAGAGTCTCTCATAGCCTGGGTCACTTGGGGCGTTAAAGCCTACAAGGCCATAAACCATCTATTCAGATAATGCTACCCTGTGCCAGCTGACACCGCTCTTATAGCAGCGGACTTTCTAATCAATCTGTCTGAACTAAACTTCCCGTCCTCTGCTACGTCTGAATTTATTGATAAGCATTGCACTACCCTTGGTGACCTACGTTTACCTTTAATTCACCTCAACTGTCCGGCCAATACCAACTTCATGTTCTCGATGTCAACTGGAATTTCATTTTTGGTCATATACGCCTGTTATAATATATTCTAAAGCAGTTGATCAGTGAATTTAGTAAACTGATACTCATTATTTCAGTGCCCCTGAAAAATATGTGACTCCTGTTTTTTGCCTTGTTTCATTCTCGTATAGCCCCGATCTGCAGTCATTCCCATCCAAAACGAGGTGTATTTCTAGAGTTCTGTTGTTAGCCAACTACCTACCATGAAATGTTTTCCCTTCTGACCCAGCTGAAGATTATATTACGTGTCTTCACGTTAATTTTGACACTGATAGTTTACTTCCCTTATCGACTTCATTACTATCACTTACAATTTGTTAATGAAGTACTTAGGAAGCAATTGTCAGAAGTGCATCGCGAATTAAAATTTCCAGACACTTTGGACGACCGCCCGATTCAAAAAGACGCGCTACGTAATGCCCCGTGGTGCACCGAACAAACAGGTTCCGATCCCCATCGTTCAAACCTAGTGTAGCAGATGCATGCCAATTAGGTACGAAACCATCCGGAAAGTTGTAAGGACAAGCTTTGCGTCACAATCTTTTGCAGAGTCGGACAAATCTGGCGCCACATGGAGGTCCGTTATTGTGTTATGAGCGATTGGCGCTCCAGGGGGGATAAGGTCCGGTTTGGTTTTGGTTTGTGTGGTTTAATGCCCCAAAGCGACTTAGGCTATGAGAGATTCCGGTCATTTCGACCACTTCGGGATTTACGTGCACTAACATCACGCAGCACACGAACACCTTGCGTTTCCCCACCATTGAAAAGCGGCCGCCGAGGCCGAGATGCCATCCCGCCGCCTTGGGCGCATACGTCGAGCACACTAACCTCTGCGGCATCCTGGCGTGTTTGGGAGGCGGTAAAAGAAGAGCACTGCCACATGCGTATGTTATGTGTGCTGTTATTCCACTTGCGGCTTCGCTGGCTCGACATCGGTTGGCGTCACAATTATTATGGCAACTGTGACGCGAGCGAGGTGCATTTCTCTGGGACTTGAACCCAAGGCCTTCCCTGGAACTCAATCCCGTGAACCTTTCTTGGAGTCTAGCCAGATTAACTACATTAGGGCTAAACCTCCGGATTGTGATTTAGGACAAGAACGTTTGACCATACTTAAAACTCGAAACTATTACCTCTAAAACCAGTCATATTGCTATGTCAGAAACTTTCCCTTACCACGACACGCGGCCACATACGTGACAGGTTGTGGGGGGCAAACGTTCGTCTATGAGCCTTCGAGAGATTATGTATTGTGATCATGCGATGAATAACAAAGCAAGAATATTGAGCCCAATTGCCTGGAAGTCTTGATTAATTAAACTTTCTTACATTATATGGAAAAACGCTAGTGACATTTTTCTCCATTCTTACATACATCAATATCGATTCCATACCAAGTGTAAGAAGCTAGCTGTCTCACCGGAACTGGTGAATCATAGACGGTGCACTTGCTCAAGCTTCCGTCTGCCAGCACGGGAATCGCCACATTCTTCCAGACATGGACGGACAATTCGCGCAGTTCTGAAGGTGGCTTGCACCAGTGATCCACTGGTAGGCCGACGAGACTATAGGCAAACGCGTGCATCAGAAGGACAGTAAAGCTGAGGATGGTGCACAGCAACACAGACGTTTGAAGCCGTCCGTGGCCCACGATGGTGTAGACGTTCTCTTGAACCACGCCATAAGAATCGTTGCCCACGAATCCCTCCAGAAGGCTCGTACTTGCTGATTTGTGGCCCGGCTCGGAGCTCACGTCCACTTGCGGCTCCATTTTATTATCTGGATGGACGCAAACGCCGTAAAAGTTTCATGAGCTCCCACGGGCGCTGCAGCTTGTTTAGCACTCACTGATGCAGCGAACAGTTTTTATCGGATGCTTAGAGACAACCCCAATCCGAGTTATCGCGCCGTCCGACGGCTTTGAAGAGTGGGCGACTGAGAGATGGTGGTGCTTCTTTGTTGGCTCAAGAAGGGATTCAGCTGAAAACAGCCACGGATGAGCAGCAAAGTAGCCGTGCATACAAACGTCCTTTTCTTCTTCTTCAATAGCTGGAGTATTTATTTGCGAGGTGTGCATTTAAGGAAGAGGAAGTGTCATCCTGATCATGTGTATTTTACCATGAAGTAGTAACATAATACCGATAGGTAAAAGCATGGTGGGTATGGGCAATACACTGTTTCGGCACGTTAAACAGACGTGATCATGCGAGGTTTGTTCTTGTTTGAAGGCTAGGAAAGTAGCACCTGTCACTAATAGGGAAGTGTGTTTTTATCTTCAAGGTGTATAGGGTGCAGCCACCAGCACGTGATTTTCAATCTTTTTTTTTTTTGGTCATCTGGTTCCATCTCACAGTAAAGGAGTTTCCTTCGTATTTTAGAAGTTTTGTACTAAGGAAATAAAATCATTTTATGATATGAACTCATTTTCTCGTAGAGCCCAGTGCAACTTCTGTTTCTGTCACTACGCTCGAGCTTGATTTTCCTTCTCTTCTTCAATGAAACATGACTGTTCAGTGCCACAAAAGCAGCCTGTTAGTTTCCGGGCACTTATATGCCTCCTCATAAGACACATGACAATGCTACGATAAGAACGGCCAAGTCGGGGTAAATGACCGGGCTTGTAAAATATAGGAAGCTAGGTAAATTTAAGCCGGTTTACAGGAAAGGATAAAGTGAAGTATCCGATGGACGCCTGACCACGCCGATAGGGAATGAAGGAAAGTCAGAGAGAAAGAAGAGAGGAAGGGTGTTGTAGTGGAGGGCTGCTGCATAATTTCGTCCATCTGTAGATCTTTAGCGTGCATAGACACCACTAACTTGGTATCCAAGTTACAGCGGTGGGTTAGAGTGTAATTCCACCCTCCTCAACGGAGATGCCCTAGCCGGCAGCCCCTGTCATACCATGTGCTCTGGTGATGCCATCAACATACCTAGCGCTCCGTGCTGACCAATGCCACTTTCAGAGGTACACCCGTGATTGTTCACTCACAGAAAATTATTATAAGTGTATAATTTCATAGCACAAAGGAATCTTGGGCCACAAGTGCCAAACACAAGGTAAAAGGTCAGCTCAGGTTAAGAAGAATGAAGTGAAGAAATTGGTGTACAGGGCTTAAATTTCAATGGCGATAAATAATCTCTAACAGCGCGGCACAAGGCCTAATAATTGATTCGCGGTATGTGATGGCCTGTGCAAAATTTGAACGACGGGTACATGCTTTAAAAACGTAAGAGGCCTCAGCAACATTCCTGACAAAAGAACGGCAAGGCGCCTGATGTTGCATTAAAAAGAAAACTCAACCATTTAAAAACTATAAACGTACTGAAGCTCGCGTCGGTAAGACTTTCCACACAACGAGCACACTTATGATAAACAATCTAAAAACACTTTGCAAAGGGAGCTTCGAATTGTCACCAAAAAAGATGGATGCAAGGGTGGGTATTTGAAGTTTGTGCAACTCGGGAAAATGACGCCTTTTTTACGGTTTAAACTTCCTGCATACAGTAAATACGCGGATCACCGTAAGAAGGCCCCCATCTCGAGCAATGTTGTGGAAGAGTGCTTTTTAAAAATCAGCAGACGTTTAACATAGCTAAATAAAGTATTCATCTAAAACCTCGGAGCTTGGAAACGCTTGGTAGAACTTTTTGTATTGCGATCATACTGGCACCGGTAAGAGGCGCTAAGGGCACCGTCATGCCCACTGGCTCCCATAGCTGGCTCTGGATCTAAGTGCAATTTCTTTTACTGTTTTGCTATGTTCATTGCCTAGGGGCATAAACGAAATGCTATGAAAGATGAAGGGTATGATATAATAAATGAAAAAAGGTGGGCTGAACTTATGAAGCCGAGGAGGAACGTTCATGCAGTCCCTGCGTCCATGGGCACATGATGACGGATTGTGGGAGAACATTCCAGCTGCCAACAGGTGCCAAATCCGTGCCCGCTTAGGCGCTGGACATTCCTACAATAGGTGGTCGATATCGGCTTCTGTATCTCGCGGGTTGCAGGCGGGGCACGAAGGGTGGGGATGCAAAATGTCGAAACTGACGCCACTTTCGAGTCACAGGAGGTGTTAGGGCGACCTCAAATCGAATCATCTGAAGCGGCACCTCCTCTGCACGGTTTAGACAGCGGGGGAGGCTCACCGTACACTGGGTATGAAAGCACGTGTGCGGCATCGGAGGTGCTCCTTTCTTGTCAAAAGGAGTGTAGCATTGTCCAACTTTAGGAAGTTTGGCGATGACGAAGTCTTACGCATACTTATTAGCATACAGTCTCTTCTACCCAGACTTATATACAGCCCCGCCTAAGCCAGGCGCAACAAGTGTGGCCGCGCCGCTTAGGAGTAGCATCCTGATCATAAAAGCGCAAAGAAAGGACAGATACAGGAGGAGAACCGTAACTTAAGCCGAGATTCAATGGTAGAGAATGGTGTCATTCTATTCTCAGCCTGCTATCTAAAAGGAGATACTTAAGTTGCAGCCTCCTGCTAACTCACCCATGCCTTGTCTCATTACGTACCTCAATCAGAGGATCAGAGGATTCCCCATCCATTGCAACCCGCAGGAGCGCTTTGTGTAGTGACGGGTTGGTGCTTGGTGTCACCATGGACCCTTAGTTCCAGTACAGAAGCTGTCATCTATAGTGGCGATAAGCAGCCAGGTGAAGGGTAGAAACAATGAACGGTTGCAGTCGAAGCCATGGTCAAGCGTCGGCTGATGGGACTCTCACTTGTTTGCTAGGTGCAGTGCTCCGGGACCTACTTCCGCATATAAGGGTATTCCAGAGGTGATATACTTTATGACCCCTTTAAGCTACCTACAGCATAAAAATCATTCATTACAAAAGTGTAATCGTCTTGCAAAAACCAACTGCACAAAAGTCTCGCAAAACATGGCATTAACTGAGACTTTTATGAAATTTGTTATCCTTACTCTCTTACTATGTCCAAAGTTGTCAAGACTGGTCAGTCTTTCTGATTGCCAACTCGCTCAGGGCCATCACTAGCGCAAACTTCAAAGCCAAAGAACAGGGACCCGGCGACCGACTAATGGAGGTATCAGACAAACCCCAGCCAGACAAGCTCCTGAAGGTAAAACCAATTCCGTATTCTGTTGTTCAGGTATCACCCCGCTTTAGTTTCAACATCTGTCGGATAGTTATTTCTGAGCGAGACCTACTTAACCAACAGAGTCGGATGTCTTTGACGGCCTCCAGAGCCACGGTGCAACTCCAGTTAGGTGAACACCACTCCGGTGAAAGTACGAAAGAATAAAACCAAAACACGTTGGTCAACTATTAACTCTAGTGCACGTGCTGAATTCAACAATGAGTTCATTTGCTGTAACGTAAGCCCATACATCCCAAGATTTCGTAGATACTTCATGTGCCGAAGGTATGGCTCCGGAAACAGACATGTCGAGGACGACTTACCTGTGCAAAGTTCAGCGCACATCACCATTTAACAGATAACTGCAGTGTAAATCATTTCAACTGTGTGAACTGTGAGGGTACACCCTGTGTACACGTAATCTTTTTCGGCCTTTAAGAAAAGAGACGGAGGAATAAATCTGAAAATAACAGGGAGCATAAATATGGACAACAGAGAGGCACGAAAAAAACAATATTCTTCTCTGCTCTTTATGCTGAGGCAGTCTGAAGAAGGGCCAGACCGCGTTTAGTAAAGGTGAGCACACAGTGCATGCTGCTGACGTCACCACAATCGACTCTTCACAAAGCAGCCGCCAGCTGGACCAATCTTTTCCACGTCACTTTCTCACAGGCATCCAGGTATACTAAAAAAGCTACTGAGAAGTACTCGGTCCCTGGTGAAATGCTGCTTCCTCCACCTGAAGTGATGGAGGTGACCCTGGACTCCGGATTGTCAGTGACGCCTTGGGAGTCCCCTAATGATTGAGAGACAGATTCTGCTGGACTGACTCATTTTGAAAAAAAAAGCATATGCCATTTCAGCCACATGATGAGGGCAGAGAGTCTTAAACCTACTTTTCCCCACTTCAAAAATTGCTACCAAGAGCATCATTTATTGAAACTGCTCCGAAGACTGCTTAAAAGATGAACAATGGATATATAAAATCTTCGCCTAACATCACAATACCTAGCTTGCAAGGTATGCAGGGTAACGCTCACTCGTCTGGTGGCGTAGCTGTTGTAAACCAAAAATAAATTTTTTGTAAAAACTTAAGTGCAGATTTAGAAGAAGTGACGATATGAGTCTTGATTTTCGTTAAACAAAACTTACGTTCACTGTACAATCGTGAGCAAAAGTAGTATACAACAAGCAGCTGCTGACCAAGCTAGCAAAAACTACACCCTCTGTGCCTTCAGAAATTAGCGACGGACTTGAAAATGCTACGGTAGGTTGTAGCGGCATGTGCCCCTAACCATCCCCCGATTTTTGAAGCGAACAGCTTCCAGCTTCACTAGGCTAATCAACACCGCGCTTCGCGTGGGCAGGCATATGTTGGAACCCGAGTGACGTGACATTATTCTTACACCGTGGACGTGACGCAGGGCGCAGGTGACGCCGCCGACTCCGTCACAAGAAGGGAAAGGCGTAGTGTCTGTCACACTCTCTCTGTGGACACCTGGACCGCGTCATAAGGGAAGGGAGGAAGGTGGGCGTGAAAGTGGAAAGAGAGAAAGTAGAGTCGTGAAGGGCTACGGATTAATTTCGTACAGCGCACGTAAGATTCTCTGGTGGTCGACATTACACCGTAGCCCTCCACTATGACTTTCATTTCTCTCTTTCGACTTTCATTCCCAAGCATCCAGTTTTTAGGCACGAAAGCATAGCGTCATGCTAGCCGTAAAAAAACTGATTAATTTATAGGAAGGGAAAGGCACGGTAACTGTCTCACTTGTTTCCTGTGGACGCCTCAACCGCGCCGTAAGGGACGGAAGGAAGGTGGGAGTGAAAGTGGAAAGAGAGAAAGAGGAGCCGTAGTGGAGGGCTACGGAGTAATTTCGACCACCTGGGGATCTTTAACGTGCGCTGACATCGCACAACACACAACGCCTCTTCGTTTCGCCTCCATCGAAACGCAGCCGCCGAGGTCGGGTTCGAACCCGGGTACTCCGGCGCAGTAGCCGGGCGTCTTACCACTGCACCACCCCGGCGGGGCTCTTCGTTTCGCCTACATGACATTTAAATAAGAGTAGAGAGGAAGCGTCTTTAGCATGCGCACGTTTGTCGCGGAGGCCGGCTATGCAACAGCTTGCCAGGGAATAGCATGTGCATTTAACATGGAAGGAGTAGAGACTGATACTTGGTTAGTTTGTGGGGTTTAACGTCCCAAAGCAACTCAGGCTATGAGAGACGCCATAGTGGAGGACTCCGGAAATTTAGACCACCTGGGGTTCTTTAACGTGCACTGACATCGCACAGCACACGGGAGCCTAGCTTTTCGCCTCCATCGATAAGCGGCCGCCGAGGCCGGGATTCGATCCCGCGTCCTTGAGAACAGCGGTCGAGCGTCGTAACCACTGCGCCACCCCGGCGGGGTAAGAGAGCGACGCTCTACCGATACAGAAGTGCTACCACGGAGGAGGTGGTGAAGGTTGACAGTTCCTGGCCCAACGGAGCTGGGACGGTAGTTCAACGCCTCTTGCGGCGGGGCTAGCCAGTCACCAAATTTTTATCTGTTGTAGGCCGCCGAATCGAGATTTCGAAGATCATGCCAAATTACTCGGTCATGCCCGGGTGTGGCGCGAGCTCGGCCTCTTCCGAGGGCTGTTTGCAGTTCTCCCTTTGAGAATGGGTAATCCAGGTCTGGATCAGGGTTTCTGACTGGGAAAATGGAAACTGCTGGTGGAGGCGTCAGGCTGGCGTGTGGGGAAAAGGTCATCTTCAACGTCAGCCGGGTTGCCATTGAGAAGGAGATCGGCGAGAGGTGGGGCCCCGCGTGCCTTGCCATTTAGGCCACGAAAGATGCGCCAAAATTGTGAAGGCCTGGTACTTGTCCAAGACGGTCGCATGTAGTGCCAAGCCTCACTTTGCAGGTGAAGCTAGTATGCCCGGATAAGCTTGACTTGTCGTCGAAGAAGCACGATATCTTTGTGACGTTTTCCGCGAGTCCGAGAACGTTGCGTGAGGTGATCTGCGCGACGCCAAAGGTTAGCCAAGTGAGCATCCATGCCAACTATGGAATCATCACAGGGGATATATTCGAGAGCTTGAGTGCGGGCATCTCGAAGTACAGACAAGAAGGAGTCAGTATCCGACAAGGGGGTCGTAGTATTAGCACGAAACTTGTCCCAGTTGAAACAACGAATGTGTTGTCCGAACGCGAAGACATTTACGATTGAGAGTGAGCAAGATGGACGAGTGATCACTGCCCCAAGTATTAGAAAGGACTTCCCAGCGGCGAAGAAGACGCGGGGATGAGAATGTAAGTCCAGTGTAATGTCCGCTTGAGAAGAATGGAGGCCGATACGGGTCGGTGCGTTAGGTTCGTTGCACAAGGTAAGAAGAGTTTGATCAAGGGCGTCATATAGGTGTTTGCCACGTTTATTAGGCTGAGATGAGCTCCAGGCTGCGTGATGTGCGTTGAAAACTCCGCCGATAAGAATAGAATAAGGGTGTGCTGCGCTTTCAAGGTCAGGAAGCCAGGTACAGGGTTCTGCCGAGACGTTACTTGCCAGAAATAGGCCGATGTCACGACGAAAGGTTTTTGGCCAGGGGAAAACTTTTTACTGCAACAATCTCACGAGTGGGAGAGCAAAGAGACTGAAGCGAGAGCTGAGTGGAAGGACAATCGTTTCGGATTAAGACGGCCGCCTGTCCCTCTGAACGGCCGTTATGTTGGATAGTAGGTGTCTGGTAAGAGCAGTAACCAGGAATTTTACAAGGACCGTGCGTTTCTTGAAGGAGTATGAAAAGAGGACAGCGCTGAGGCACAAATGTACGAAGGGTAGGACCGTTCTGATTGAAGCTTCTGTAGTTCCATTGAATCCCATGAGGCATAGTACTCATGAAAGTGGCAGGGATTTACGGCGCTTACCATCGTCTGTGAGTGCGGTACGTTGGAACTCATAGTCAGCAGATGGTTCTGCATGGAAGTGAGGGCAGCAGTAAGAGTTGCATTAACTTCCTTTCGTAGAGTTTCTTCCAGCTTCTGTGCCTCTTGGGCGCGTTCCTGTCGGATTAGCCCCAGCATGTGGATATAGGCGGAATCAGACGCTGTGACCGGTTGCGGCCGGCGGGTGGGCGAACGGCTTTTGCGATCCTTCTGTGAGCGGATGCGTTGCGGAGTCTGGGAACGAGTTCGGGTGTCCACTGTTATCTTTTCCTTAGTTATCATCTCCCAGAGACGCTGATTTTCTCGGCGTAGTTCAGATATTTCTGCTCTGAGGCTCTCAATGACCTCGGTTAAACCTGAAGAAATCTTTTCAGCATATGATACATGTTTGGAGACAGTATGTGAAGATGTCACCTGATGCGTATTCGGATCATCCGACTCCTTAGTTGCCGATTTGTCGACAGGCTTTGCATAAGCTCGAGCCGGGCACTGGGCCGTCAGGGCGACATGCGTGGAAGCGCCGCAGGCTACGCAATGAGGAAGCTGCTTGCAGCCGGGGCCCTCAGTGTGCGGGTTCTTACCGCAATCCCGACAAACGGCGAGAAACGAGCAGTATTTGGCTACATGGCCGATGCGGTGACATAACATGCGACTGGGCGCGGGTAATATTCAGGGACTCGTCTAATCTCGTAGTCGAATGCTAGCCGAGAGGGCAACGTGTCTGATGAGAAGGTCAGAAGTAGCAAATTTGACTTGCCAAGCATGCATATGTCTGTGCTTTCAGCTGTCTCGCAGCGCAGATGTGCCATCCCCCAGGATGCCGTTCTCGACATCATTAATTCTTACTGGGACACCGGAACGGTACCGGATAATCTCAAGCTTCCTCTTATTCTTCCTATCCCTAAGCCTGGCAAAAACCCTCGACTTCCTAGTAATTTGCGTCCAATCGCTCTGACTTCACATCTCTGTAAGCTCATCGAGCGCCTGCTGCATACCCGAATTAGTCACTACATTGGTTGGTTGGTTGGTTCACAGGAAGGGAAAGGCGCAGTATCTGTCACACTTGCTCTGTGGACACCTGAACCGCACCGTAAGGGAAGGGATGAAGGTGGGAGTGAAAGTGGATAGAGAGAAAGGGGAGCCGTAGTGGAGGGCTACGGAGTAATTTCGACCACCTGGAGATCTGTAACGTGCGCTGACATCGCACAGCACACGGACGCCACTTCGTTTCGCCTCCATCGAAACGCAGCCGCCGTGGTCGGGTTCGAACCCGGGAACTCCGGACAGTAGTCGGGCGTCTTACCACTGCACCACCCCGGCGGGGCATTCACTACATTGAATACGTCAGTCCTGGATTTCATCCAGCTCGAGCCGGCTTCCGCCCTAACCTCGGAACGCATGACTGCCTTTGGCTTTTGCGAAGGATTCTGAATAGAGCTCATCGTAAAGCGCTACCTGACTATCTCCTGGCTGTCGATATACACAGTCTTGAAGATACATTAACCAAAACTGGCCTAGAACTCGCACCACATAAAACGGAATTGATTAGTGTCGATGGAAAACATAAAACCAACCCCATTATACAGATTCATCTTCACATCGGAGGCAACACCATCACCTCCTCAAACGGGAAAATTCGCATTCTTGGCCTGCCCATCTCAAGCTGCAACAGTCCCCAAAAATGGGTTCATCAGCTACAGCGCCTTTGGCTAACACTGCTGCACACTCACTATTCGTTGCCTGTCCAACCGGCACGGCAGTGCGCGGCAACATGCCTGCCGTGGGATGTCCCGAGCAGCGGCGGTCGGAAAAATCCTCTATGGCACACCCGTCCTCCAATTGTCGAAGATTGACTTCGCTAAGGTCGAACGCTTTCATCGCACAACACTACGCCCTATTACCGGTTTACCTAAGTACACTCCTATAGCCGAACTTGAGCCTTTGGCCACTTTTCTACCGGTCACTACCATCGCTACCGAGTCACAGACACGTCATTGAATACGTCTACAGACCACTGTCCAAGGGCGTCTCCTGCTGGCCTGGGATGAACAGCGTAACGACAAAAGACCAGCCCGATGTGAGTCACTTCCCCCTTTGGAGATGCCAGTAGTCACAAGCCTCCATCGCCGACCTATAAACCGCGATTTTGTCATTCCCCGGGAGCTCCTCCCTGGCCATCACCGACAAAAGCGAATCCCTGATACGACTGATATATACATCGACGCATCGATTACAAGCGAATTTGCATCTATGGACTGGGTATGCTATGACAACCCTTCCCTTTCAAGCGCGTATGCCTGTGTTTTTCTATCAAGACGCTTATGCCTGCCACCTACCTCAAGGTTACCCTCTTCACGCTGAACTCCTCGCGATTTGGAGAGCCTTGTCAAGCGTGCCTTACACCGAAACTGGTTCAATACGTATTCTTACTGATTCCTATGGCGCTTGCAAAAAAATCGCTACTCCGGGTTCACAAGAAACAGCTACGCCCATACAGCGCCTCCTTAAACGCCACCAACTCGCGACCAGAACTGTCGCTATTCACTGTACCTCAGGTCACTCGGACGAATCAGGGAGCAATGCGGCGGCACACGCCACGGCTGCCTTGGCAAGTGGGATGTCCGCATTTACTTCTCCACCCCCCATGCTTCATCCCTACTCGACCTTGGCGGGCAACTCACCCCTTCTCTTGCCCTTATGCATTATACTCGGACCAGTCTTCGTAGCCTCAGTCAGCATCGCATGCAGGTGGCCACACCAGACCCACCTTTTACGAGAAAAACCCACCTCACCCGAAGTGCCCCGCCGGGGTGGTGCAGTGGTAAGACGCCCGACTACTGTGCCGGAGTTCCCGGGATCGAATCCCGGCCTCGGCGGCTGCGTTTCGATGGAGGCGAAACGAAGTGGCGTCCGTGTGCTGTGCGATGTCAGCGCACGTTAAAGATCCCCAGGTGGTCGAAATTACTCCGTAGCCCTCCACTACGGCCCCCCTTTCTCTCTATCCACTTTCACTCCCACCTTCATCCCTTCCCTTACGGCGCGGTTCAGGTGTCCACAGAGCAAGTGTGACAGATACTGCGCCTTTCCCTTCCTATGAACCAACCAACCAACCAACCCGAAGTCAAGAAGTCTTTTTGAATAAGCTCATCGCCCATGCGGCTTACATGCCACGTATTATTGCCCGCTGGCGTCAGTACACGGAGAAAATGATTACTCGCCCCCACTGTACGCCTCGCGGCAGCATATCTCATCTACTCTGGGATTGCCCTGCTTTTTCTTCTGGACGCTCCGAAATCAAACCCTACCGCCTGAAGTTCCCTTCTAGAAACTGATGCTACCACACAGATATTTGCCAAGTATGTCTCGCTTAGTGGCCTGGTTAGAGCAATGTGATTCAAATGACGACCTAAACAATGAAGATTCTGTCTACTCTCCTTTATCTCCATCGATGGCCATGAGCCCTCCCATTCAATAAAGGACATTCAATCAATCAATTTGTTGTAGGTCGTCATAGCACCCGCCAACGCTTAGGTGGTGGGCGACGAATGTTGCGGCGCGCGTCTTTCTCTCTTTTTTTCTTTCTTCACTACTTTCTTTTTCAGTTCGCACGAAGACGCCCGACTACTCTGCCGGAGTACCCGGGTTCGAACCCGACCTCGGCGGCTGCGTTTCACCGGAGGGGAAACGAAGAGGCGTCCGTGTGCTGTGCAATGTCGGCGCACGTTAACAATCCCCAGGTGGTTGAATTACTCCGTAGCCTTCCACTACGGCTCCTCTTTCTCGCTTTCAACTTTCACTCCCACCTTCCTCCCTTCCCTTACGGAGCGATTGAAGTGTCCACAGAAAACAAGTGAGACCGTTACCGCGCCTTTCCCTTCCTATAAATCAAGCAATTAATCAGGCAGCGATGGCTCAGCGACAGAGCCAGAACAGGCCCGTGCTTTTTCTTTTCCTTCTTCCTACAGCCACAACAAGTGCTATCACGGCAGTTCTTGTCAAGATGGCTAGAGGAATAACAAGTGAATCTCTCATCTGGCAGTGGAACTGCCGAGGCTTCCAACGCAAGCGAGCTCTTGTGCAGTAATACCTTAAGCTCATAGATGAAAAAACCGATAGCCATTGCTCTTCAAGAGACGGGCAAGGAAGTTAAACTAGCGGGATGTCAGTCATATATTGTAATAGAGGAGCAAAATCCCGCGTCGCTACACAAATTAAAAACATTGCAGCCATAGACCATGATGTAAATTCTAAAGAAACAGGCAATCTTGCTAAATATTTTAACCTGGACAAAGGAAGTACCCAGCATTTTCCTCCAAAATTTTTATTTCACACCTCGCCAGCGAAAAGTACGCTTCAGAGCCCTATTTCAGAAAGCGATCAAGGCGGCTGGAATGAGCCCCCTGCTAATAGCAAAAGATTTTAACGCGGAACACCAGGAGTCAAGGTACGCTAAACAAGACGTGAAACACAGACAGTTATGGGGAGACGCGCACGAGCTAGGACTAACCCTTCACACGGACCCCAACTGTCCTTCGAGGGTGGGAAATAGCGCCAACGCAGACACCTTCCCATACCTAATCTTCTCTAAAAACACAGTAGATTTAAACTGGCAAAATAAGGAACAGAACGTCGGAAGTGATCACTTTATCCTGGCCTCTACCCTTAGAAAAGGCGTAAAGTCGCGCAGGAACCGTAATCCAAAGGTTACGGAATGGGCTAGCTTTAGAGACAAAAAAAAAGACCAGATGAATAATTACGGATATCCAGGAATGGGCGGAAGTCCTCCAGCGACACGTTGGAAAAGCAACGAAAACGCTAGAAGGTGACGACGCCTCAGAAGTTGCCGACAGCAAACTGCTCCACATGTGGGAGGCGAAAGACTTAATCGAACGTAGGCCTAAAACCCAAAAATATAACAGGAACCATCGCAGAGGGCTAGCTAGACACAATGAAGAAATTGAGAATTACGCGAATAAATTATGCGAACAAAATGGGTGCGACAGATGCGATGAAATGGACAGGGGTATGAGCCTTTCCAACACATTGGGCTTGCTACGCCACTTACTAAATCCAACAAAGTTCAAAACAAATTAGGCCATCAGGTTGGCTAAAGCTAGACGCGCGTACGAAGGCACAGACGTTAAATTCGTGGATAAATTAAAGCAAATGTACATTGGAAACACCACCCCCTGCGCCCTTCCGGTGTATACGGGATCGGCGAACCAGATACTCGAGGCTCACATTGCGGAGGCAGAGGTAACGGAAGAACTTTTCAGCCTAAGAACTAAATGTGCCCCGGGCCCCGATGGTATCACAAACAAGATCCTCAGGAACATAGACGATGACTCCATCACCGCTCTTACAGAGTACATCAAGGAAGTTTGGACCAACGCGAAACTTCTACCGCAATGGAAGTGTGCGAGCGTTGTACTAATCACAAAGCCGGGCAAGCCCTCCAAACTTGAAAATCCCAGGCCAATCTCCCTAACTTCATGTGTAGGGAAACTCATGGATCATGTTGTGCAGGCTACGCTCACAAAGTACATGGAACAAAATGACTTGTGGCCTCATGAAATGATCGGCTTCCGACCTGGACTGAGCACAAAGGACGTAATGCTCAGATTAAAGCACGATATCTTGAACGCAAAGTCAAAAGATTCTAAAGTGATCTTAAGGCTAGACTTTACAAAGGCATTCGATAACGTCAAGCACGAGGGTTTACTCCAGGGCTTAATCGATATAGGTGTAGGCAAGAAATTACTTACAAATACATAAAGGACTTTCTGTCAGACAGAAACGTCTGCATAAAGTTCCAAGACATCGAGTACGCCGCAGTGGGGCTAGGGAGCAAGGACATGCCGCAAGGCTCTGTCCTATCGTACCGCCTTCCCTCTTCAACGTGGCCATGAGAAGGCTCCCCACGGCCCTCAAGAAAATTGAGGGTCTAAATTTCATCATATACGAGGATTGCGTAGACCTCTGGATTAACCATGGGAACGACGCGAGCATAGAAGAGCGTTTGCAGGAGGCAGCGGACACGGTTGTTGCCTACGCCTCCGATAGAGGCATCTCGTGCTCACCGCAAAAATCGGAACTATTCATCTACAATCCTAGATCCTTTAGGAGAAACATAGACTCAAAATTCAAAATTAGAGCTGAAGGTAACACCATTCTTAAAGTAGAACAAATCAGAATCTTGGGATTCTTTATCAAGGAAAACGGATACAATGACGGCGTCATAAAAACGCTAGACGACTACGCGACGCAAGTTCTCGGCATCTTTAGGAGAATCTCCCTTAGGGGCAGAGGCCTCAAAGAGAGAAGCCTATTGAAGCTAGTGCAGGCTTACATCTTTAGTCGAGTTTGCTGCGCTACACCCTTCCTAAATCTTAGAGCGGATGAAAAGAGGAAATTGGACTCGGTCATCCGAAGATGCATCAAGAGAGCCCTAGGGCTCCCGATGTGCACATCTATGGAGAAACCCTCTCCATGGGGATGCATAATAACTGGGAAGAGTACGCAGAGGCAATTCGCATGTCTCAGCTAGAGAGACTTAGCACCACCACCACCGGCAGAGCCATCCTGCAGATGGCAAGCTTGCAGTCTTGCCTCGGGCTGCACCCTAAAACTAACGTCCCCCCTAAATGTAGGGAGACCTTAGTGATACCCCACTCCCGAGGAATATGCATCCGGAGCATAATACCGAGAGGAGGAATTAGGGAGCCAAAGCGCTAAAAAAAACACTTCGGAAAAAACGATCCCGAAGAGGTCGCCTACGTGGACGCGGCTAGTGGGAAGTCTGGCACGGCGGTTGGCTCAGTAGTCAACGGACTAGGAGCCCCCAAGTCGGTAGCCATTATTCGCAGCCGCAACATAAAGACGGCGGAAGAAGTTACTATAGAGCTCGCTTGCGTTGGAACGGAAGCAAAGTTTATAGTCAGCGATAGTAAAACTGCTATCTGGAATTTCATGAAGGCAGAACTCGCCGGAAGCGGCGAGGATTCTGGCCGGCAAAGAGTTAACCCGCAAAGTCAGCCTAATGTTGACCGCAGCGCACGCATCGGTTCCCGGCAATGAAGCGGCACACGAGTTAGCCCGAGCTATCTACTTCCGGGTAACCGTAGAACCGCCGGATTGCCAGAACCCAGATGAATTCGCGAAAACATATTGTGAAATTGTTGAGAATTATAGATTAAACAGAACACTACCACCACTACAGGATAAGACACTAAGTAATAGAGAGGCGACCGCATGGCGGCGACTGCGAGCTGGAAATTTCGTTAACCCAGTATTGGCCTTTCACGTACTACTAGGCTGACAGGAAAATTATCTTTGCAAAGCATGGGGAGAAGAGTACTCTCGACCACATTATGTGGGAATGCGCCGAATCCCCTGGAGTCGAGAAAAATATAACTAGCAGAGAGAGCTGGGAAGCCCTGCTGTGAAGCGAAGACCCCGCTCGGCAGCAGCAAGCCATCCGCCTGGGTGCCGAGGCCGCGAAAACACAAAATCTCTTTGTTAGCCTTTAGTCATGGAGGCTCCAGCCCCCATCCCCTAGGTCTGCATGCCGGAGGTGGGGAGTAAGGGGCCTCCATTTAAAGTAGACAATAAAAGTTGTTATCCATCTATCCTACCACGGGAGTTGGCTGAAAAGGAGCGAAGAAATGAAAGGCTGGAAGCTCAAAGAGCGTCCGAGACATCCGAACAACGAGAAGAACGTCTCGCTAAACGACGCAGCAAAGCGGGATCTAAAACGCCTAAAACATAACCATAAGCTAAACCGTAAGCATATCCATAAGTTAACCCGTAACCATATCCATAGCCTAAATCATGAAGCATAACCATAAGCTAAACCGTAAACATATCCATAGGCTAAATCATAAAGCATAACTATAAGCTAAACCATAAGCATCACCGAAGCTTTTCGCCTAGAGATATCCAGGCTTAACCTTAGCTAAGCCCCAGCAAATTTTTTTCTCCTAGTATTAGGGTCTGTTGATAGACTCCTAAGAGTCCATGGGCGAGGCAATTATAGCCATGCTGCCAAAACCATATTGCACACGCTCAAACAGTGTCAACCTTCCGCTCACGGCGCAGGTATTTTTTCGAAACTACCGGGCGCTGGCACTGGATATTAAGGATATTGAGGAGCATCTCAGCGTAACACCGAATAGATGGCAGCCAGAGCAAGCTGGTAGTGTTCGTCCCACTTGGGTGTCTTCTTCGCTTCTCTTTAATAGCACACGCAAAACGAACAGAAGAACAACGACCACTATAATTTTCATTCACTAAATTGCAGCACGTATACGATTCGTAGTACTCTATGAGAAGAATTTTGAATAACTGCGCAAATCGCCTCCTCTAGAGGAGGAAATGCAAATACGGATGTATAACGCAGGACAAAGTCTCGACTTTGGAAACCTAGCGGAATTTTGAAATTGAAAAGTAATACTACTCACATCAGCACTCTCTACATCTGTTCGAACCCTGTGAGTGCTATATTCCTTACATTTAAATTCGCATTCTAAAATAAATTACTAATACCGTTCCTGGGATGTGTTCTCCTATAGGTTGCATTATGTGATGGTTTAGATTCTTAATATTACAAAACCAGCGGTTAACACAGCCAGGATATGACGGTATGGCAATGGTTACACTTCACCGTAATTATTTCCCGCCTGCGGAGAGAGTATGTTATATTTAGGTTGCGTTCACAGATACCTCTCAGCAACATTCACCGCTTAACTCGCTGAGAAACAACCAGGGAGAAAAAAAAGTTGCGGGACCCTACCGCTGAGCAAACGAAATTACACGTTCGTTCATGATACCGCTTAACGCGCCACAGCTGCCACCGCTGAACGATGTGTGGAACCCGGCCACGTCAGCTGTGGTAATGACGAACCCCGTGACTCGGCAGCCCCTAAATACGAAGGGAAGCATGTCGTTGGTTGCGCATCTCACCATGGAGGAGAGGCGTGCAGGGCCGTCTTCAGCGGCCCCCACAGCGGTTACTGTAGGCGGCTGGCTGCTTCAATCATCTGGCAGATGTGGCTTGCCGAGCTGCTTCGCTATAAAAATAAAACACTACGATTTAACTCTTCTAAATCAATTAAAACGAAGAGCAAGGTCTGATAAACTTCTCTAGGCTTGATCAGAATTATCAGTCTGCAGCCGAGATGTGACGAAACTTTCACCATGTCTTACTTGGTTGAGCTGGCCTCTCTCCCCATAATCAGCAGTCATATGCCACTTAGACGCAGGGACCACATCATAGTTCACTCCTTGACTTCATTACATCAGCCAACCTGTTTTTTCATTTATTTCACCACACCGTTCGTCCTTCATAGCATTTTTATGCCATAAGGCGATAAACAACGCTAGCAAAACGAAGAGGTAAAAACGGTGTATTAATATTTAGGTGCTGCAGCTGAAGAACTGTATTCGCTTCACTTCCCCCGTGCAGCTTTCACATCACCAACAACTCATGGAGGAAGAAGAAATGAGTTAATAAAGATAAGAAAATACAAGGAAAAGCTAGTTATTAATGGTTAAATGTGCGGCCCCTTGGAGTCGTTCAGGAATAATTTTTTAAAACGACGTAGCAATTCAAAACACTTTCACAGTTTCAAATGCACCAATCATGAATGGCAAATGCATTAAATGCAAGCAAATGCACCAAGCGTAAATGGTACGGAGAGCTCCGCGAGCGCACACAATTTCTGCAACCTCAGTTACAAATAAACCAAAGGACAGGTGCCTGCATGCAAAAAAAAAAAAAAAAACACCGTAGGCGTCAGAGTAGCCAGTCATACAATCTTGACAAACTGGAGGTACTAAAATGTTTCATCTCACTAAGTCATGCAAGAAACATACACATCATACACATATTTTCGATTTCGAAATTACCAAAGGCACGAGAAAACGCTCTGCTAAGGAGGGAAGTAATAGCGAAAATACATAAGCAGAAAACCATTGTAAGATTCAGAGTCGATTGTAAAAGTGTATGAGGGCAGTTGAGAACCAACGTGGCAGGCAAAAAATCATAAGTAACAAATCATCTAGCGCTGATCTTCAATTCAAGCGTTGATTCTGAACGACATCACGGTGTTTTTGCGCTTTCTTACTCCTCTGCTTTTGTGCACCTAGAGGTGACTCAGTGCTCTGCCAATGCAATCCGCGTTTTGGAGGGCACATAGCTTCTTCCGAAGGTGATACCGCCTTGCTGAGAGGCGATAAAATGTCTTTCAATTGCGATGCATGGCTATTTTGAGGTGTTCTGATTATTTCTGACGGTAACTTAGCCTTCTGTTGTAGAGCGCCGGCAGAACCCGCTTTTGAAGGCGATGCAGTCCCTGTCAGAGGCGAACCAATGACTTTAGCAGATGACCTGATACTTCGCTGCACGGATGCGACTGGCTCAGTAGAAAGATTCACAGACGAAGCTGCACTTGACGCCACAGAAGCACCAGTACTTGCCAGAGCCCGCTTCGATTTACGCGGTCCGAGCGCTGCACTCCTTTTCCCCACCTTTGCAGTTGATCCAAGTGGGTCGAGGCACATCTTTAAAGCGTCCTTTCGTTGCTGTTCGTCCAATTTACCCGGATCTGCGCTTTTCGTCTCAGGGAGGAAAATCTCGGGAAGCCACTGGACTGCGACTCCGCCGACCAAGCTTAGCACTGTCATGGAACAATTGAGTGCTAATACGCGCTGGTCGCCAGCATAGGCTTCGATAAGAGTGGCCAAGAGAGCTCCCGCATTGCCGAAGGAATACGATGCGCAGAACCCAACGCTTCGTATTGCAGTCGGGAACACCTCGCCGGTATAACTGTAGTTGACGCACAGAGCCGCAGTGGTGACACCGAATACCATTAGCGTGGATAGTGGCATCCCCAAAGCATGCTTCCATTCGTAACAGAGTGTTAGAAACGCACTGAATACAAACTGCAGTATCAGCACAGTGGTCAACGTGGCTCCTTGACCTCGAGTCTTGATGTTGTAGTAGACGGCAGTGAGGAGCAGGATTTTGAACAGATGGGCTGGCGGTTGCCAGTGCTTTTCCAATGTCAGATGGTCCAAACGTGCGCCATAAAACGCAAAGCTCACGCAGAACCAAGACACAAATATGGACAAGGCACGTCGGCGAAAGAAAGCCGTGAATAGCAGGCGCTCCCAGCCATCTGTCCCGGTTCCGGACGATGCCTCGCGCTTCATCAGTTGACGTTTAAGCACTTTCAAAGTCGCTCTTGCCTTGAGAATGTCTACTCCGTTGGATCTGGCAGCGTGCAGAATGGTGATCTCAGCCTGGCGAATTCTGCACGTGGCAATCTGCCAGACGGGGGACTCGTCGATCGAGTCGCACCAGGCCAGCACAAGGGCTGATGCCGCGACAAGGATCGTGTGCGACAGACCCCAGCCAGGCCGGAGTAGCCACAGCAGGTTGTACAACACAGGCGCCAAAGTGGTAGCGATGATGTTGGCCACAAAGATGTACAGGGCCCGGTGCTGGTCTCCCGTCACTTCATACAGGACGATAAAGTTTAACACATTGGTCGCGCTAGCTGCGGCTGAGATCACAAACCGGGCCAGGACGAAGAGACCGAATACCTGTGCCGACCCTGCCGCCATACTGGCAAACAGCATTAGGGCGGCGCTAGCTAGAGTGACAGGTCTGCGCCCCACCCGGTCTGCCATTATACCAACCACAGGCACTACACACAGCGAACCCACAGTGTAGATGTAACTCGAGGTGAAGTACAACCAGCTGCTTTCGCACACGAGGTCCCACATGCTGACGATGCTGTCACGAATGTTCATTATGTCGTAGTCCCACCGGTGGCACGGAACTTCGTGTCGCTCCTCTTGGCTATCATCCTTAGTAAACAAAAAAGGAAGTCAGATTTAGACTCGTGATCACAGTAGTACCAAAGCAGAAATATCCCCCGGCTAACTAGACCTGCAGTATAGTACTCCTCTGCCATATAGATAGCCTGACGCGGTGGTGCAATTGCAATGATGCTCGACTACTGTTCATAAGGATGCAGGATCGAATCCCAGCTGCGACGGCCGCTTTTATTGGAGGCGGAAAGCAAGGCGCCCGCGAACTGTGCGGTCTCAGTGCATGTTAAACAACCCTAGAAGGTCGAAATTAGCGGAGCCCTGTACTAGAGAGTCTCTCATAGCCTGAGTCATTTGGGGCATTAAAACCCAAAAAGTCATAAGCCATCTATCCAGATAAAACTACCCTGTGCCAGCTGACGCCACCTTATCGAAGCAGACTTCCTAATCAATCTGCTGAACTAAAATTTCTCGTCCTCTGCTACATCTGAATTTGCTGATAAGCATTTTCATTACCCTTGGCGACCTACGTTTACCTGTAATTCGTGTGAAATGTCCGGCCAATACCAACTTCATGTTCTTGATGTCAACTGGAATTTCACTTTAGAGGCATTGCTGCCCTTCTTTCGGATACTTTGCTCTCTGTCATGCCCTCAAATTAACTTAAAGAATTTCCATCACCTTCCATGTCCATCTCGTAACCGCAAGTCATTTGCGCCTGTTGTAATATATTCTATAGCCGTTGATCAGTGAATATAGTAAACTGATACTAATTTTTTCAGTGTCCCTGAAAAATGCATGCCTCCTCTTTTTTGGCTTATTCCATTCTCGCATAGCCCCGATCTGCAGTCATTCTCTTTCATAACGAGGTGTATTTCTTGAGTGCTATTATTAGAAATGTCTCTCCCTTCTGACCCCGCTGAACGTCATATTACCAGTCTTCAAGTTAATTTTGACACTGATAGTTTACTTCCCTTGTCGGCTGCATTACTATCATTTGTAATTCATTAATGAGGTACTTAGGAAGCAATTATCAGTAGTGTATCGCGAATTAAAATTTCCAGACACTTTGGACGACCGCCCGATTCAAAACAACGCGCTGCGTAAAGGCCCGTGGTGCACCGACACAAACAAGTTCCGATGTTCCGATCCTTATCGTTCAAACCTAGTCTAGCAGATGCATGCCAATTAGGTACGACGCCACCCGGAAATCTGGAATAACAAGCGTTGCGTCACAATCTTTTGCTCAGAGTCGGACACATCTGGCGCCACACGCAGGTCTCTCATTATGTTATGAGCGATTGGCGCTCCTGAGGCGATAAGGTTCGGTTTGGTTTGATTTGTGGGGTTTAATGTCCCAAGGCGACTTAGGCTATGAGAGATGCTGTAGTTGAGGACTCCGAAGATTTCGACCACCTGGGGTTCTTTTACGTGCACTGACATCGCGCAGCACACGAATGCCTTCCGTTTCGCCTCCATTAAAAAGCGGACGCTGAGGCCGGATTCCATCCTGCAGACTTGAACGCCTAAGTCGAGCCAGTGCCTCCTTGAGTTATCCATGCCTGCAGCGTTGGCGTTTTCGCCTCCCGCCAAACCCTCGCCCTCTACTACCACTCACTTTCCCAATAGGGCGTAATTATCCCCAAGTGGTCGAAATTACTGCGTAGCCCTCCACTACGGCTCCTCTTTCTCTCTTTCCAATTTCACTCCCACCTTCCTCCTTCCCCTACGGCGCGGTTGAGGTGTCCACAGAAAACATGTGAGACAGTTACCGCGCCTTTCCCTTCCTATAAATCAATCATTTAGGGCGTAATTCTGGCTCCGCCCCGCGGCCACGTTGCGAAGTTATTCTCTAACAGAATGGTCTCCGAGATCCGAAGACCATGCTAGCAGACGCTCCTCGCGCCAGTGAAGCAGCTGCTTGCAGGCAGCTCGGCGAATTTTAGTGGTCTTTAAGGTGTTTCAAACCAACAAAAAAATCAAAAAAGGGCTATGAATGCAAAAGCGCGCCTGCATATGTTTCACGCGCGCGTAACGCATGTATTGTTATAGGGCGTAACGCTAGCGCCACCACACAGTTTCGCAGCGAAACAGGCCGCCAATTTCAATACTATGGAGACAGGCGCGACGCTGCAGGCACTGTTCTCCAGGAGGCTATGGTCGAGCACACTAACCTCTGCGGCAACCTGACGGAGTTGGGAAGCGGTAAAGGAAAAGAACACTGGCACATGAGTATGTTGTGCGTTCCGTTATCCCACTTCCAGCTTCACTGGCTTTCAACATCGGGTGGCGTCACAGTTATTATGGCAACTGTGACGCGAGCGAGGAACTGTCAACCTCAGGCATAGTGCAAACTTTGCTGTGACGCTAGGAGTCAGTCGAATTAATCAACTCCTCGTGGACTACAATCTACAATTTTCTATGACACTTGAACCCACGACCTTCCCTGGAACTCGTTCCCATGAACATTTCTTGGACTCCAGCCAGAGATATTACATCGGGGCTAAACCCCCAGACAGTGATTTTGGACTTGAAAGTTTGACCATACTTTAAAACTCGAAACCATTACCTATAAAACCAGTCAGACTGCTATGTTAGAAACTTTCTCTTACCACTTCACTCGGCCACTTATGTTACAGGTTGTCGGGCAAACGTTCGTCTATGACCCTTCGAGAGATTCTCGATTGTGATCATGCGATGAATAAGAAAGGAAGAATATTAAGCCCTTGCCTGGAAATCTTGAGTAATAAAATTTTGTTGCCTTATATGGAACAATGGGGCTATGCAAACGCTACTGATGTTTTTCTCCATTCTTACTTATATCAGTGTTGATTCCATGACAAGTTTAAGAATCTAGCTGTCTCACCGGAACTGGTGGATCGTAGACGGTGCACTTGCTCAAGCTTCCGTCTGCCAGCACGGGAATCGCCACATTCTTCCAGACATGGACGGACAATTCACGCAGTTCTGAAGGCGGCTTGCACCAGTGGTCCACTTGGAGGCCGACGAGACTATAGGCGAACGCGTGCATTAGGAGGACGGTAAAGCTCAGGATGGTGCAAAGCAACACAGACGTTTGAAGCCGTCCGTGACCCACAATGATGTATACGTTCTCTTGAATCACGGCATAGGAATCATTGCCCACAAATCCCTCCAGAAGGCTCGTAGTTGGTGATTTGGGGCCCGGGTCGGCGCCCACGTCCCCTTGCGGCTGCATTTTATTATCTTGATGGACGCAAACGCCGTAGAAGTTTAATGAGCTCCCACTGGCACTGCAGAGTGTTAGCACTCGCTGATGCTTGAACTGCGTTTATCGGATGCTTGCAGACAACACAAACCCGAGAAATACGCCACAGTCCGACGGCTTCTAATGTGGACTACAGTGAGACGACGGTGCTTCTTTGTTGGGTCAAGAAGAGATTCAGCTGAAAGACAGCCACGGAGGAGCAGCAATGGCGCCATGCATACCAACGTCCTTAGCTTCTTCTTTAACAGCCGGGATTTTCGTTTCCGAGGTGTGAATTTAAGGAGGAGGAAGTTCATTTTACCATGAGGTAGTAACCTAATGTCAGTAGATAAAAGCATGGTGACTAAGAGCAATACAGGCAATTTGTTTCAGCACGTTAAACAGAGCCACACGATAGTGCGAGGTTTGTTTTTGTAGGAGCGCTAGAAAGGTACCACCTGTCACTGATAGATAAGTGTGTTTTTATTTCTTTAAGGTGTATAAACTCCAGCTTCCAGCATGTGAGTTTATGTCTTTTTCTGGTGCTCTAATTTCAATTCGGAGTAATTGAGTTTCCTTTGTATTTTAGAATTTTTCTACTCAATATGCGAAGTCATTTTATGGAATGAACTCATTTCCTCGTGGAGCCCTGTGCAACGTCTATTTCTGTCGCTACGCTCGAGCTTGATTTTCCTTCTCTTCTTCAATGAAACATGACTGTTCAGTGCCACAATGCCAGCCTGTGAGTTTCGCACTTGTATGCCTCCTCATAAGGCACGCGTAATCCCGTCTCCATAGCGGTAGGGTCCCGCAACTTCTTTCTCCTGACTGGTTGCCTTTCAGCGGGTCACACGGCGATTTTTACCGAGAGGGGCCTCTGAACGCAACCTAAAGGTAACACATACTCACTGAAGGCACGAAATGTTACGGCGAAGGTAATTGAATAGTGTATACCGTTGTCATGCCATCACTTCGTGGCTCTGTTCACGGCTGGTTTTGCGACTATAAAGAATTAATAACATCACATAATGCAACCAAAAGGGTAACACGCCCTGGGCGAGATCTTAGTAGCTAATTTAACATTGCGAATAAAAAAAAGAAAACAGTTAACGTATAAGATTAGAACAGATGTTTTATTCGCTCAGTGTTCAGGTAAGTAGTGTCATTCCATTGCGCCACTGAAGTTTTTTTTCCTTTATTACCTTCTTGGCAGCTCAAATAAACACAAAATACATTTTCATGACAATAAAAGCAACAATCACTTTCTGGTTACTGCACGATGATAGAATGGATTAAATGATTTTACTTTGTCGAGGACTGGCAGCCACTCAGGTTGAGGATATTGCTGCCCGAACACTTCCTGTGTGTAGATGACGCTTTCAATGAAATACTGATAAGCAGGATGCACAATAATACGTTTATGTCTTACATCCATTCGCGTGTGCCAAACACTGTGCATGCTGAGCAACATTAACAGGTCGCAAGGCACATCACCTGGTTCTGAGCATGGTAGGAAACGCATTCCAAAAGGCGTCAAAGGTAACTCTTTTTTTCAAGGTGCGTTTCAATATATCCCAGAGACAAACAGCACCGTGATAGTCTAGAAAGATATGTTCAATACTTTCCACCTTTTTACCTTATTATAATACAGTTGACCGACCACGGTACAAAAAGACCTTTGCTCTGCAACCACAGCTTCGCCGGAAAAAGAACCAACGCGCTGAGTGTTTTACAGGCATTCTTTTGATTCTTTTCAGCACGTCGCGTTCTGGACCCAAAAGATATCGACTGCGATAAACGGGCACTGGCTAAAACACATTCAGCACATCTTTGTACAACGTTTTCTTCGTGACAACAGCCAGATACGCCCACCCGAAAATCTCGGCCTTATGATGCGGACCTACTACCTTAGCCTACTCCGGCCGGCAGACAGAGACGACACTACATAATCAGGCAATGCTGTCGACAATCGTACTTGAACAACAGTTTAAAGAAAATCATTTTGTTGGCGGAAGAATCTGGTCACTATCTGTCTCAAAAATAAGTGCGAAAATCCTAGGCCCCGATTCCGCACTCTGTGGAGCAGGGCGTACGGTAGGCTTTAAATGCGCCCTTATTCAATTTTACAACATTTTCAGTATCTGTCGCCAGGTGACGCTTCTCAGAGGACCCTACCGTTGAGAGTACGGAGTCACGCATAAGGCACATGACAATCTTACGATAAGAACGGCCATCACGGCGCGAATGAATGGACTTGGAAAATATAGGAGGCTATGTAAATTTAAACCGGTTTACAGTAAAGGAGACGATGCAGTATCCGATGGACACCTGACTACGCCGATAGGGAATGGAAGAATGCCGCAGAGAAGCAAGACAGAGAGAGATGGTGTTATAGTGTAGGGCTGCTGCATAATTTCGTCCATCTGGAGATCTTTAACGTGCATAGACACCACTAAGTTGGAATCTAAGTTACAGAGGTGGGTTGGACTGCGATTTAACTCTCCTCAAAGGAAATGCCCCTTTCTGACAGCCCCTGCAATGTCATGTGCTCTAGTGACGTCATCAACCTGCCTAGCAATCAATTCTGACCAATGCCACATCCAGAGGTGCACCCGTGATTTTGCGCTCACAGAAATAGCGCGTACCAAACCAACGGCAACGCTGACGCTGCTATTTGTATAGAAGTTATGTTAAAGCCATGGGCATGACTCTGGATTGTGATAGTTACAGGTGTAATGAATGGCCAATTATTACTAGTGATTGATTTTATTAGAACAAAATAATCTTGGGCCAAAAGTGCCAAACACAAGGTAAAAGGTCAGCTCAGGTTAAGGAATGTTCATTGGTGTGAAAATGAATAAAGTAATAAAACTGGTGTACAGGACTTAAATTTCAATAGCGATAAATAATGTCTAATAGTGCTGCATAAGTCCTAATTGATTCGCGGCATGTAATGGCCTATGAAAAAAAAATTGAAAGAATTGTACATGCTTTTAAAAATGTAAGAGGCGTCAGTAATATTTCTGACCAAGAAGACGGCAATGCGCATGGTGTTGCATTTTAAAAAACCTCAAGCATCAAAGAAAGAGAACCGTGATGAAGCCCATGTCGGTAAGACATTCCGCACAAAAAGCCTTCTTTTGATAAAAAATTTGAAACATTTTCCGAAGGGAGCATCTGATTCTCACCCAGAAAGATGGATGCAAGTGTCTAAATTTTTGCAAATCGGAAAAATGGCTTCTCTTTTGCGGTTTGAGCTTCCTGCTACAGTAAATACACGGATCACCATTAGAAATCCCCCATCTTGAGCAATGTAGTGCAGAAGTTCTACCTTAAAATCAGAAGTCAAGCATAGTTAAACATAGTATTCACAGAAAATTTCACAGCTTGATGCACGTAGTAGAAATTTTTGTAACGCGATTTAACTGGCACTGGTTAGAGGCGCTAAGGGCACCGTCATCCTCACTGGCTCCCATGGCTGGCTGTGAGCCGAAGTGCGATTGCTTCTACGTTTTGGGCTATGTTTATTCCTTCGGGGCATAAAAGGAATGTTATGAAGAATGAAGGGTATGCTAAAATAAATGAAAAAAGGTTGGCTGATGTAATAAAGCCGTGGAGTGAACGTTGATGCAGTCCCTGCGTCCAAGTGGCATATGACGACGGATTATGGGAAGAAAGTCCAGCAGCCACCAGGTACCGGATCAGCGTCGGCTTCAGCGCTGGAGATTCCCACAACAGGTAATGCATATTGGCGTCTGTATCTTGGAAATTCCGGACGGGGCACCCTGGGTGGGGATAAAAAATCTCGAAACTGACGCCACTTCCGAGTCACTACAGGTGTTATGGCGATTCCAACTCGAATCATCTGAAGCAGCACCTCCTCTGTACGGGTGAGACCGTGGGGGAGGCTCACCGTACAGGGGGCATGAAAGCACGTGTACGACATCGGAGGAGCTCCTTTCTTGTTAAAATGAGAGTAGCATTACCCAATTTTAGGAGGTTTGGCGATGACGAAGTCTTACGCATACTTATGAGCATACACTTGCTTCTACATTATGTAAAACACCACCAAGCTTATATAAATCCCCGCTTAAGCCAAGCGGCACAAGTGCGGCCGCGCGGTTTAGGAGTAGCAATCCGATCAGATAATCGCAAAGACAGAACAGGGCTAAGGTAAAGGACAGATACAGGAAGAACAACATAACTTAAATCGGCATCCAATGGTCGAGAATGTTGTCATTCTATTCTCAGCCTGCTATCTGAAAGGAGCTACATAAGTTACTGGCTCCTCCCAATTCACGCCTGGCATGTCTCACGACGTATCCCAACTAGAGTACCAGTCATTCCCCATCCATTTAACCCCGCAGGAGTGCTTAATTAAAGGTTAGTAGTTGGTGCCACCATGGACCCTTAGCCCATATATCGAAGCTGTCATATATACCGCGGCGATAAGTTGCGAGGTGAAAGGTAGAAACAATGAACAGTTGCTGTCGAAGCCATGGTCAAGCGACGGCCGATGGGACTCTCGCTTGTTTACGAAGTGCGGTGCTCCGGGACATACTTCTGCATATAAGGGTAATCCAGAGGTGCATACTTTAGGACCCCTTTAGGCTACCTAGAGCATGGAAAAACATCATTACAAAAGTCTAATCGGCCTGCAAAAAGGAATTGCACTGAAGCCTCGAAAATCATGACATCAACTGAGAATTTTCCAAATTTTTTGTCCTGTACTCTTTTAACAAGTGTAAAGCTGTCAATGACTGGTCATTCTTTCTGATTGCCCACACGCTAAAGGCCATCACTGGGGCAAACTACAAATCCAAAAAACTGGGACCCGGCGACTTCCTGATTGAAGTATCAGACATAACCCAGACAGAGATGCTCCTCAAGGCAAAACCAATTGCATATCTTGATTATCAGGTATCAACAGCCATCGCTTCAACACTTGTCAGATAGTTATTTCTGAGCGAGATTTCATTAATTAAGCAGAGTCGGATCTCCTTAACGGCCTCCAGAACCAAGGTGTAACTGCAGTTAGATGGATAACAATCCAGCGAAAGAGCGAAGAAATAAAACAAAACATGTTGGTCAACTTTAAACTCTAGCACATGTGCTGAATTCATCAATGAGGTGTTCATTTGCTGTAAAGTAAGCCAACAAATCCCAAGACCCGTAGATATTTCAAGTGCCGAAGGTATGGCCCCGGTAACCAGACATGTCGAGGACGGCGTACCTGTGCAAAGTGCAGCGCCCATCATCATGTAACAGATACCTGCAGTGTAACTGATTTCATCTCTGTGAGCTGTGATGCACACCCGGCGAACACGCAACCTTTTGCGGCCGTTAAGGAAGAAAAAGAAGAGATAATTTGAAAATAACAGGGAGCATATATAAGGAGAACAGATAGCGTATCATATGGAGGGGCACGAAAAAAACACAATCCTCTTCTCTGCTCCTTGTGCTAACGCTGTCTGAAGAGGGCCCAGGCCGCGTTTTGTAACGGAGAGCCCGCAGTGAATGCTGATGTCGTCCCCAAAAACGGGTCTTCACTAAGCAGTCGCCGGCTGGACCAATTTTTCCCACGTCACTTTCTCACCAGCCCCTGGGACACTATAAAAGCTACTGAAAGAAACTCGGCCCCTGGTGAAACATCTGCTGCCTCCACTCAAAATGATGGAGGTGACACTGAACTTCAGAGTGCCAATGATGCCTAAGAAGTCCCCTAATGATTGACAGACGGATTTTGATGGACTGGCTCAAATTTAAAAAAAAAACATACGGCAGTTCAACCACATGAGGAGGGCGGCGAGACTTAAACCTGCTCTTTCTTCCCTACTTCGAAAATTGATACCGAGAGCCTCATGTATTGGAAATGATCCTGAGAACGCTTAAAATCTGAACGATGGATATATGAAATCTTCGCCGAACACCAACATACCAAGCCTGCAAGATTGGCACGGTAACGCTCACTCGTCTGGTGGCGTTGCCGTCGTAACCCAAAACAAAATCTCTTGTAAAAATATTTCGCTGATTAGAGATTTAGAAGTGACAATACGAGCCTTGATTTTCGTTAAAATAACGGTATGTTCACGGTACACTCGTGAGCAAAATTGGTATAAAACAAGCAGCTTTTCTTCGGGGCTCCTCTGATTTAACTCGCCCACCGGCGAGCGCGCTGCGGATGGACCGTTGAACCAGCCTGCACGCGGGACGCCGCAAGAAGGTCAATGGTGCTGCATTGTGGTGCTTAGTTGTGCTAGCTTTTTAAACTGTTCTCCAAGAGCTTGGTATGCACATGTATATTATAACGGACTTGAAAATGCTACGTTCGTAGCAGCATGTACCCTGGCAACAACCAAGAAGTGGAGAATACCCACTCAAAATGGCAAGAAATGTTTCCACCCAGAATCGGGGGCGGGTACACTGAAGCATCGAGAATAGAATATAAACTAAGAAAGAAATTATGCTGTCATTTGTTTTCGCCGTCAGACAGATGAAATTGAATGAGGGCCGATGAGCACTTCAGAAATATGCATCTATGTGCGTGAAAGGTAAACAAGCTAATTCTGACTTCTCTTCTGGCTAATCTATAAGCAAAAGCGCCGAATATTGTATGCTTTTATTGCCGACTCGCAGTCTGTAAGAAAACGATGAAGCAAAGTTCGTACGCTGCTCGCCAGTGGCAATGCACTTGCAAAGAAGTTGCTTTTATTTCTCCACAAACTCAATTGGTCAGCAAAGTAACTAAGCGAAAAAGTGTCGCATTTTATTAGCATAATACTGGTTTTCCTTAAAACTATTAGGATGTGGCGGATCCAAAATAGAGAGTTCTAAATACAGAAGAACTGTAGCGGCAAAATCCGTTGCAAATTTCGAAGACAACCCCAAATAGCCTCTTTTATTGTACTGACACAGCACTGGACACCTTGGAAAAGTTGTAAGATTATACACATTAGATCTAAAAACACACATTTTCAAAAAGAAGATATATGCATACAAAATAATTGGAAAATGCCAGGAACATTTAACGGAATGAAGATGTTGTAGAACGAACGCAAGCAAATAAATATTGTACAAGCATTTTTCACACGTATCAATCTAACTTTAATTGCTAAAATAAGCTTCGCCGATGCACTATAATATCTTGCTATGTACACACCTCTCATTTATGAGCGCACATCTGCTGTCAGCAGTATTGTAGAGCCCTTCACGCCCTCTTCTGGTCTCCGCCGATATGGTAGTCAACAGTCTTTAGAATCTGTATTATTACTATGTTGAGTTTGTCAACGTTGTACGTGCCTTAATCTGTATGAGCATGATTAAATACGAAGTTAATTGAAGCTTACTGCTTTATATGTAGGTTAGTAAATAAAGGCTTTACATAGAGTTCGCAGGTGGGTATACTTCATTGTATGTACTCCCGTTAATATACAGCACTTCGAAAATGTGGAAGCAATTAGAGATGTTAGAAAACAATTGTCCAACTGGAATGTGGTTCAATTGTTGATACTACTTTTTTCGCAAAACAGCAATGATCCGCGATTGAGTGCATGCTGAACCTCATAGCAACAGACATTTGGGTGAATCTTTGATTCGAATATGGATCTGATATTTTCGATTGTACTTCATAAGCACAAATTGGAAACGTTACACCATATATTTATATCAGATAAACGTGTACTAGGGTGTGAAAACAACTTTGCAAAAAAGGATTGGAGGCCCTTTAGTTCTTGTTGGTTCAGAAGCTATTAATTTTATAGATACGCGCAATAATTAAAGATGAAGGAAGTGGCACGGATGCATATAATTTAAGCACTATGTAAGATACGTAATCATGTGCAACCTAAAATCGAACCCTCCATGTGAGTTATAAAGTGTATGTTCATATGCAAGTACATGTACTCTTTAAATGAATATAATGTATAAAGATGAGTACCCTTTCGTTTCCGATCACAAAAGTGGACGTCCCTCTACACGCCCAACTCACGACGTACATATGCACACACAAATATTTACTTTCTCACTAGCCATCAAGATTTGCAATTCCCAACTAATTTTACTCACAACCACAATAACCCTACATTCTTTAACCCTAGAGCCAAATAATTACTACTTTGGAGAAAGTTCTTGTTTAATTGTTTGTGTGTTTTTTTTTTAATTCTGAAAAAGTGAGTGGGCTTGTTGCACGACGAAGGGAAATATCAGTATGGCTGCCCTGATAGTATTGTAACGTGTAAACTGAATCCCTGTACAGCCTGCTGTAAAAACGTTCTTTTTTAAATTGCATGTTAGGGTTCTGCCTAAGACGACATGGATGGCAGAAAAAGAAATATTTCTGCCATAGGGTGTGAACTGTATTTTGCGCAGAAAGCCAGAGGCTGTCGAACATGTGTTTATAGATTGCCTTTTGTGGGGGAGGTCCTACAGCGTACTTTGCTCAAATATGTCCCTTAAACCGCCATGGAATTTGGTTCTTAGCTTTGAAAACTGACACTGCTCGGTAAGATATGTGAATGCTATTAAGATTGCATAGCACGTGGAAGCGCCGAATGGCTGTTTGCCATGCTATCTTTATATCAGACCTATGCAAGAGAATTTTGTCCTACAGATAATTGATATTCTGAAAGCTCAGTTATGTGTACCCGAGTTTATCAATGTATTTCGAAACGTTATCACTTTGAATGTTTGATAATTAGAGTTATTGCAGGTACACTAGCTCTCGACCAGTCTGTAGTGTTTGTGAAAAGGTAATAATCACAAAAAAAAAGAGTTTTGCTAGCGCTTTTAAAGCTCTTAAATATGTGCAGCTTTGCTTTAGAGCGTTGTCTTCAGTACATAGCTAGTTCAACAGATTCTGTTCGTTTCATTACATAAAGGCCATTCTAATGCTTTCGATAAGCCTGCTCACCTCTATTGTTTCTGTTTTTTTTTTTTTTCATGTGTTCACCACACTTATTATAGCTGCAAATGATGCTGTGTTAGCTACAAGTAAATAAAGCAAAAGTGCAGCATTCTTTGTCCACACATATTTAAAGAAGCAATCATGGTGAATCTATGTTATGATGTTCTTTTGATACCGTTTATGACGGTGCAAAATACTTGCATCATTTTGTACAGATCATTCAGAAACTCATGAAATATTTTGATACCTGCTGGTGTGGAGGTTGACTTCATTGATAGTAATGTACTACTTTTGTACCATATGTGTACGTAACAGATAAATTTACCGCTTGAATATCACCAAATCTTCCACTGTAGAAGGAAGTTTTGTGCAGAATAATGATACGGTATTTTCCTCATTGCAGCATTGCGTTTCTATTTCTGGGCTTTGCTTTTGATTCTGTTGCTCAGTAACCATATGAAATACTCCCCGTATCTCTCTTCTACTTGTGCATTTGATTGTCGCTTTTTATTCACTCAAAAAAAATTTCTTGTTGCTGTCCTGACTAGTATTCCCGTATGTTATGAAGTCCTCTTGCTGCTTCATTTGCAAATATCTTCATTTGAAAATACCATTTTGCCGTGGGCTGTGCAGACAAATATAACGAGGCAGCCTGACTTCCGGGGCAGGTAGCAGAGGGACATATCAGCCTGGCTTTTTCGGCACCGATGTGCTAAATGCCAGCACTTTTTACAAAAGACAGGTATTTTTCCTAAATGTTATTTCATGTGTGATCAAGATTTTACTTTGCGGATTACCCCTTCAGAGGACAAAAAAATATGCATGAGTGGCACATTTTATTTTCTTACTCTCAGGAAATACACTATTAAGACCACTGTTAGCTACATATGTGGCAAATGTATGTATGACTGCATATTCCAGCAGTGAACTCCTTCATTTTTAAGGATCACATTTTTAGCTCCTATTGTTGGTAGCCTTTAATTGACGAGCCAAACCAGGCTATACCAGGAACTACAAAGTGATTATGCAGGGTCCAAATGGGTTTTAATCAGAAAAACTCTCTACTTTTTAAGCCCTTGTACAGGACCAATATGTCTACCAGAATATGTCTAGGACACATGCCAGTCTGGTGCCCTCAAAGTAACCTCGTCTCAATTTGAAGAAAAGTAAAGCCAACTTCTTTTGAGTAGGATCAGTTCAGTGCTGACCTCAAAATTTAGATGTGTCACCCCAAACATGTTGCCCTTTGGCTCCGCAAAACTTGAAGTCATCTTCATTTCACCAAAATTAATGTCCAGCCTAATTAAAGCAGTGAAAACTACTAGGGACAAAAAAAAGAGCTCGTCCTGTACTACCTTTTTTATTGTCCCTTCTAGTTTGCAATGTTTACATTATGAATATCTACCACTTTGCCCAAGTTAATGCTTTGCTGCTCAAACTAAATTGAGTATAATAAAGTCAGTGGTCACATTCCCGTTTAGGTAGGCTACCCCCTAAATGTGTCCTTCTGAACTCTAAACTTTTGAGCTCATTCAAATTTGACCGAGCCCCGCCGGGGTGGTACAGTGGTCAGGGTGCTCGACCACTTTGTCCAAAGCTGCGAGATTGGATCCCGACATCGGCAGCCACTTTTCGGGTAAGGCGAAAATCTAGGCGCCCGTGTGCTTTCTGATATCAGTCCACATTAAAGAACTTCAGGTGGTCGAAATTTCTGGTGCCCTTCGCTACGGCCTCTCTCTTAGCCCTAATCGCTTTGGGATGCTAAACCCCAAAATCGAACCAAATTTGAGCGAAATTGGTGTCCTGTCTAATTCTAATGTGACCAATTGAAGGATGAATACGCTATAAGAGGCACTATCCCCCAAATTTAGTCCCTGGACCCTCAAAATATGGCATCATCCATATTTACCAGAATTGGTGCCCATTGCAATTTCAATATCGCCAACTCAGCGGCGCTTTTCAAATTTAGGTGGTCGCCATCGAGGTGGCAGAGTGGTTAGTGTCCTCAAGTACTGGGGTTAAGGTCGAATCGTGACATTGGTTGCTGCTTTTCGGGGTGCGGGAGGCTAAAGCCAAGGCGCCCATGAGCATGCCATCTCAATGCACATTAAGAATCCCAGGTGCAATATTGCACCTCATAGCCTGAGTTTCTTTGGGATGTTAAACCCATAAACCAAACAAAACCATTTATTTTGATGGGACAACCGCTAATGCTTGCCCACAGGATGCTCAAAATTAGTTTGCCCAGATTTGTCAAAATTGGCATCCAACCCAACTTCAGTGTGACCAGATCCGTAGTGATTTTGAATTAGTTGGGCCACCCCATGCAGCTATTGAGTGGGATCACATGAGGAGATCGCTTTGTGAGTTATATGCCACAGCGGAAGACTGTGGCATACAACAATGCCCTTGCCAACAATGGCTTATTATGCTGGCCAGCTCTGACGTCATACCAGCTCTCGCACTGGTATGACGTCAGTGGTCACGTGGTGAAAATGGTAACTACCGGACCACGCTACGCTGAAGACTCGAAACCTGGCGTAAAATTAAATTAAATTAAATTGAATTGGTTCATAGAAAGGGAAAGGCGCAGTTGCTGTCACACTTGTTTCTGTGGACACCTGAACCGCGCCGTGTCCACCTGAGGACCCACCTGCGCTCACACAGAACCACCTGGTTCTGGCTCACATCACACAGCACATGAACGCCTATTCTTTTCGCCTTCATCGAAACACAGCCGCCGAGGTCGGGTTCGAACCCGGGTACTCCGGCACAGTAATCGGGCGTCTTGCGAAACCTGGCGTAAAAAAAAACTGATTGATTTATAGAGAGGGAAAGGCGCGGTAACTGTCTCACTTGTTTTCTGTGGGCTGATTAACTGATTAATTTATAGGAAGGGAAAGGCACGGTAACTGTCTCACTTGTTTCCTGTGGACACCTCAACCGCGCCATAAGGGAAGGAAGGAAGATGGAGTGAAAGTAGAAAGAGAGAAAGAGGAGCCGTAGTGGAGGGCTACGGAGTAATTTCGACCACCTGGAGATCTTTAGCGTGCGCTGACATCGCACAGCACACGGGCGCCTCTTCGTTTCGCCTCCATCGAAACGCTTTTCTGTAGACACCTGAACCGCGCCGTAAGGGAAGGGAGGAAGATGGGAGTGAAAGTAGAAAGAGAAAAAGAGGAGCCGTAGTGGAGGGCTACGGAGTAATGTCGACCACCTGGGGATCTTTAACGTGCACTGACATCGCGCAGCACACGAACGCCCTTCGTTTCGCCTGCGTCGAAACGCAGCCACCGAGGTCGGATTCGAACCCGGGTACTCCGGCACAGTAGTCGGGCATCTTACCACTGCACCACCCCTGCTTTTTTTCCTTTTTTTTCTTTATTGCATGAATTGGTACAAATACATGAGTAAAAGATCGTGGTTGCCATGCCCCTTGGCTGACAACCGCGTCTAATGGACTTTACCACAAGTTCGCCCATCAGACTCGACCTCCTCCGCAGCGTCTTGCTGCTTCAAAATTTCTTTTAGTTTATACACTTGTTCAACAAAATCATCACGTACAGATCGTGCATCGACATCACAGTGCCTATAAGCCATCCTACTCCTCCAAATACTGTGAAGGCCCAATAGCATGATGAGGTCATACTGAAAATAATTATTAACAGTTCAAGTACCAAATTCCATGTGGCGCCAATGGCAGGTCTTTTTTAAGTGTCCTTTGTAACACATCCCAGTAAAACACTGCATCCCAACAATCCAGGAACAAGTGCTCAACTGTTTCAGGTTTCCTACATAGTAGACATTTTGAGCCCCAAGGTACAAAAAGGCCGTGCGGGGCTGGTTTAAATAAGTTAAATTGGTTCACAGGAAGGGAAAGGCGCAGTAACTGTCACACTTGCTCTGTGGACACCCGAACCGCGCCGTAGGGGAAGGGAGGAAGGTGGGAATGAAAGTGGAAAGAGAGAAAGAGGAGCCGTAGTGGAGGGCTACGGAATAATTTCGACCACCTGGGGATCTTTAACGTGCGCTGACATCGCACAGCGCACGGACGCCACTTCGTTTCGCCTCCATCGAAACGCAGCCGCCGCGGTCGGGTTCGAACCCGGGAACTCCGGCACAGTAGTCGGGCCGGAGTTCCCGGGTTCGAACCCGACCGCGGCGGCTGCGTTTCGATGGAGGCGGGGCTGGGTCTGCTTCTGTTTTTGGTGCGCCATTCGAGGAAGCGGCAAATGAAAGGCGCCGCTCGGACGCCTGGATCGCACTCCCGGCGGGGTCAACAAGCTTCGTATATACATGTGTGTGTGTGTGTGTGTGTGTGTGTGTGTGTGTGTGTGTGTGTGTGTGTGTGTGTGTGTGTGTGTGTGTGTGTGTGTGTGTGTGTGTGTGTGTGTGTGTGTGTGTGTGTGTGTGTGTGTGTGTGTGTGTGTGTGTGTGTGTGTGTGTGTGTGTGTGTGTGTGTGTGTGTGTGTGTGTGTGTGTGTGTGTGTGTGTGTGTGTGTGTGTGTGTGTGTGTGTGTGTGTGTGTGTGTGTGTGTGTGTGTGTGTGTGTGTGTGTGTGTGTGTGTGTGTGTGTGTGTGTGTGTGTGTGTGTGTGTGTGTGTGTGTGTGTGTGTGTGTGTGTGTGTGTGTGTGTGTGTGTGTGTGTGTGTGTGTGTGTGTGTGTGTGTGTGTGTGTGTGTGTGTGTGTGTGTGTGTGTGTGTGTGTGTGTGTGTGTGTGTGTGTGTGTGTGTGTGTGTGTGTGTGTGTGTGTGTGTGTGTGTGTGAACAACTTTTATTTCCACCAGAATTGACGGCCCCCACTCCCCGCCCCCTGCACGCAGGCCTACGGGACGGGGGCCGGGACCTCCGCGATTAGAGGCAGGCAAAGAGGTCTTGGTTCCTTGGAGCCTCTTCCGCCAGGTGGATGGCTTGTTTCTACAGAGTTGGGTCCTCGCTCCGCAGAAGAGTTTCCCAGGCTTCTCTACTAAGTATTTTTGCCTCAGCCCCCGGGGGAGCAAGTGCATTCCCAAATTACGCGGTTGAGGGTCCCATTCTCCCCACATTGCTTACATTTATCGTCATGTCGCTCATCTTTCTGGACTTGATAGGCCCAGACCAGGTGAATATATTCCATGCCTGTAGACGCCGCCATGCGGTCACCTCTTTTTTGCTCAGACGCTTATCTGGGGGTGGCACCAGCTTTCTGCTTTTTCTTTAATTTTCGACTATTTCTGTGTAATTTATTATAAGTTCGTCCATGTTCTGGTAATCAGGCAGCTCCACGGTTACCCGGAAGTAGAGATCTCGGGCTGACTCGTCTGCCGCCTCGTTACCAGAAACAGACGCGTGTGCTGGAATCCATATTAAGCTGACTTTTCTAGTCGGCTGTTTTCCGGTCAGGATTCTCACTGCTTCTGGTGCGATCCTGCCCTCTGGGTAATTGTAAATGGCTGCTTTATTGTCACTAATTATGAATTTTGTTTCCGTTCCTACGCAAGCGAGCGCTATCGCAACTTCTTAGCTGTTTCGGAGTTGCGGCTTCTGATAGTGGCTGCCGATACTGGGGCGCCTCGGCCGTCGACTACCGAGGCTACCGCCGCAACCGACTTCCCACTCGCCGCATCAACGCATGCAACTGCCTTGCTGTCCAGTAGTTCGAAGCGCTTTTTGAGTGCTTCAGCTCTCTTTTGCCTCCTTTTCGCGTGTTGGATATGGGGTGTATATGTCGAGGAAGAGTGGAGATAGCGTATCTCGGTATATCTGTGGGATGCTCGACTTTGGTTGCATCCCTCTGTCTGTCTGCAGGCCTAACATATTTAAAATGGCTCTTCCTATAGTTGTCTAGCTTAGCCTTTCGAGTTGCAAAACTATGACGGCTTCTGCTATTTCTTCCCACGTATTGTGTACCCCCATAGCAAGCAGCATATCTGTGGATGTACTCATTGGAAGGCCCAGTGCCCTCTTCATGCATCGTGTAATGAGTGCTTCTATGTTTCTTTTTTCCTCTGCTCTAAGGTTTAAATATGGCGAGAGTAGCTTATGCGGCTTATGACATACGCCTGCATAAGTCTGATCAAGCTCCTTTCTTTTAAGCCTCGGCCCTTCATTGTTATTCTCCTGAATATGTCTAGGACTTGTGTGGCGTAGCCCTCCAGTTTCTTTAGTATTCCGTTGTTGTATCCATTCTCTTGGATGTATAGCCCTGGGATTTCTATTTTATCAACCTTTGGTACGAACATTCCTTCCACTTTGATACCGAATTCTCCAATTTGCTTACACCTCAACGATTTTGGGTTGTAGACTTGTAGTTCTGATTTGTGCGGTGAGCACGAAAGCCCTCTACTAGCCGCGTAGTCTACTACTGTGTCTGCCGCTGCCGGCAGTCGTCTCTCTATGCTCGCATCACTCCCCTGGTTTATCCAGAGATTGATGTCGTCCGCGTACTTGCTACATTTGAGCCCCTCGATGTTCCCCTTTTTCCGAAATGATGGCAGCTGTTGCATGGCACCCAATCAAGCATAAACAGCAGGTATATCTTGCCAGAAGCATGGAAAAATATTGAAGAAGTGTCCAAAACATCCTGCTGCTTCACGTCTCTCTAAACTCTGCGAAGACACCCAGATCGTTATGAATCTCTCGGAGCGGATCAACTTCCCTACCAAGCAGTATACGGGACTGCTAGAAGATGCACGGCCTGCCTTGATGGTGGCTTTAGAACAGATGGGAAAAGGGACTCGCTCCCTCCTTCCTACATGCAAAGATAGGTAGGAACTTGCTTGCTCTATACTCCATGAACACCACTATACCCATCCAAGGCTCTAAGTAAGAAAACTTAAGAATCTTGTAATGCCATGAAAGGTATACGCAAAAATGACAACACGAAGAAAGATAAGCACGATAGGACGACAGCAAGCCAACTAGCCCGACAACCCTTGCTGAAAAACACAAGCGTCACAAAACAGGTTTCAAGTGACACAAGTCGGCCTATTCCAGAGTTTTGTTTATGACCCCTGTTCTAGTGACGACGCCCCTGGTGGTGGCACACCTCCATTCCGCAATCACTCTCGTACGCTGATTGGCCTTTTATTTCCCATGCACTCGCTCACTACACAACTTACATGCTCTTATTAATTACCTGCAGCTAAGCCTGTCGTTTCTGTGTTGGCAACTGGTTATATATACTTGGGACCAGCGCTCCGAGACGTGTTTATAAGTGGGCAGTGCTCTCATGAATTTAATGTATTCAAAGTGCTTCACGCATTTTCAGTTGTTCGCCCTTCTTTTTTTTTTCTTTATCGTTGAAGAGCTTCTACTCTAAGGCCAAAACATCGGTCTACCAAATCCGAAACGAGTCGGCTGCTAGCAAAGCCAGTTTCCACGCTGACTTACGCCTATTCTCGGCCAAGATATTTTGGAACGGAAAGCTGCACTACAATATATTTGGTAAATGTCATCGGGTATGATATTTTTACCTTCAGGTGGAGACGTTCCTGGGGTGTTTCATTAGGCCTGATGCCGTTCTTTCAACGGTAGGTCCTTTGAGCAGCGACAAATAGCGGAAATATTGTCATAACGATTAAGGGTATGCTTAAAGCCCGCCGTTCCCGTTGCTTTTATGGCGCAATGGATTAATACTACATACCTCAGCACTCATCAGATCTGTTCTATCCCTGTGAGTGCTATTTTGCTTGCTTATTAAATTCGCATTAAAAAATAAATTACTATCATCATTCCTGAGATGCGTTCCCCTTTAGGTTGCAATATGTGATGTCTTAGATTCTTAATAGCCGCAAAACCAGCTCTAAACACAGCCAGGATGTGACGGTATGGGATGGTTACACTTTATTGTAATTATATCTCCTGCTTCAGTCAGAGTATGCTACTTTTAGGTTGCGTTTACAGATACCTCTCAGCAAGAATCGCCGCTTAACTCTCTGAGAGACAACCAGGAAGGAGAAAGAAGTTGCGGTACCCTACCGTTCAGAGAACGGAATTACGCGTTCGCCCGTGATACCACGTAACGCGCCACAGCTGCTACCGCTACGTGACGTGCGGAACCCGGCCTCGTCAGCTGTGCTAATGACGAACCTCGTGACTCGGCGGTCCATAAATGCGAAAGGGAGCTTGTCATTGGTTGCGCTTCTCGCCATGGAGGAGAGCACTGCGGGACCGTCTTCAGCGGCCACGACAGCGGTTACTAGGCGGCAGGCTGCTTCATATCATCCGATTTCAAAAAAAAAAAAAAAAAACACCTTCAAAAAGCTTTGGCAAATATTTGTAATGACGAAGGAATTCTGAAGTGTTTAAGGTATGTTGACGATTTTTTAATTGTTTTAAAGAAACAGATACCTTCGTCTTACCCACAAACCGTGCAGCACGTGCTATTTAATCTTAAACTACATGGGGGTATGTCTGAATTTCAACCATGAACTTCCTGAAGACCGCAGGTTACAGGTTTTAGACATTAACATAACCCTCAATGGCGAAAGCGTATGCTGGAAGTATTGCCCACGTGCACAGAAAGAACCATTGCCATTTGATTCCGCACACTGGAAGACAGTTAAGTGCCCCAATGTTTTAAGGTGCCTTCAAGCGTCCATGAAAAAATCCTGCAGCCATAAAGTACAGGAAAGCTTCGAAGCGCAGATCCTGAAGCTGCAACAGGCTGGTTATCCTTCTTTGTTGATAAGCTCAGTTGCAGAAGCGCTATTTGAAAAGTGAAAAAAGAAAGGTGTAGTATTAGTAGTCCAAAAAATATTACCAAAGAGAAGAGGAAGCTTGTGGTAATACCGTACACACATAAGGTGGCACATAACTTGAAACATGTAGCAGCAAAGTTTAAAGTTGCCATAGATTTTTTTCTGCTTCCGAGAAGCTTTCTTACTTGTGTGGCAAAACGGATCCGAACAAACCAAAAAGAATGGAATGCCAGAGCAAACATGGGAAGCGGTTTCTGAAATGTGCAATGGGCGTAGTATACCAGATGCCGTTGACTTGTGGAAAATACTACATTGGCCAAACGGGCCGATGTATTAATGATCGGCTTGCAGACCATAATCGCGCGATTAAGAGTGACACGGGTACTCTTATACCACATCACTGTATAGCTTGCGGTGAAAAATAAAGGAAAACATGGGAAGCGAAGCTGGGGGAAAAAAATCCTGAGCAGGGGCAAAAAACACCACAGGCCGTGAACTTGTCGAGGCTTATTATATAAATAGATCCGGAAACGACAGTATAAGTACTCCCCTCGGTTGTGATATACAAAAACGAAAGTGTTTTTTGGGTAAGTTCTGAGCCATGTTCTCTCTTTATATTTTTTCTGAGACGCGTGTTTATGATGGCATTTTCTTCCTTTTTGTTTTGTAATTTTTCGATCATCCGCATGTGGGATCTTTCTCTTTGCCCTTACCCTTTTTGGTCTACATATTCACTCGACCGTAAGTGAATAAACAGTTGCAAGTTGCGCTTGTGTTCGTCTTTCTTACCTCCGTGTCGTCTGTTTTGCGCACTGTTTTTTTTTTTTAAATCATGCACCAACTAGCCCCCCAGAACGCATTATGAAGTATTATATAATCCGGCAGATGTGGCTTGCCGAGCTGCTTCGCTAGAGAAATACAACACTGTGATTTCATTTTTCTAAGTCAAGTAAAACGGAGAGCAAGGTCCGTTAAACTTCTCACAAATGCTGCGCTGCTTAGTTGTACACGGACAAGGGAACTGGACAAACGCTGAGGTTAAGCGCAATGTACCAACTGAAGTTTTATTTCTTAGAAAAGGAAAAAGGAAACACAAGCACATTACGTAATCTGAGGATCGTGAATACACACAAATCATAACGACGCACTGTAACAGCAAGAACAACCAAGGAATGAAACCATGAAAAAGTGAAAAATAAACACCTTATCTAAGCCCGGGATGAAATCGCACTCCCCCCCTCCCCCCCTCCCCCCCCCCCCCCCCATCCGCGCATCTAACAGACACGCGCGGGTGATCCTCATGCAAGTCTTTTGTCTCTTCTCAAGATATCTACTTCCCGGCGGGAAAGAGCTACGGAAGGAGCGCTAACGTAATCGCCTTCTTTGCCAGAAACCATCCGAAAGGCCTCAATTACCTCACGCTTTTTCTTTTCTGTTCCCCGCGCCAGAGAGAGAGAGAGAGGGGGGGGGGGTGAGTGCGATTTCATCCCGGGCTTAGATAAGGTGTTTATTTTTCACTTTTTCGTGCTTTCATTCCTTAGTTGTTCTTTCTGTTACAGTGCATCGTTATGATGTATGTGTATTCACGATCCTGAGATTACGTCGCGTGCTTGTGTTTCCTTTTTCCTTTTCTAAGAAATAAAACTTCAGTTGATAGATTGCGCTTAACCTCAGCGTTTGTCCAGTTCCTTGTCCGTGTACAACTAAGCAGTGCAGCATTTGTGAGAAGATGTTCCAACTAGCCCAATCTCAATCACTTCTTAACCGTTAAACTTCTCTACGCTTGGTTAAAATTAGCAGTCTGCAGCCGAGATGTAATGAAGCTTTCACTATATCTTACTTAGTTGAGACGAGTTCAACCAAGGTGTTTTAACATTTAGGTGTTGCTGCTGATGAATTCTATTCGCTTCCTCTCCTGCAGATTTCACATCACTAGCAACTCATCTAGGTAGAAAAAATGAGTTAATGAAGATAAGAAAATATACGCAAAATTTAGTTATTTATGGCTAACTGCGCGGCGTCTAGGATTCGTTTAGGAATCTTTCTATAACTACCTAGCGATTCAAAACACTTTCACGGTTTCAAATGCACTGTAGAGCAATCATGAAGGGTAAGGAGAACCCCGTAAGCTAGCAACAATCCTGCAACTTTGGTTACAAATCAACCAAAGGACAGGCAGTCTGCATGCAATAACATTTATGGCGGGAGCGCTTAGCGCTTAATGTAAGTGGCCAGGGGATAATCAGCACAGTACCACAAATGAAGTAAAATTTCAGTAACAAACCATTGCTTCAGGTTACAGCCGCTCTGCTCTGCCACTGGAAAGAAAAGGGGTGATCTACGAATTGGCACTGAAGTACTGCCACATCGAGGAAGGACAATAGTAGAGGCGAGGTAAGTCTAGAAGGGGCCACGCGGGATAGCCGGAGATAGAATTTATCACCTCGACACTCACCGGTATGTGCTCGAGAGTGCCAGAAAGAACACTGTAGGTGTAAGAGTAGTCAGCCTTACAACCTTGGCCAGCATGTGGTACTGAAATGTTTCATATCTCTAAGTCATGCTAAGAAACACACAGCATACACACATTTTGCATTTCCAAATTACCGCAGGCAAGAGCAAACGCTCTCGTAATGAGGCGAATAATAGAAAAATACGTAATCATCAAGATATAGTAACATTCATAGTTGATCATAAAGTGTCTCAGGTAAGTTGTAAGCAGGTAAAGGTTCTGGTATGTGAAGCGACCTCACGGGCAAAGAAGGAATAAATACAAAATCTTCTCACACCGATCTTCATTTCAACCTTTGATTCAGGGCATCACTGTTGTCGAGCTTTCGCACTCCTCTGTTGCAAATGTAGATCTAGATGCGGCCCAGTGCTCTGACGGTACGAAGGCAATACCACCTTGCTGAGAGCCGATCCAACTTTCTTCACTTGCGAAGCATGGGTTTTTTTAGGTGTACTGAATATTTCTAAAGGTAATTCAGCTGTCTCTTGTGGAGCGCCGACAGAATGCGCTTTTAATGGCGATGCAGTCTCTGTCTGAGGCGAACCAATGCCTTTAACCGGTGACCTGAGTTTTTGCTGCACGGATGTGCCTTTTTCAGGGAAAATCATCCCAGGCGAACCTGCACTTGAGGCCACAGAAGGAACAGTACTTGCCAGTGCCCGCTTCGATTTACGAGGTCCATGCGCTGCACTCCGTTTCCCCACCTTTCCAGGTGATCCAAGTGGATCGAGGCATAGCTTTAAAGCGTCCTTCCGTTGCTGTTCGTCCAATGTACCCAGATCGATGTCCTTCGTCTCGGGGAGAAAAATCTCGGGAAGCCACTGGACGGCGACAGCGCCAACCAAGCTTAGCATTGTCATGAGAAAATGGAGCGCTAATTCGCGCTGGTCACCAGCATAGGCTTCAATTAGAGTGGCCAAGAGAGCTCCCGCATTGCCGAAAGAATACGATACGCAGAAACCAATGCTTCGTATTGCAGTCGGGAACACCTCGCCGGTATAACTGTAGCTGACGCACAGGGCCGCAGCGGTGACACCGAATAAAATTAGCGTAGATAGTGTTGTCCCCAAAGAAAGATTCCATTCGTAACAGAGTGTTAGAAACGCACTGAATACTAACTGCAGTACCAACACAGCTGTCAATGTGGCTCCTTGTCCTCGAGACTTGATGTTGTAGTAGACGAAAGTTAGGACCAGGAATTTGAACAGATGGGCTGGCGGTTGCCAGTGCTTTTCCAATATCAGATGGCTCGAACGTGCACCATAGAACGCAAAGCTTACGCAGAACCAGGATACAAATATGGTCAAAGCACGCCGGCGAAACAAAACTGGGTATAGCACGCGCACCGAGCCATCTGTGCCGGTTCCGTAAGATGCATCGCGCTTCATCAGTTGACGCCTAAGCACTTTCAAGGTTGCTCTTGCCTTGAGAATGTCTACTCCGTTGGCTCTGGCAGCGTGCAGAATGGTGATCTCAGCCTGGCGAATTCTGCACGTGGCAAGCTGCCAGACGGGGGACTCGTCGATCGAGTAGCACCAGGCCAGCACAAGGGCAGATGCCGCGACAAGGATCGTGTGCGACATACCCCAGCCAGGCCGGAGTAGCCACAGCAGGTTGTACAACACAGGCGCCAAAGTGGTAGCGATGATGTTGGCCAAAAAGATGTACAGGGCCCGGTGCTGGTCTCCCGTCACTTCATAAAGAAGGATAAAGTTTATCACGTTGGTCGCGCTAGCTGCGGCAGAGGTCACAAACCGGGCCATGACGAAGAGACTGAATATCTGTGCCGAACCTGCCGCCATACTGGCGAACACCATTAGGGCGGCGCTAGCTAGAGTGACCAGCCTGCGCCCCACCCGGTCTGCCGTTATGCCAACCACAGGCACTACACATAGCGAGCCCACATTGTACATGGAACTGGAAGTGAAGTACAGCCAGCTGTTTTCGCACACGAGGTCCCACATACTGACGATGCTGTCACGAATGTCCATGATGTCATAGTCCCACCGGTGGCACGGAACTTCCTGTCGCTCCTCTTGGCTATCATCCTTAGTAGACAAAAAGAAGGAAGTCAGATTAGGACTCGAGATCAGAGCAGTGTCAAAGTCAGCCCGACTGACTAAACCTGGAATAGGGCAATCCTCTGCTATATAGGCAGCCTGCGGCGGTAGTGCAGTGGTAAGGGTTCTATGCTACTGTACCTAAGGATGCGGGATCGAATCCCGGCTGGGACGGCCGCTTTTCGATAGGGTCGAAAAGCTAGGCACCCGTGCGCTGATTGGTGTCAGTGCACATTAAAAACACTAGGAGGTCAAAATTACCGGAGCCGTCCATAAGAGTGTAAGTCATAGCCCGTGTAAATTTGGGGCGTTAAACCTCAAAAAGCCATAAACCACCTTTCCAGATAATACTACCCTGTGCCAGCTGACGCCATTTTGTCGCAGCAGACTTCCTAATCCATCTTCTGGAATAAATTTTACCCGTCCTCTGCTACGTCTGAATTTATTGAAAAGCAGTCCATTATCCTTGGTGACTAGTGTTTACCTTTAATTCGCCTGAGCTGTCTGGCCAATACTAACTTCCTCTGATTGATGTAAACTGGAATTTCATTATTTCGAATTAGTTGGCTGAGCATAATTGCTGCCATCCTGTCTGATACGTTGTTCTCTGTTATGCCCTCAAGTTAAGTTGAAGCCTTTCCGTCACCTTCCTTGTTTCGCAAATCAGATACGCCTGTTATAATCTGTTTTGTTGCAGTTAACCAGTAAATTTAGTAAACTGATAGTCATTATTTCAGTGTACCTGAAAAATGCATGACTTATCTTTTTTCGCTTATTTCTTTCTTATATAGCCCCAATCTGCGGTCACTCCCTCCCTTAACCAGGTGTATTCCTCGAGTTCTATTATTAGCAGCGGTGGCGTAATGCTAGAGCATCCGCCTCGCATGCAAGGGGACCTTGGTTCGAATCCCGCTGCCGCGCAATTTTCTCTACCGGATTAAAAAAACGCGTGTCGATGGAACTGAATAAAACAGGTTTGGGGTGCAACCTGATGCCGGTGAACCCCTCCGGCAACGCACTCCCTCACCAGAACAGGAATTGGCCACCATGGTGCAGTGATTGGCCACAACCTCCCAGGATTAGTCCTACAAAACCCCGGCCCTCAGTCGCCAGCGGCTGCGGAGCAACTGGCCACGGTGGCGATCAGACTTGTGACGCAGGAAAGGGTGCTAAGCGTGCTAATACTTTCTGGCTCCAAGGACAGGCCGCCATTGGACATCTTACCTTGGCAACGTTTAATACAAAAACCCTACCCAGTGAGGCTAGTTTAGCAGTGTTATTAGAGGAACTAGAGGGTATGTAACGGCCTATCATAGTGCATAGTGAGGTTAGGAGGCCAAATAAGACATATACTGTACTGAAGGGTGGGCATGTACTGTGTTATAGAGGTTTAATAAGAGATGATAACTAGGAGTATGTTTCCTTATCAATGGCGATATAGCTGGTAATATAGATGAACTCTATAGCATTATTTAGAGGGTAGCCGGCATCGTAATTAATCAAAATAAGAGGCATCAACTGAAGGATACACCTAAATGTAGTTATGATGACCAGGTAGTAGAAAGCTTCTATGAAGATGTAGAATTGGCAATGGGGAAAGTAAAAACTCCTTATACTGTACTAATGGGCGACTTCAATGCCAAGGTAGGTAGAAAGCAAGCTGGAGACCACGCAGTGGAAAACTAAAGCATCGGAATAAGAAATAGGAAGGGGCGAGCAACTAGTTCAGCTTGCTGAACGCAATAACTACCGAATCATGTTGTTGTGGCTGTAAGAAGAAGGAAAAGAAAATGTACGGGCCTGCTACTGGCTCTGTAGCTGAGCCACCTCCACAGCCTCGTGCGGACAGAAGAGAGAATAGAAAAGAAAGGGAAAAGAGGGAGAGAAAGACGCGCGCCACAACAACAGCCGTCGTCCACCACCGAAGCAGTGGCGGGTGCAATGACGGCCTACAACAGATAAAATTCGGTGGCTGGCTAGCCCCCGCCGCAAGCGGCGTTGACCTACCGTCCCAGCCTGCCAGGAACTACATACCTTCTTCAGCAAACGTAGAAACCGAAAGGGGACATGGAGAAGCCCTAACGAGAGACCAAAAATGGAACTGATTTCATACTGTGCTCTTAACCCGGCATTATGCAGAGTGTAGAGGTAATCGGAAAGGTGCGATGCAGTGACCACAGGATGGTAAGGTCTCGAGTCTGGATATAAAGAGAGAGCGGAACAGATTAGTGAGGAAGAAGTCAATCAACGAATTAGCGGTAAGGGGAAAGATGGAAGAATTCAGCTCTCGCTGCAAAATACGTAGACACTCAGTGCTAACCGAGGAAGCCGACCTTAGCCTAGAAGTAATGAGCAATTAATTCAGAGATATTACAGAGGGCGCCATAGCAGTAGGCGGTAGCATTGTTAGAGAGGATACCGGTAAACTGTCGAAGAAGGCGAAAGATTTGATTAGGTGCCAAAGTATGAAAGCCTTCAATACAACCGACCGGATAGAACTGGCAGAGATATCAAAGCAAATCAATAGGCGCAAGGTGGCCAACATAAGGAATTATAACATGGCGAAAATTGAGCATGCTTAAAGAGCGGTAGTAGCCTGAAATCGGTAAAGAGAAAATTGGAAGTAGGCAAAATCAGATGTATGCATTGATAGACAAGGCGTGCAATGTCATTACTAACATTACTAACAAGGTAGCCGAGGAATTCTATACGGACATCTACAGCAGCTATAGTAGTCAGAGCAAAATTGAAATTGGCTGTAATGAAGAGCAATCAGACGTCCAGCCAATAATGAAGGACGAGGTTAAGAGAGCATTAGAATCTATGAAAAGGGGGAAAGCAGCTGCAGAGGATCAGGTAACTAAGATTTGTTAAAGGACGGAGAGGTATCATGCTAGAAAAACTGGCCACCCTGTATACGCTATGCCTGAAGACATCGAAAGTACCAGAATCATGGAATAGCGCTAACATTATCTTAATTCATAAGAAATGCGACGCTAAGGACTTCAAAAATTACTTACCAATCAGCTTACTACCAGTTACGTACAAGATATTTACCAAGGTGATCGCTAATACAATCAGACAACCTTATACTTTAATCAACCAAAGGATCAAGCAGGATTTCCGAAAGGGTACTCTACCATTGGTCATATCATATATAGCATTCATTGACTACGAGAAAGCATTCCATTCGGTCGAAACCTCAGCGGTTGAGCAGGCACTGCGAGATCAGGGTGTAGGTGAGCCTTATGAGAAAGTACTGGAAGATACCTATAGTGGCTGCGCAGCAACCATAGTTCTGCATAAGGAAAATAATAAATTTCAATTAAAAAAGGTAAGTGTTAGGCAAGGAGACACAATTCCCCCGTGCTATTTACAGCTTGCTTAGATAGTGTATTCAAAGTAATGGAATGGGAGAAGTTGGGCATCGGGATCGATAGAGAATATCTCAGTAATCTGCGATTCGCTGACATTGTCTTGTTAAGTAACTCAAGGGACCAACTGCAACTAATGATAAATTATCTAGACAGGAGAAGCAAAAAGATAGGCCTAAAGATCATAATGCAGGAGACTAAAGTAATTCTGAACAGTCTGGAAAAGGAAGAGCAGATTAAAATAGGTAGCGAAGCGTTGGGAGTGGTAGTAGAATATGTCTACTTAGGACAGGTAGTGACCGCAGATCCGGACGACGAAAGAGAAATAACTAGGAGAATGCGATTGGGATGGAGCGCATTTGGAAGGTACTCAAAAAACATTATAACAAGCAGCTTACCGGTATCACTCAAGAGGAAAGTATATAACAGTTGCATACTACCGGAACTAACCCATAGGGCTTAAACATGGAGGTTAACGAAAAGGGTTCTACTTAAGTTGAGGACAACGCAGAGGACCATGGAACGGAAAATGGTAGGTGTAACGTTAAGAGATAGGAAACGTGCAGAGTGGGTCAGAGAAATAGGTTACTGATATTCTAGTTGAAATTGAGAGGAAGAAATGGGCACGGGCAAGATATGCAGATCGAAGAGAGAATAACCGATGGTCTCTTAGAGTACCCAATTGGATTCCAAGGGAAGGTAAGCGTATCAGCAGCGGCAGAAAATTAGATGGGTGGATGAGATTAAGAAATTCGCAGGGGTCAAGTGGATGCAGCTAGCACAAGATCATGTTATTGAAACAAAATGGGAGAGGCATTCGCCCTGCAGTGTGTATAGGCCGGCTGATGATGATAATTAGCCAACCTCCTACATTCAAATGTTTCTCCCGTCTGACTCCGCTGAACGTTATATTGCGTGTGTCAATATTATTTTTACACTGATAGTTTTCTTCCTTTGTCGACTTCAATACTACAATTTGCAATTCGCTAATGACGTACTTAGTAACAATTGGCAGAGAGGTGCATCGCGAATTAAAATTTTCAGACACTTTGGACGGACGCCCGATTCAAAAAGGCGCGCTGCCTAAAGCCCCGTGGTGCGCCGACCAACAGGTTTGAATCCGTATCGTTCAAACCAAGTCTTGCAGATGCATGCCGATTAGGTACGACACCACCAGGAAAGCTGGAAAAACAAGCGTTGCATCGCAATCGTTTGCTCAGAGTCGAAGAAATCTGGCGCTACACGCGTGTCTGTTATGCTGTTATGAGCGACCGGCGCGCCAGAGGCAATAAGGTTTGGCTTCATTTTTGGGGGTTTAAGGTCTGAAAGCGACTTAGGCGATGAGATTGAGAGTAGTGGAGGACTCCGGAAGTTTCGACCATCTAGGGTTCTTTAACGTGCACTGACATCGCACAGCACATGAACGCCTCGCCTTGCGTTTCGCTGAAATTGAAAATCAGCCACCGAGGCCGGGATTCCATCCCGGAGCCTTGGGCGCATAAGTAGAGCACCCTAACCTCTGCGGCACTCTGGCGGGTTTGGGAGGCGATAAAGGAAAAGAGCACTGGCCCAGGAGTATGTTGTGCGTGCCGTTGTTCCACTTGCGCCTTCACTGGTTCGACATCGGGTGGCGTCACGTTACTGTGGCAACTGTGACGCGAGCGAGGAACTCTCGACCTCATGCATAGCATAAAGTTTGCTGTGACGCTAGCAGTGAGTCGAGTTCATCAACTTCTCGTGGACAGCAATCTACAATTTTCTCTGCTACTTGACACACGACTTTCCCTCGAACTCGATACATTAACATTCCTTGGTGTCCCACCCAAAATATTACATGAAAGGTGAACCCCAGAAAGTTATTTAGGACTAGAACTCTTGACCATACTTTAAAACGCGACACCATTACCTTTTAAACCATTCAGACTGCTCTGTCAGAAACTTTCCCGTACCACTTCACGCGGCCATTTCCGTGACAAGGTGAGCCTTAGAGTGGTTCTCTACTGAGCCCGCGATGATTAACAAAGGAAAGAATATTGAGCCCTTAACTGGAAATCTTGATTAATGAAAATTTCTTACTTTATATAGAACAATGGTGGCTCTGCAAACGCTACTTCTATTTTTCTCCATTCTTACATACATCACTGTCGAGTCCATGACAAGTTTAATTAGCTAGCTGTCTCACCGGAACTGGTGGATCGTAGACGGTGCACTTGCTCAAGCTTCCGTCTGCCAGCACGGGAATCGCCACATTCTTCCAGACATGGGTGGACAATTTGCGCAGTTCCGAAGGCGGCTTACACCAGTGGTCCACGGGGAGGCCGATGAGACTATAGGCGAACGCGTGCATCAGGAGAACGGTCAAGCTTAGGATGGCGCACAGCAACACAGACTTTTGAAGCCATCCGTGGCCCACGATGACGTAGACGTTCTCCTGAATCACGGCGTAGGAATCACCGTCCATGAATCCCTCCAGAAGGCTCGCAGTTGGTGATTTGGGGGCCGGGTCGGAGCCCAAGTCCGCTTGCGGCTGCATATTATTATCTGGATGGACGCAAACGCCGTAGAAGTTTAATAAGCTCCCGCGGGTGCTACAGCGTGTTAGCACTCGCTGATGCTTCGAACAGCGTTTATCGGATGCTTGGAGACGACGGTAATCCGTGAAACAGGGCAGAGTCCAGCGGCTTCGAATGTGGGCTACAGTGACACGGTGGGGCTTCTTAGTTGGATCATAAGAGATTCAGCTGAAGGACAGCCACGGAGGAACAGCAACGGAGCCGTGTATACCAACGTCCTTTGCTTCTTCTTCAATAGCTGGTCTTTTTTGTTTGTAAAGTTTACGTTAAGAAAGACGAAGTTTCATCGTGATCATGTGCATTTTACCAGCCGGTAGGTAAAAACATGGTGGGTAAGGGCAATACACTGATTCGGCACGTTAAACAGGGACATGTGATCGTGCGAGGTTTGTTCCTGTGGCAACGCTAGGAAAGTATCACCTGTCTCTAATAGATAAGTGTGTTTATTTCTTCAAGGTGTATAAGCTCCAGCCTCGAGCACGTGATTTTCAATCTTTTTCTGGTGCTCTAGTTCTATCTCGCAGTAATTGAGTTTTTTTCATATTTAAGAATTTTTGTACTTAATGAACCCAATATTTTTATGGAATACTCATTTTCTGGTAGGGACCTGTGCGACTTCTCTTTCGGTGTCTACGCTCTGGCTTGATTTTCATTCTTTTCTTCAATTAAACATATGTGCTCAAGACCACAAAACCAGCCTGTGAGTTTCCGCCCACTTGTATGCCTTCTCTTAAGGCACATGACAATAATACAATAAGAACGGCCTACTCAGTGTGAATGACCGCGCTTGGAAGATATAGGAGGCGGTTTACAGGAAGTAGAGGATACAAGATCCGATGGACACCTCATCAACGTCGACTGGGAATGGAATAAAGTCGGAAAGAAAGGGTGTTGTAGAGAAGGGCTGCTGTATAATTTCGTTCACCTGGAGATCTATAACGTGGATCATCATCATCAGCCTCATTATACCCACTTCAGGGCGAAGACCTCTCCCATAGTTCTCTAATTAACCCGGTTGTGTGCTAGCTGCATCCACTTGACCCCTAAACTAACTTTCTGCTGCCCCCTGCTGCGCTTTCCTTCCGTTGGAATCCAGTTTGTTACCCTAAGCGACAATCGGGTATCCTGTCTTCGCACTGCATGTCCTGCCCATGCCCATTTTTTCTTCTTGATTTCCACTAGAATGTCAGTAACTAGAGCTATTTCTCTGACCCACTCTGCACGCTTCCTATCTCTTAATGTTACCGCCCCTACCATTTTTCGTTCCATAGCCCTCTGCGTTGTCCTCAACTTAAGTAGAACGCTCTTGGTTAGCCTCCACGTTTCAGCCCCATAGATGAGTACAGGTAAGATGCGACTGTTGTATACATTCCTCTTGAGCGATACCGGTAAGCTGCTATTCATAATCTGCGAGTGCTTGCCAAATGCGCTCCATCCTAATCTTATTCTTCTTGTTATTTCCTGTTCATGGTCCGGATCTGCGGTTACTACCTGTCCTAAGTGACAATATTCGCCTACTACTTCCAGTGCTGCGCTACCTAAGGTAAACTGCTGTTCCTTCCCGAGGCTGTTGAACATTACCTTAGTCTTCTGCAAATTGATTTTCAAGCCTACCTTTCTATTTTTCCTGTCATGCTCACTGTAGGGCCGCGCCCAAAGGATAATCACCTGCAGGTGCGCGTCTGAACGTGCTGCCAGGTGCACGCCAGGTGCACGCATCTTGGCACCCTTCGTACTGGCCGGTAGCGAGCACCCAAATGACCATTTGGCCCTTTTTTTGTACACTGCAACTTTGAGCAGTGCGAAAAGAGTTTTATCCCGTCTGTAGATGCGACAAAAGAGCGCCCGAAAAAGCATTCAGGAGTTGACGCGGGTATCGTGCTCAGAGCGGGCAAGCCAGAACCAGCCACGTGCGGAATGGCGGCTGGTTGATCTTTCCCTTTCTTTGTCGTTGCTCGTAGTGGTAAGCACAAGTGGCGAGGGGCAATGCACTGTGGAAAGGACTCGGCCAGCAGCGGCAGCGTGGATGAGGCGACGGTGTGCGGGAGACAAGTGGGAAGAGTCTCACGAGAGGAGAGGGATCGACACCCTCACAGGGGAAAGAGTTTGGCCGTGCTTTGTTTGTTTGTAATTTGTATTGCTAGTGGGGCCCTGGGTTAGAGGCTAAGGCCAACCCATGGGGCTGTGCCCATATAGCATATTTCCTATTGGACAGTTGATGTGTGGGGCTGGCCTCTGAAAAAGACCGCCCCTATTTCTTTGTTTTGTGAATATGTAAAATGAAACGTGATCCAAGAGAGTTCAGTCCAGTCTGAGCTGGGGCTCCATGCGTAGGCATGTAACGCGGCTGTTCTGCTTAGGCTCTAACCAGTTAGGTCGAAGAGTAAAGTAGCGCAGAGTGTTGTTTTTGTAAATTCATTTTATGTTCCAGTTTTACTCTGTGTATATATATATATATATATATATATATATATATATATATATATATATATATATATATATATATATATATATATATATATATATATATGTCATGCTGTAAATATATGCTCTACCATCATCACCTTCAAGTACGCCTCCTGGTCTTCTCTACGCCGAACTACATAACAGGAAGGGTTTAAAGAACCTTCCGAAAAGGAACGAACGACATAGATTCTACTGGCGCAGCTCGGCAGGGTTCGGCACGTCTCATCTGCAAGGACAAGCATCGCACCGGCAACCACAGGCCATTCGGCACGGAGCAGCGAGGAACCGTCAAGGGACGATTCTACCTCGGCTGCCACCGACGCCGTTGGAGCGGACGCATCATCCGGGCTCTGAGCGGCAGACAACAAAAGATCTGCGCCAGGTGAGTGGGATTTCTTGCGTTTGTTGAAGTTGGCATGGTGGTTGGTTTGTGACGCTTATGGTTGAGACGAGGAGAATGCTAGCCGCTAAACAAAGCGAATCTAATCCTGAGAGTGAATCGAGGTCAGATCCTCAACAGGAGCAGCAATTGCTAGGGGGCGGAGTAGAAATGGTTACTGATCAGAGTGAGGTAGTGACTATGGAGGGTGATTACAATGTGGAGAGCAGGTTGCAGGCTTGCGACCAGAGACCAACATTGTCACTAGACGCAACAGGAGCCGAGACAGAGAGGATGGCTATTCGCCGTATGGAGTTGGAAATGGAGCTTCGATTGCGTGAAATTGAATCCCGAGAGCGACTAGCCTTAAATCAAATGGAGCTTGGGCTGTTGAATGGTCGACTGTCACCGCTTGGGTCGGGACGGAGGGATGAGCGAGGTATAGGCCCAGATTCAATAACACAGTGTGCGAAAGTCTTTAAGGGCTACAAAATGCCATGCGATGCTGACGTGCCACTGTGGTTTGATGAGGTGGAGAAGTTCGTCACTTTCAGTGTGCCATACAGCAACCGATTGCATTTAATTATGTCGGCACTGACAGAGCGAGTCCGATACTTGCTTCGTAACCTCGATGGAGCGGAATGCACGGACTATGAGGCTGTGAAAGCAGCGGTTCTACCTGAGCTAAAACTCACCCCAACTGAGTACCTGGAAAGATTTGAAAAAGCAGCAAAAAGGAAGGAGGAGACATGGGCTCAGTTTGAATCACGCGTGAAAACGTACCTAGCATACTACATCCAGGCTAGAGAGGTGGACTCAGTAGGGGCGCTGACTGACCTAATGGTGTCTGATCGCATTAAGGCAGGTCTCAGCTCAGAGGGCATCGAATATGTGCGCCTACGGGAAGAAGAGAGTTGGCTGAAGCCTAAAGAGTTATCAAAGGCTCTACAGATCTTTGAGCAAGCAAAAGGTAAAGGCCGAGCTACAAAGCAGCTTACGGCGCCAGTGCAGCAAATGGGACAAAAATAGATAAATTCCGAAAAGCCCATAGTAAAGTGCCATCTATGCCATGGGCAGGGGCACATTGCCAGGAATTGCCCGCAAGCAACAGGAAATGAGCCGCGCCTGAAACAAGGAAATGGGTACCAAAAGAGGGTGCAGAAGGTCGCGCGGGTCGATGAGACGGAAGCAAAGGAACCAGTTTGAAACCAAAGTACGGGTTTAACTGCCAAAGTTAAGGTACCGATGCAAAGTTCGAGGGCAGCCACATCGAAGCTCCACTTTGTAGATCTTGTGTGCGGAGATGTTTGCACAGAGGTAGTGCTTGATACTGGTAGTGAAATAACAGTAACACGAGAAAGCATACTACCGCAAGCGCTGACGGAACCATCTGGAGCAGTGAAATTAGTGTCAGCTTTCGGCAGCTCCATTCAGGCGAAGTTGGCGACGATCCCTGTAAAAATATCTAGGCCGGGAACAGTTGCAGAAGATCAAAAGATAGGCATAGTATGTGCCCTCACCAATGAGCTGGCCGAGGGTGTGAACTGTGTGCTTTCATTAGAGGAATGGCAGCTGCTTAAAGATAACAGTGAGTTTAAGCACACAAGTATGGGTGCAGTCAGAGTTTCTAACAAGGAACTAGAAAACGCAGAAAATCGGCACTATGAGGCACTGACATGCGAGGTGAACACGGCACTGAATGCCGAATATTCACAAGAGGAAGCAGAGTCAGACGAGAAAGAAGAGGCAGTTTAGCTGTCTAGCCAGCGGGAAATATTCCGAGCAGCACAGCTCGCTGATGAGAACTTGAGAAAGGCATGGGAGGACTCTAAACTCGGAAAGGCGGGTATGTTCGTTAGAGAGGGCTTGCTTCACCACTGGGACTCAATAGCAGGTACTAAAGTGCGACAGCTGGTGCTTCGCCGAGAAAAACGAAAGGAAGTTATGTCCTTGGCGCATGAATCACTGTGGGGTGGACACCTAGGTCCAAGAAAGACCGAAGCCCGCATAAAGTACAACTTCTATTGGCCTGGCATGGAAAGAGAAATTTCAGAGTACTGCCAGTCTTGCCATGGGTGCCATATCCACTCAGACCGACGTAAAACTGACAATATATCCATCACGCCAATAACAAGGTCTGAACATGCCTTTCAGGTGGTTAATGTAGATGTTATAGGGCCTCTTGATATGCCATCTGGTAGGGGTCACAAATATGCTTTGTGCCTTGTTGACTTTTGCACGAGATGGCCAGAAGTAGTATGTCTTCGTTCCTTAACGGCAAGGGCTACCTGTGATGCTCTATTAGAAATCTTCAGTCGAACAGGGGTCCCACAGACTATCTGTTCGGATCAGGGAGCAAATTTTAAGGCACAACTCACTCAGCTGATGCTAGAGAAATTAGGTTGTTTCCCTAGATTTTCCACTCCGGAACACCCTGAAAGCAACGGGGCCGTGGAAAGATGGAATCGGGTGCTAAAGAACATGCTCTTTCATGTAATTGAAAAGGACCCTAAAAATTGGGATAAGTTGATCCCATTTGTGTTGTGGGCTTACCGCGAAGTTCCTCACGACACTACCGGGGTAGCACCCTTTAGGCTTTTGTACGGCAGAAATCCGACAGGTCTACTTACAATTCTTCGCCAGACGTGGGCAGGAGAAGTTAGTGTACCAGTGACGCTTAGGGAGGAACCTGCGAGGTACTTGACGCTGCTACGGGAGAAGTTTGAGCTAGCGGCCAATGTGGCAGGACTCACAAGCATGGCGCGACAAGCCAGCTACGCTGAAGCATACAATAGAAGGACGCGAAATAAAGTCTTTAATGTAGGAGATCAGGTTCTCGTTTTCGACACAGACCGCGCCACCAAGATGGCTCCTAAGTGGCTCGGTCCTTTCACAGTAATTGGTTGTGAGAGGCAGCATTCGTGTAGAGTAGAAACGCAACAGGGAAAAAGATCTGTGGTCCACGCCAACCGAATGAGACCGTACTACGCAAGGGTAAGCCAGGTTGGTGTAGTGTTTGATGATGATCATGAGTTTGGAGAAGTAGAGTGTGCACCACAAGTCGCACCCCCTCTAAAAGATGAGGAGCTAATACCGTTAGAGTAATTAGCCCATCTCAGTGAGATTGAGAATGAAATACGACGGTTGTTCCAAAAACATCGTGCACTCTTTGATGGCAGGCCGGGATTGGCGAAAGTAGGAAGGCACCGAATTGAGCTAAAAGAAGGGTTTAAACCGAAGAAAGCTTTTCCTTACCGAGTGACTGAACTGCTCAAGAAAGAAGTAAGCCGCCACGTGGATGAGCTACTTGATTTAGGATTAATCTATCCTGTAGAGAGGGAATTTGCGCACCCGGTTGTGTGTGGGGGGAAGAAAGACGGGTCAGTGTGAATGTGTATTGACTACCGAACTTTGAATGCAGGAACCCGTGCAGACGCGTTTCCAATGACTAACTCACAGGAGCTAATTTTTAGAGTCGGTCGCGCGCAGTTCATCACTTTGGTTGATCTGAGGCGTGGCTACTGGCAGGTACCGATGGACCCGCAGAGCCAGATACTCACCGCATTTGTAACCCATGAGGGTCAGTATGCATGGAAGGTGATGCTTTTTGGGCTAAAAGACTCGGCAGCGACCTTCCAAAGAATGATTAATACGCTCCTCGCTAAGCATCAAGCCTACGCTACGGCATATCTAGATGATATAGCTATTTTCTCGCAAACCTGGCAAGAACACGTAGAGCACGTCGATACCATATTTTGGTTACTTAGGGAAGCAGTACTAAAGGCTAGCCCTGAGAAAAGTCAAGTGGGACAGTCTCACATTCGTTATCTAGGGCACATAGTGGGCTCAGGGACACATGCACCCGACCCCGAGAAAGTATCCGCAATAGAAGGCCTAGTGCAGCCTAGAACAAAGAAAGAGCTGCGAAGTTTGCTGGGACTATGCGGATATTACAGGGGTTATGTATCTGGGTATGCTGAAATAGCTAGCCCACTAACGGCGTTGACAAAGCGAGGAGTACCAAACTTAATCCCGTGGCCGCAAGATGCGCAACGCGCGTTAGAACAGCTCAAGGACTCGCTCTGCAGAGCAGTGGCGTTGAGCACTCCGCAACCTCCTGAGCCATATTGGCTGTTCACTGACGCATCAGCGACGGCTGCCGGGGCTTGCTTGGCACAGATGACTGAAAATGGCGATGAGAGGCCTATAGCATTCGCAAGCCATCGCTTCGATGCGACCCAGGCGAGATGGTCGACCATAAAGCGCGAAGCGTTTGCTATTATTTGGGCTCTAAAGAAGTTCGACTACTGGCTCTTTGACGCTGAGGTCAATGTTGTCTCTGACCACAATCCGCTGTCATACCTGACGACGTGCACTCCACACGGGGCGAAATTGACTAGGTGGGCGCTGGCACTCCAGCGTTATAACATAACGGTTAGACATCGAAAAGGTATCAAGAATGGAAATGCAGATGCGCTATCCAGGCTCCCCAATCTGTCATGGGAGTTGGGAACTAGCGATACCACCATGTCAACCTAGACAAGCGTGAACGTTCCTACTCAGCCGACGCTGCGTGCGGCGAGCCGTGTATGTGATATACCGGACATTTGGAAGAGACTTCTCGCTGATATTCAGCTAGTGTCGTCAGTGTTGTGTGCGCGGACTTGCGAGCCGCGATGCACAATGGGACTTTGTGCGTACGCCTGTGTACATGAATGTGGACTCCCTGCAGAGTGATATTGCTGACTGATATTGCTGACTGCTTAGCAGACCTGGACAACAGCATACACCAATGTTGTGTTTTGTGATTTGGTTACTAAGGTGTATATGTTTTTCTCGGAGTGTCGTGGTGACGTATAGACATTGGCGCCCCAGCAGGAATGACATTGCTGCCGTGAAGGTAGTGAGGCCCTTGTGAAGAGTTGATGAACGAGCTGATAGCAAGCTCGGTTATACTCTTAGAATGGGCGTGTAGGGCCGCGCCCAAAGGATAATCACCTGCAGGTGTGCGTCTGAACGTGCTGCCAGGTGCACGCCAGGTTCACGCATCTTGGCACCCTTCGTACTGGCCGGTAGCAAGCACCAAAATGACCCTTTGGCCCTTTTTTTGTACGCTGCAACTTTCAGCAGTGCGAAAGGAATTTTATCCCGTCTGCAGATGCGACAAAAGAACGCCCGAAAAAGCATTCAGGACTTGACGCGGGTATTGTGCTCAGAGCGGGCAAGCCAGAACCAGCCACCTGCGGAATGGCGGCTGGTTGATCTTTCCCTTTCTTTGTCGTTGCTCGTAGTGGTAAACACAAGTGGCGAGGGGCAATGCACTGTGGAAATGATTCGGCCAGCAGCGGCAGCGTGGATGAGGCGACGGTGTGCAGGAGACAAGTGGGAAGAAAGTCTCACAAGAGCAGAGGGATCGACACCCTCACAGGGGAAAGAGTTTTGTCGTGCTTTGTTTGTTTGTAATTTGTATTGCTAGTGGGGCCCTGGGTTAGAGGCTAAGGCCAACCCATGGGGCTGTGCCCATATAGCATATTTCCTATTGGACAGTTGATGTGTGGGGCTGGCCTCTGAAAAAGACCGCCCCTATTTCTTTGTTTTGTGAATATGTAAAATGAAACGTGATCCAAGAGAGTTCAGTCCAGTCTGAGCTGGGGCTCCATGCGTAGGCATGTAACGCGGCTGTTCTGCTTAGGCTCTAACCAGTTAGGTCGAAGAGTAAAGTAGCGCAGAGTGTTGTTTTTGTAAATTCAATTCATGTTCCAGTTTGACTCTGTATATATGTATATATATATGTCATGCTGTAAATATATGCTCTACCATCATCACCTTCAAGTACGCCTCCTGGTCTTCTCTACGCCGAACTACATAACAGGAAGGGTTTAAAGAACCTTCCGAAAAGGAACGAACGACATAATTCTACTGGCGCAGCTCTACAGAGTTCGGCACGTCTCATCTGCAAGGACAAGCATCGCACCGGCAACCACAGGCCATTCGACACGGAGCAGCGAGGAACCGTCAAGGGACGATTCTACCTCGGCTGCCACCGACGCCGTTGGAGCGGACGCATCATCCGGGCTCTGGGCGGCAGACAACAAAAGATCTGCGCCGGGTGAGTGGGATTTCTTGCGTTTGTTGAAGTTGGCATATTGGTTGGTTTGTGACGCTTATGGTTGAGACGAGGAGAATGCTAGCCGCTAAAGAAAGCGAATCTAATCCTGAGAGTGAATCGAGGTCAGATCCTCTCTACGCTGAACTACATAACAGGAAGGGTTTAAAGAACCTTCTGAAAAGGAACGAACGACATAATTCTACTGGCGCAGCTCTACAGGGTTCGGCACGTCTCATCTGCAAGGACAAGCATCGCACCGGCAACCACAGGCCATTCGGCACGGAGCAGCGAGGAACCGTCAAGGGACGATTCTACCTCGGCTGCCACCGACGCCGTTGGAGCGGACGCATCATCCGAGCTCTGGGCGGCAGACAACAAAAGATCTGCGCCGGGTTAGTGGGATTTCTTGCGTTTGTTGAAGTTGGCATGGTGGTTGGTTTGTGACGCTTATGGCTGAGCCGAGGAGAATGCTAGCCGCTAAAGAAAGCGAATCTAATCCTGAGAGTGAATCGAGGTCAGATCCTCTCTACGCTGAACTACATAACAGGAAGGGTTTAAAGAACCTTCCGAAAAGGAACGAACGACATAAACTCTACTGTCACCAACCATTATTTGCAGTTCATCTCCTGAGTTACTTAGCAAGGCAATGTCACATCATAGCCCACTTTGCGCTACCTGGGGGACATCTGAACCGCGTCATGAGGGAAATTCGTTCTACCACACCACACTAAGCCCGAGGGCTTCACTTCTTGCGTCCGCTTTTCGCGTCCCTGTTTTGGCTTCACCAGTATATCTTATTAATCATTTCCCCCTAATACAAGGAGAGTGGTCTGTATGCTACTTCGGTCCTAACTTCAATATTACTCCTCGTACTCCTCTGAGGCATTTACACTATGATATTATAAGCTGTAAGGCTGGCAGGAGCGTGCGCCGGCAGTGCTCGCCCTGAGGCATTTACATTATCATGTTATAAGCTATAAGGCTGGCAGACGTTTGCGCCCGCAGTGCTCCTGTCTGGGCCTCTGAACACAAACCGAGCTGAATGCCAACAAAAGCATGTTTTCAGCAGAGACAATGTGCAGATTATTTCACCTCTCTTGATCATCCGGTTGCTCAACAATGCGATCATATTTAAGGTAATTTGGCTGGGCATTCTGGAGGTAAAATAAATAAAATTCCCTTCAACGCCGCAATAAATGGAATTTCAAGGGGTATGTAAAGTCGCCGGATTTAGCAAAGCATATAGAGTTCTCTCATGCACACCTATATCGCATACACTGCTGGGCGCCTGAAGCATTGAAAAGAATATGTTCAGAGCCTGCCACAAGAAAACGCTTTAAATTAAAACGCCTACACTGCACCACTAACGACATGACTGCATAAATTAGACATGGGCAGTGTCTCACATCCAAACCAGATGGGGGTGGGGGCATCTAGCGTCTTTCACTTGGCGCCTAACGAACGCGATAACGTGCTGAAACGGTTTCAAACTGCGTGGCGGAGAAACTACCATGCGCTCCACTCGAAGCGAGTTGGTACTCGTTTAGAGTGGCTTTGAGACTTTTCTAGGTGTTTGATACCATCCACTATAAGTGTCTTACCTACCAAAAACGTGTGGCTTGCACACTGGGCACTGCACAGCCCGGTAGTCACGGTTAGACGTTCTGTGAAAAATTGAGGGAGGTTACAGTGCAGCTCGCGCTAGCAACAAAAAAAAACGCTGCGACGTTTTCTGAAGAGCTGCCTTTTTGTAATATCCTGAAGAAAACATACAGTGCGGAAGTAAAAGAAAAATGTGATTCTCGTATGTTGTTTGTGATATAAATTTTTTTAGTTCTATTTCCTTTCCCTTGATGTCACGTCCAGCTGTCGGCTTTCGATGATCTGGTCCCACACCCTGTTCATCGAAGAGGTGGCCGAGCACCAATGCTTGACGCCCACCACAGGGGCACTTCTATGAAATGGCTTCCAGACTGAATTTATACAAGTAGACCAACATAGCTGCTAAGCGACTGTTATGCTCGTTGATCTTTATAAATAATGACTACCCCATCCAGACAACAGAAGCATATATGTCCATTTCATTCCGCGTAATACCGAGTCTATAAATCCCTCAATGGTACAAGGTGCTTTGCGACTCCAAATGGCATCACATTAAATTTAAAAAGACCATCCGGTGTTAAAGGCTGCGGTTTTTTCTTTGTGTGCTTAATACACCACTCTGAGGCAAAGGGTATACATCTTTTCTGGTGATGGCATTAGCTGGCGGTAGTCCCCGCACAGCCGCCACGTGCCACCTTTCTCTAGGGAAGTCTAAAATTAGCAGTCCAAGGGCTGGACGGTTCCTGAATGACCTCGTTCTCAAGAATCTATTTTTACATAAAATTGTTCACCGAAAATTTAATTAAATTCATTGAACATTCAGTGACGCCTAAACACACTAGAATATTTTCCTTTATTATGCCTCAACAAAATTGGTAAATATTTGTGTTTTCGTTTCCTCTGGGGCTTTTTCCCTCCAAATTGAGCTTTCCAAGAACAATCCTTATAAAATGCCCATAACTTTATCATTGACCACTAACCACTCGACTGGGATTTTATCGGGAAGTATTTCCAATACTTTCGCTATTATTATAAAACTCAAGAGAGAAATGCGTTTCGGCGAAGAGTATATTTAGCTGCGAAGTAACAAAAATTACTTCCTTATATTTCATCACTTCAATACTTCCAAGTAAGACGTGAAAGTTTCGACAAACAACCGAGGGCGTGAAAGGTCACGCAGCCGACAGCTGGAATGATTATATATTGGTGAAGGAAAAAACGCAGAAAGCAACTTAGTAAAAACGATGACATCGGCTTCACCTAATTGCTAGCGCATATACTTAAGGGCATATGAAATAATATTTGTCTTGAAACACCGACATGTTTAGGTTGCATTTGTTTATAGAAATGTAGCCAATAAAAAGGGACGACGTTAGCAAGGAATCTTTTTTGGCATGTCACGCTTGTAAAAGTGGAACAAAAGCCAAAGACTAGGCCAGAAAAACGTTACGGCCCAGTCAGAACTCATGCCCACTTTGGTATTTTTTATAGATTGCATTTGTTTCCGTCGTGCACATGAAAAACCTTAGCACGGATAAACACCTACCAACTCGAATTTTTAAACCTTGCAGCTTCCGTGATCGAGGGGTCATCATCATCATCATCAGCCTGACTATACCCACTGCAGGGCGAAGGCCTCTTATTTCTCCAATTAACCCGGTTCTCTGCTAGCTGCATACACTTGACCCCAGTGAACTTCCTAACCTCATCCGCCCACCTAACTTTCTGATCGAGCGGCACATACCCTCAAGTGACTCCTTGTTATACACCCATTATTGTTTGTGCATATAATTTTATTGGCTGATTAAAACTTCTGGGTACGTTACTGGCTGGGTTTAAACCATGCGAGCGGGGAGCTCTCATCGGAATATTAAACAGGAGTTTTGTGGCTGAATCATATTATATTACTATATATAAAATTCTAAGTAGCATCAAGTTGTACCGGTGACGGAGATGGATTGAGGGCATACTTGGTAGCATCAAGCGTTGAGCATGGTATCATGCATCACGTAATAGGGTAGGAACTTAATGGACTTGTTGACGACCTATTCAAAGCTTCGACCTTTATTGTTAGCTGATAGTTGGCTCTTCATGTGTAAACAGGGAGAAAATTGAATCTGAAATTTAAAAAAAAACATAGGTGAAGCGTGAGATGCTTAGTTACCTCTTGTTGGTTTGCAGCTGTTTTAGAGCTTAGGGTATTTGCATTATGCACCGATGGAAACAAAGACGTTGAACAACACCAATAAAACTTTAGATTGAGATCATTACCTTTTAAAATTTCGTGTCGCCTAATTTCTTGTTACAAATTTTCAAAGTGTTTTATTTCAGACAACAAAGTTACAGTTGTCTAAGGGACAGACCAAAAGGCAAATAAGTGCCTGACGAAGAGTATGCCCCTTTATTGCTCCAACTAAGGAGCACAAGACATTCAAAGCAGAAGGCACACACTCAGTGCATAATTCATAATCAGACATGATGAAACACCTTTATGCTGACGAACGAAAAAGCGCAAACAAAATAAAGCTAGATAAGTGAATAGAATGGTTCTGCCTGGAGTGACAACAAGTACAAAACGATGTTCTTTTTGCAAGGTTTCAGAGACTTGCTTTCATAAATAATGTTTAAAGCAGGATGATGATGATTTAAAAAATTGTAAATTCTCTATGTGAGTTTCTGGGTACCGTAGTTAGTGCGAATTGTTGCTTTATTGAAATTTTTGCGTCGCGTGTTGTAGTTGTGTACTTTGGCAATGTACTTGTGGTAAAATGCGAGAGGATCAGAACACATTTCTAAGTAAGTGACTAACGCTGTCTTTGTGTTTATGACATTCCATATGGTAAGGAACTGGTATTTTCTACACAATGGATGAGTATGACTGAGGTAATGTACATCTTCAATCAACCGTATAAACTTCTTTTGGAGTAAGTATATGCGTTCTAAGATTGTTTTAGGAGCTGTGCCCCAAACAAGAAGACAGTAGTGAAAACGCGAATGAACCATTGTGTATCTCTTGAAAGAAGTCAGCAGAGCAGGTAACAACACAAAGCATCGAAGCACACACAAACACAAGGACAACGCTGCACTGACAACTATATTGTTAAGAAACCCCACATCTTCTCTCTTCACTTCACGTCTGCAGCCAACTTCTTCCTTGTCTTTAACATCCTGCCGGTTTGCGCAGAAATTCTAATTCCTTCTTCAACAAAACCACTGAAGGCCTACTGACGCATTGGTTTCCCAAGTCACAGAATACATATGCTTCATACATTTCCCTAGCTAACTTATCCTTCATCCTTTTCATAACCTTAACATTGTGAAGGTCAGCCGGACACTGTTGGTTTCTACAACCAACGCAGTCTTTGCAGTGCACCGCGAGGTAGGGCCAGACTTGTCCGATATTGCCATAGCGTGCTCTCTAACCCTGTGATTGGGACATCTTCCTGTCTGTCCTATATCTTTCTTTCCACAATGCAAGAGAATCTGATAAACAAACCCTTGAATACACTTGTGCAATACAGCTGTTTTTTCAGCCAGGTGGGCAATAGACTCTTAAGTCTGTTTATAATACCGATAGATTTAGATATATCCGTACTTTATCAATGTGAGGTGACCAGTCTAAGTGCCCATGAAATATGACGTCAAGAAATTTATGTGTTATGACACGTTCGATAGCTTCACCTTACGGTTGTTCATCATAGTGGCTGGAGGCAAAAAACTATTTTAAAAAAAATCTGTGCCCAATTTATTATTTGAAGTGATAGAAACTTTAGCTGTAACATATTACAAAAAGAATAATGAGAGAATTGGGGGACGCTTAAGCTTTGTCTTAACAGTAGACGGGATAGCTTGCGCAATATTGCGTCAGTTGCTACACGGTTGCTGCTTTCATCACACCCGCTTGAATATTATTAAACGACGTTGGAGTTTCAGCTAAGGTGTTTAGCTTTAAGGACAAATCCAACTTCAGCCTTGGGATTAAGAATGTCGGCAGCTTACTGAGCCCCCAGCTAGGTTTTCTTCGACCTTTTATGGCATGTCGCTTCCGTTTCTAACTTTGTACCTTGGCATACCGACTTCAACCCTTTAGCTGCCTCACACCGAGGTTTCTTTCTAGGCATTCCATATATTCTCTCTTGTATTCGGGCACGACCATCACGAGACACATCCTTCAACGAAGACAACGCACAATACACGCATCTGATACAATTTCCAGACGTTGTCTCACTAGTACGAGAGGCCATCGCACTTGTTAAATTTCAGCGGCATACACACGAGCGTATTGATCTACACAATGCGTTTTATTTTACTAATCACCAATCACTGCCCACTAGTTAATCAATCAATCAATACTATCAACCACCACCAATAGGTGATGGTTGATGTTATTGATTGATAGTATTGATAGTCCTACACTACGCAATTCATATGAACTCCACACATGGCGTGTATCAAATATGATCAAAGGAGAGGAAGACAGAGCGGACGCCATCATCAAAATGGTGATCAAGACCGCGCTCAAGCTCCCCAAGAACACACTAAACCACAAGCTAGCAGCTCTGGGTCTGCACAATAAAATACAAGAATTAGCAGAAGCCCAAATCAAGTCACAGCTAAACAGACTTCTACAAACGAGGACGGGAAGACGGGTGTTGGAAAGACTGGGATATAGCACACCTACAGGCTTATAACAAGACAAGAGAGGTATCGTGGGAAGTCAGAAATTGGTACCGAGTTCGGCCCATACCAAGAAACATGGACCCCCGCCTACACCCGGGAAGGAGGCAGGCAAGGGCAAAGTATTATGTAAAAACATTCGGCCAACAAGACACGTCAAGGTTCACCGACGCAGCCTTATACGAAACCAACGCAAAAAGGGCGATAGCCATGGTCACAGACTGCGAAGGCCGGGAGGTAGTTAGCGCCTCGATCCAAAACTGTACAGTCACGGAGGCAGAGGAAGTGGCTATCGCACTGGCCATTAGGCAAGGAAGAGAAACGGGAGAGAGTCTGACGATACTGTCGGACTCTCAATCCGCGTGCAGAAATTTTCAACGGGGTAAATTATCTAAGGTAGCACATCCAATCCTTACTTCCACAAGCGAGCCAACAAAACAATACATTCAAACACTAGTGTGGATTCCGGAGCATGCAGGGATCACGGGGAATTTGTACGCAGACAGGGTAGCCCGAGGACATGCAACCTACTGTGCGCCCAACAGTCTCGCGGCAGAGGACCTGATTCCGCTTGACCCTGACTACACCACAATACTACAACACTACCGAGGCTTGCGGAAAGTATATCCGGAGCCGCATAAAAAGCTCAGCAACGAGGAAGCCATAGATCTGAGGCGGCCGCAGACGGGCACCTTCATTAATTTACACATATTACACATGATGCATCCCACGACATTCAGAGACGAGTGCCCGTGGTGCGGGAAGACCCCTACCCTGTACCACATAACATGGAAATGCAGCTCACATCAACTACAAAAAATTGAAAACCCAAATGAAAGACAGCGGGAGGCTTTGCTGGCCAGCTCTGACCCGTAGGCTCAGCTCTACCTGGTCACAAGAGCTCGCAAACTGGCGAAAGCCAGTGGTGCCCTTGACTGGGGGCGCCAACCGCTCGTCAGCCTCGGTTGAAGAGGCGAAGAAAAAGATCCCCGAGCAGTTAATAACGTTCACTCACTCACTCACTTACTCACTCATTCCGACATATCTTTCGTCTTTACTATGATGTAGACGCGCAGCTTTATAACTATGCACTGCACCGCGGAGGTGCCATCTACCTCGCGGACATGTATCAAGTCTGTAGTTCCACTGGCTGCGACATATGACGACGCCCCCCAAAATGTTTCAGAGTACGGCGATGGGTGTTCCGAGCTACAAGAACGCATCCGGAGTTGATGAGTGGCAATTTGGTCTAGGTGATATGCAACCACCAAAACGTAAACGTGCGTTATAAATTCTACTCCACTGGAATGTGACCTAGCAGTGTCTATCATATAGCTAATATGTGTAACCTTAGATATAATATAGTCACTTCTGATACCATATCTGCTCTGACCAAGAATACACTGTAAAGAATTGATATAGATCAATTTGTCAAACGTGGTATGTGTCCAGTATCGTTTATCAATAGACAGCTAACGTCATTCAACACCCATTCCGCTGCTTATTTGCGGTTCAATTGCTCTTCGGCCCACCCACCTAACAAGTAAGCGCAGCCGAGCGGGCGTGGGCGACAGAATAGAGATTCTACCTCATATGCTGGCGGAACACATTTGATCGCCTGTGCTGACCAGTGACACTTAACAGATGACAGATACAGTCTTGGTCAAAAGTCCTGAAGCCAAAGCATTTTCATCTCATCGGCACAATGAACCCGCCACGCCATCATTAAAGGCCAAAAGGCCTTTAAATGCAAGGAAATAATTTATTACCACAGCAAGAAACTGTCTGATAGCATTTCACGGCAATTCATTTTTTAATGGCACCGTGACGGCTACATTTTGCGGATGACACGAAAATCCTTTAGCTTCAGGACTTCTGACCACCACTATAACTTCTAAAGTGGAACCATTAATGGCGTAAACACGTGCAAGAGAAATTGAGCGGGGAGGGGGCGGGGTGGATGTGTGGGCCTTCTGCTGACGAGCGTCAGCACTGATTGGCCCAATACCTGTGTTCTGCGAAATCTTCAACCGCTAAGCGAGATAAGCATCACTTGTGGTTTTTACCACTACCTTGACAGCTTGGATGCGCGGTCACCTTAGACGCGCAACTGGATCCCAAAATGCAATGTGCTGGGTTATTACCATCGAAGATCATCTTGCGATGTAGTTATTGGGGTTCGGAAGGTAGGTCAAGTTTGCTTAAGGACATACCACCCGATGGTAATGGCTTTTTTTCTCGCCAAAATCCGCCCATATGCTATAAGGTAAAAGGAATTAAAGTCAAGGGGATAATATTTGCTACATTGAGCCTTCAAGAGAATATTACTTATCGTTAGGAAATACGAGGGCGCTTTCTGAAGTGTACGGAAATAAAAGATATAAAAGAAAAACGGTGATCGCCTTTCATTTTCCACTGACTTGATACCAAATTGTTTCCTACATCATGACTTCTCACCTTATTGTAGACTACGGCGTCTCTCATAGCCTGAGTCGCTTTGGGACGTTAAACGCGACAAAACCAAACCTTATTGTAGTAACAAAATAAAAAAACGACGAAAAAATAGAAACCCCGGACTGAAATTCCAGCTCGTCTTGTAGAAATAATCGATTCGCCGCTATAACCTATTCAATTGCTCTAGAATTCGAACCCTTCTCAGTATTCGGGAGTAAGTGTGTTTATGCCTATTTGTTGCCGATTTGTTACTCTTGTCAAAACGAGTGAAGGATAGAAAGTGCTTGACTGATTTTCGAGTTCGCACATCACTCTAGGAAATACCGGAATTATTTGATAAATTCGACAGTAAGAACAACGCAGCGGTCCATCGCAAGCAGTCAAAAGATCTGACGCGTCCTGTTTTCTCAGGCCACATGGGATACAGATGGCTTTCATTACCGGATACCTTTCGCCATAAATAGCAAGGGTTAAGTCTGAAAACGCTTCTTTTTTACCGTGACATGTTCAGAGATACCGCAGCTTCGTTTCTGCACACGATTATTAATTTGCTTGCATTAGTTGTACACTGCACATAAGTGAGTGTACAAAGATGTCGAAGAACAGCATAAAACTGACAAATGCGCTTTAGCTGCCATTGAATAAAAACATTAAAATAGAAAAAAAAATTCTCGTCAATTGTTATTCGGTAATTAATTTGGCAGCCCCTGAAAGCGTCTCTCGTAAGAACTTTACTAGACGAGTTGCGACTACTCCAGCAAGCAATTCTAAACGAGGTAGGATGGGCCGTTTGATCGGTGCTGCTCTACATTTCAAAAGCAGAAGTTGGATGCACACAGCACCACACACATCTTCGGTGTGAAGATATGCGACAGCGCCGCGCGCACTGGAACTTGCATCAGCAATGACGTGCTACTGGTAGGTGGGAGTCTGGCCCACAATTTGTGTCGGTGCGCATTTAGGGCGACAGAACGTGTGGAGATTGTTAAAATCGGCACACCATTAATCCCAAAGTTCTCGTAACGCTTCAGACATGCAGCCCTCCCATGCAGTGCCAAACATCCAAAGCCTCTGGAATAGACTCTGTCCTGATGAAGAATAGGTGCTCTTGAAATGTTTTCAGTTTTCGAGGAACTTGTCTCATAGTCTGCTGATCAACGAGATGGCTGAGCCCCAACGCTTCACGCTCGCCACAACGGCACTTCGACGAATTGACTCCCAGACTGAATTTATGTAAGCAAGCAATGCTGATAGGGACTAGTTGGTCCCGCATGTTGTTTCTGAGCGCGCTATGACACACTTACAATTGAACGAACGTAAAAACAGATAGGACGAACACAGCGCGAACTCACAACTGGTTAATGAAAACGCAAAGCATGTTCTATACATTATTAATCATGCTTTTTCATGGGATTATCGCATATAATCCACATGTCGCCACACCTCTATCCATTCTTGACAAAGTCAATTTCAGCTTTCCTCAATGTGATGGAAGCGTCAAAAACACACTTCTCTGTATCTACCTCGAAAATTGCATATGCCTCTCTAATCTCCCTTTCAATCCTGTCGACTATATTCCAGATTATGGCTGTTCAGCAAAGTCTGGATGGCACCCGTGCCGAGCACAATCCGTAGTCATTCTCCCTGGGGGCAAACTCTGCCCACAATTTCTGGAGTGTTCACTTATTCAATTGTTAATACATCTTCCGGATTGTCCGATATAATATTTGCCACAAAATACTGGGATCCAGCAAATTATTCCAGTGTCTCATTCTATGTACCTCTTTTTGTGGGCGATACTGCATCTGCTGTTCATTTCTTTTTCGTCCGTGCCTACAAGCGCGCACAAGCCTATGAACTTCTGTGGTGCCGTGAATACAACAGGAATTTCATACCTCACTTCAATCTTTTTCACCCCATGGGATACTTTATGCATATATGTTAAAGGAATGGGACGCTGCTTCTCTTCTGTGTTGTGGCTTTACCTCTAGTTATCGTTCTAGTTTTTTTTTTTTCAGCTATTGCTGCAAGCAGAACGTTTTGATAACCACTCTTCTTCAGCCTGTCCACCTGCATAACCATGCTGTCCAGAATTTTGTGGTGGCACATTTTATTTTGCTCTGAATCATGCTGGATAACACTGCTTCTTTAACGAGTTTTGAATGACCTGAGTCGTAGCTCAAAAAGCCCTTTTCGCCTTTTGTCGTGTACAGCCAGCATGTGTGCGAATCCGCTTCTTCTATTTCAATATCTAAAAACTTTATCTTGGACTGCTGTGGAACTTTGTAGGTAAAAGCTAGCCCTTCCAATGCGTTTCCGAAGAATTTAACTACGTAAAGGACATGAATTGCACCGCTTTTTTCTGACGGAAAGCAGAACAAGAAATCCACACAGCGAAAGCATGCTAAGACAACCAATTTTTCCAATTTTTTATTTCAAAGCACTGTTCCCTTTAGCAATGTAAATATTACAGAACACCTGTGCTATACAGGAACCAATGCAAATTCCTATCAGACTGTACTAACACTTTTTCATCAAGCTTCAAATACTAGGATTCTAGGCACATACTAACATGGTTTATAAAGCTCTACACGCTTGTTCCGCATTCATTCTAAAAGTTTAAGCAACCGAATTGATCAATGCACACCTATAACTCTGTCATGATGCTGCCTGCGGGATATTGAAATGCATATTCTTTACATCAGTTGAAAGGCAGGTCATCGGTGCATTTTTCTTCAAAAACACGGTGGCGTCGTCGGAGCCTTGAACAAGGTACGGGTCCTCAATTTGAAAAAATATGACTGTATGTATCTTGCAACCGGTCTTTGCTTGTCCTCAAGTATGGTTCAAAGCTGCCGGTTACCCGCTTTATGCGTTTTAACCGATAGAAACGGTCCTAAAGTGAGTTCAGTGCCTTCTCTGACTTCTTGAGCAAGATTTTCCAAGCCCTGTTTCTCGCACAAAAGCGCCGCTTCTTGCTTGATTTTGTTAAGTTCTTTTTCTTGCATTGTATTGCTTTTAAGTTTTTCCCACCGCTTCCAGTACTTTCTTTCGTGCTCTGCTTTACTTATCGCAACGAATTTTGTCCGAGAAATGTTAACTCATTCCTTCACAGAAATTCGTTGCTTCCTTTACGTCGCAGATAGTTCTTCTCAGTTTGACATACCTCTTAACGCACTCCACTACTTCTGTTACGCATGTAGCCTTGTTCTTTTCACGCACCCTCTTTGCGAGGCTATGAACCATCTCCAGCAATTGAACTGATAAGACGCGAGCCTGCAGTGCAAATTTGGGATTTCTGCTGAGGGGTTACAGTAATTTGAAGGCATAAGGTGGTGGCACAGAATGCGACACTCGCATAATTTACCGGATCCCAGAATCTTGATATCGCGCAATTCAGAAGATGTAATAACAACAGAATAAGAGAACACCCCAGAAATTGTGGGGTAATTTCGCGCCCAGGGATCCTGGATACGCATTGCGCTCGACATGGGTCCATCTGGATTTTGCTGGAACACCCACAATCGAGCATGCAGGCGAAAGGATCGAAAGAGCAATTAGAGAGGCATATGCAATTTTTGAGGCAGTTAGAGAGAAGTGTGTTAGTGACGCTTCCATCACACTGACGAAAGCCTAAATTGATATTATCGAAAACGGATAGAGTTGCGGCGCCACGTGGAGTATATGCGGTAATCCCATGACGAAGCATGCGCAAACAAATATATAAAGCATGTGTTGCGTTTTCCTTAAACAGTCGTGAGTTCGCGCTCTGTTCGTCCTGTCTGTTCGCATTGTCTGTTTTTGCATACACAGGAGCTAAGCGTCCATTATGCTCGTTGAACGTTTCGCCAGTAATGACGACGCCATCCAGACAACAGAAGCATATGTCCATTTCATGCCGCGCGATAACGTTTCTATAGATCTCTCAACAGTGTAAGACGTGCTGCAATTCCAAACGAAAACACGTCCAATTCAGAACGACTATCCGGCGCTAAAACGCGTTTATTTTTTTTTGTTTTTCTTTTTTTTTTTGTCTGTCGGGTGCACAGGAATTTGCTAGTAGCCTGATCGCAGATCTATGCAGAAAAAGAAGGGCAAGAGAGGCAGTCTATGGGCTCATCTATTCGAGGCAAAGGGTATGCATCCTTTTTGTAATATCGTTTAGCCGGCGGCAGTCCCCGCAAAATTGTCACGTGCCACCTTTCTTATGGCAAGAATCAGAGGAGCACTCCAAGGGTTGGTACGATTCCAAAATGAATTCCTTCTCAAGCAACTCTGTTTACTTAAAATTGTGTACTCAAAATTTATTTAAACTTGTTGAAAATTCATTAGTGCCTAAACACAGTATAATATTTGCTCCTTATTGTGCCTTAACGAAATCAATAAATATTTATGTTTGTGTTTCCTCGAGTTTTCCTTCTCCCCGCGAAAATTGAGCTCCTAGAAAACAATCCTTGTACAGTGCCCATAACTTTATCCTTTACCACTAACCGCTTGACTGGAATACCTTAATTACGGCATCAATAAAAGTTTATTTCCAATACAGCCGCTATTAATATACAACGCTCGAGTGAAAAGCGTTTCCTTGATTGGAATATTTAGAAGCGAAGTAAGAAATTTTACTTCCTTATCGTAGCAAGGAAGTAAAACGATATAAGGATATAAAACGATATAAAACGATGTAAGGACGATATCGCCCGACAGCTCATAGAATCATATCATTTGAAAGAACTGGGTCTGGCTGCGTTAGTTCTGTCACCATGGCGCTGCACGGCAATGAATATGCCTTTTTAGATAGATATGGAAGATTATGGCTCATCCATGATAACTTCCCTTCACCCGCTGCATATATATTCTGTGTGTTTGCATGAATTAAAGCATTGTTGAAAGTGTAGCGCTGTCCTGTGCATCTTTTTTCTCTGTGTCGTCTTTTAGCGCTGCAAATCTTTTTAGTTACTTCCTTATATTGCAGAATTTCAATACTTCCACGAAGACGTGAAAGTTTCGACAAACAACCGGGATCGTGAAATGTCGCGCAGCGGACAGCTGGAATGATTTATGCTGTAGGATAAGAAGAGGCGTTTTGATATGTTGAATCAAGTATTTAAGTGGGAACTTAAATATGGACTTGTTACCGACCTGTTCTAAGATACGACATGTATTTTTATCTGATAATTGGCTCTTCCTGTGTAAGCAGGGAGGAAATAGAATCTGATGTAAAAAGACGCAGCTGAAGCGCGAGATCTATACTTGCACCTTATTGCTTTGCAGCTGTTGTAAGCTAAGGGCATAATGCAATATGCACAGATAAAAAAGAGACTTTCGGCATCACACCTTAGCCTAAGACCATTACCCTAAAAAGAGTTTCCTATCCTCTAATTTCTTATCTTGGCGCCGTGTATTATTACAGTTGGAGGCAAAAAAAATGATTTCAAAGAAAACCTGTAACCAATTTCCCATCCGAAGTATTAAAAACTTTAGCTATAACATATTGCAAAAAAACAATACTGTAGAATAGCAGGGCACACAAGTTTCGCCTTAAGAGAACACGATAAAAGTTGCGAAGTATTGCGTCATTTGTTGTTACTCAGATGCTGCTTTCATCCCACCCGCTTGCCTATTATTAAACGACGTTGGCGCTTTAGATAAGGTCTTCGGCTTTAAGAACAAACCCGGCTTCAGTCTTTGATTACGGACGTCGGCAGCTTGTTGACCTTCCAGCTCGGCTTCCTTCAACCCGTTACGGCGCGTCGCTTCCGTTTATAACGTTCGTACCTTGCCATCCCGACTCCATTTCAACCTCCTTGCTGCCTCACACAGAAGCGTATTCGATTTCTAGGCATCTCATGAATTCTCCCTGGTCTTCGAACACGACCATCACAAGAGACACCCTTCAATGAATCATCATCATCATCATCAGCCTGATTATACCCACTGCAGGGCGAAGGCCTCTCCCATATTTCTCCACTTAACCCGGTTCTGTGCTAGCTGCATTCACTTGACCCCTGCGAACTTCTTAATCTCATCCGCCCACCTAACTTTCTGCCGCCCCCTGCTACGCTTTCCTTCCCTTGGAATCCAGTTTGTTACCCTCAGCGACCATCGGTTATCCTCTCTTCGCACTACATGTCCTGCCCATGTCCATTTCTTCTTCTTAATTGCCACTAGAATGTCGGTAACTTGAGTTATTTCTCTGACCCACTCTGCACGCTTTCTATCTCTTAATGTTACCCCTACCATTTTTCGTTCCATAGCCCTCTGGGTTGTCCTCAACTTAAGTAGAACTCTCTTGGTTAGCCTCCACGTTTCAGCCCCATAGGTGAGTACAGGCAAGACGCAACTGTTGTATACTTTCCTCTTGAGCGATACCGGTAAGCTGCTAGTCATAATCTGCGAGTGCTTGCCAAATGAATACACCGCACAATTATAAGCATCTGATACAATGCCAAGACGTTGTCTCACTAGTACAAGACACGGGTCATCGCGTATGTGCAAATTCCGTGACATACACACGCGCGTATTGATCTACACCATGCGGGTTCATTCACTAAACACCAATAACTGCCTACTAATCAATCAGTCAATCAAACAACCAATGAATACCATCATCCACCACCAAGAGGTCAACCGACACTACGTAATTCATAAAAACTCTATACAAGGCGCGTATTATTCCGGCATATCTTTCGGCACTACTATAGTGTAGACGTGTAGTTTGATAATTATGCACTACACCGCTGAGGTGCCATCTATTTCGCGAACTGTATCAGGTCTGTATTTGCACTGGCTGCGGCTTCATATGACGGCGCCACCCGAATATTTCGGGGTACGGCGTTGGGTTCTCAGCGCTGCAAGAGCAGTGTGAAACATCAGAAGTTGAAATTGCGATCGAAGCTCTAGCTGCTCCAGTTAATGTAATCGAGCAGCGTCTATCGTATACTTAACATGTATAACATTACATATGTTATAATCTCTTCTGATGCCATATCTGCTCTGGCCGAGGATAGACTCTAAAGAATTGACATGAATTCATTCAGTTTGTCACTCATGTGGTCAATGTCCAATATCGTTTGTCAATAGACAGCGAACGTCATTCAACGCCCATTCCATTGCCTATTCACGGCTCAGTTGCGCTTCGGTCAGCCCATCGCACAAATAAGCACTGCTGGCAGGGCGTCGGGTATACATCTTTGAGGTTCCACCTCATATCTCGGCCGTACAAATTTAATCACATGTGCAGCTTGGTGGCACTGAACCTATGACAGGTACCTTCTGAGGTGGAACCCATGCATGGCAAAAACACATGTGAGGGAAATTGCGTAAAGCGGGAGGGGGGAAGTTGGATGAATTTAACTTCTGTTCAGTGTCAGTACTGATTACCCCAATAACTGGGTTCTGCGAAAGCTCCAACCGCTAAGTGAGGTAGGCCTCATTTGTGATTTTTACCACTAACTTGACGACTTGGATGTGCGGCCCCATACGCGCACAACTGGATCCCAGAGTGCAATGTGCTGGGATATTACCATCGAGTCTCACCTTGCGAAATTGTTACTAATGTTCAGAAGGTAGCTAAATTTTGCTTGCGGACATCCCACCCGATTGATAATGGCTTTTTTTCCCGCCAAAATACGTGCATGTGACTATAAGGTAAAATAAATGAAAATCAGGGAACAATATTTGGTACATTGGGCCTTCATGAGAGTATTACTTATTATTACAAAATAAGAGAGTCCTTTCCGGAATCTACAGTATTAAAAGATATAAAAGAAAAACGGTGAACGCATACCATTTTCCATTTACTTGCTTCCAAATTGTTTTCCTACATCAGGACATCTCACGTTATTGTAGTAAAACAAATAAGAGGAAAAAATAGAAACCCCGGATTGATATTCCCAGCTTGTCTTTCAGAAATACTCGCTTCGCCCCTACAACCTATTTCAACTAAACTAGAATTTGAATAATTTGCGGTATTCAGAAATAGGTGTAAGTGGCTATGCCTGTTTGTTGCCGATTTGTTACTTAAGATTGTCAATACAAGTCAAGGATAGAAAGTGTTAAATTGTTTTTCGGGTTTACACATCATTCCAGTAAATGTCGGAATTACTTTACAAATTCTACAATAAGAACAACTCTAGCATCTTTCGTATTTAATCATTGTTTTCGAGGTTCGCCTGAAAACTTCAGGGCGCAGATAGGCTTACAAAATCATTTGAAAAACATTTCAGCTCATGCGGCCAGTTTGGGTGCTTATGTTCAAAAATGCCTTGTAAAGTTATCCACACTCAGTGTGAGCCCTTTAGTGGTAATATGCAATTATGATAGTTGTTTAGAACTTGTGTGTCAATTAGAATAGCAGGTTCTGAGCCTTTCCAGTGGACAACGATTGCTCGAAAATTTATGCGGAAATTCTGCGGCTAAAATGGCCTCATTTTGTAATAATATATTGACGGTATTAATCAGCGACGGTTTTCTGCGCTGATTAATAAGCAAAAGCTGTTTCTTTTATACGTGTGGACCTGAGGCGCAGGGTAAATACTTCCTTTCTTGATGGACACGTCAAGCATGTCATGAGGTAGTGGACAAGTGGGCGAAAATAACGATGAAAGAGGGCTGAGTTCCTACAGGAGTGTTTCGTTTTTGTTTTTTACAGAAAGTCGGGCTATTTGTATCATGGCTGGCGAAACATTTTATATTATGAGGAGTCTTGCATCACTGCTAAGACTCATACGGGATCGCTTGTCGCTTATTTACAAACTTCATGGCACAATCGACAACTGCAAGACTATGTTCGGTTTAAAAACACGTTGATTGTGAACACTTCATTCAAAAACAGGTGCCTGTAAGATGTATTGTGTCAGCTTATTACTCCGTTGTGCCTGGTTTTGTAGCTTTCCATGGCTTATTGCTGCCGATGTGTCATTAATTAGGAGATCCTGCACTTTTTCAAACCAAGTCATTTTATGCTTTATTTTCAAAAACAAAAGGACTATTAATGCCACTGTGCTAACGTGGCCCTCAAAGATCATAGTCCAATGTAACCAAAGATCGAAGTCGACCTCAATAGCGTGGCTTTGGTAGGTTGGAAGGCGATGAACTGATGGTGTGGGGTTTATGCAACGCGAAAGGTATACACGTCATGGCCGAATTTTCAGGAGCTGCGAGCTTTGGAAGCATATTAGAAAAATGAATGAAACCCACACGGACCATTAGAACATTATGTGAGACACGTTATTGCTATGCCACACGTACAACCACGTTCGTGCGGGGTCATTAAATCAGAGATTTAAATCTGTCCCAGCCTTGACACCTTGGGTAGCGTACATCACTGTCCTTCGCACGGACGTGGATTTGGAAGGTAGTTGACAGCAGACAAGGTCCGGAACTGATATGTCGGCCAAATGTTGGGCGAAGAATTCCGCTGCCACCAGGTTTAGGCTAATCAGTGCCACTTTTTTTGCACTTCACCGTTGTTCACGATGTGGGACATGCAAAAATATTATAAACGATCAAGACTCAGTGTCGTAGACATACTTTACGTACCACTAATTTCAATGCTTTCACAATATTGCACGAATACAGTGTTAAGTATCTGCCAAGTTTCTTCCCTCTTAAAGTCCTCTCTACTCAATGTCTTGGCTCTTTTTTCTTGTAAAAATACCACTTTTCTGCAATAATTTGTCCTTTTTCAGGAAATTGTTTTACCACTACAGGGTGGCGCAGTGGTTACGGCGCTCGACTACTGTGCCCAAGGAAGCGGGATCGAATCCCGGCTTCGGCGGCAGCTTTTCGATGGAGGCGAAAGGCAAAGCGCTTGTGTGCTGTGCGTTGTCAGTTCAGTTCAGTCGTTCAGTCGTGCCCGACTCTTCGTGACCCAATGGACCGTTTCACGCCACGCTTTCCGGTCTCTCACTATCTTCCTAACATCACATAACTTCATCTGCAGTGACTCGAGGATGCCATCTAACCAACGCGTTCGCTGCCTACCCCTTCTCCGGCGACCGTCAACCTTTCCCAACATCAAATCTTGCTCCAGCGACTCCTCTCTTCTCATCAGATGACCAAAGTAGCTGAGCTTTAACTTTAGAATTTGACCCTCCAATGAGCAGTCAGGGTTAATGGTCGACAATATCGACTGATTTGATCTTCTGGCAGTCCAAGGAACTCTCAAGAGTCTTCGCCAGCACCACAATTCAAACGCGTCAATTCTTCGGCGGTCAGCCATTTTCACAGTGCAACTCTCGCATCCATACATCACAACTGGAAAGACCATAGCACGAGTTATACGGATCTTGGTTGGCAGACTAATGTCTCTGCTCTTTACTAGGCGGTCAAGGCTAACCATTGCTCTCTTTCCCAGAAGCAGGCGTCTCCTAATTTCATGGCTGCAGTCTCCTTCCGAGGTAATCTTGGAGCCCAAGAAGAGAAAATCTGTCACAGCTTCCACTTTTGTCCATTGATGCTCCAGGACTTGATAGGGCAAGACGCCATGATCTTTGCTTTTTGATGTTCAGTTTAAGCCCAAACTTCTCACTCTCTTCTTGTACGCGCATCAGAAGTCTCTTGAGTTCCACTTCACTTTCTGCCATTAAAGTGGTATCATCCGCATATCTAAGGTTGTTGATACGTTTTCCAGCAATCTTCACTCCATATGAAGACTCGTCCAGACCAGCCTTCCTCATGATGCACTCTGCATATAGGTTAAATAGGCAGGGCGACAGTATGCAGCCTTGCCTCACTCCTTTCTCAATCGGAAACCAATCGGTAAGACCATGCCCAGTTCTGACTGTGGCCTCTTGTCCTTCATACAGGTTCCTGAGGAGACAGATGAGGTGAATTGGAACTCCCATCTCTTGGAGAGCTTGCCACAATCTGCTCTGATCTACGCAGTCAAACGCTTTCGCATAATCAATAAAGCAGAAGTAGATGGGTTTCTGGAACTCTCTTGCTTTTTCCATGATCCAGCGGAGGTTGGCAATTTGGTCTTTAGTTCCTCTGCCCTTGCGAAACCCAGCTTGCACGTCCGGAAGCTCCCGATCCACATACTGCTGCAGCCTACCTTGGAGGATTTTCAACATCACCTTGCTAGCATGCGAAATAAGTGCGATCGTGCGGTAGTTGGAACAATCTTTGGCACTGCCTTTCTTTGGAATGGGGATGTAAACTGACCTCCTCCAATCCTGTGGCCACTGCAGGGTTGTCCAAATCTTCTGACATAATGTATGCAGAATGCTAACAGCGTCATGATTGAGGTTTTGAAGCAACTCAGCTGGAATGCCATCACTTCCGCTGGCTTTCTTCTTAGCAAGACTGGCTAAGGCCCATTCAACTTCATTCTTCAGGATGCCCGGCTCGAGGTCAGTAATCACAACCGTCTTATGTTGGGTTTGCACATTCGGGTCCTTCTTGTACAGTTCTACTGTGTATTCCTGCCACCTCTTCTTTATCTCTGAGGCTTCAGTGAGGTCCTTGCCTCGTTTGTCCTTTATCACGCCCAGCTTAGCACAGAAGCTTCCTTTGATATCTTTGATTGTCTTGTACAGAGCTCTTGTGTTCCTTAATTGGCTGTTGTCCTCAACTGCTTGGCACTGTATGTTCAGGAAGGCATTCTTATCTCTCCTTGCTATTTTCTGAAAATCCGCATTGAGAACCTTGTATCTTTCTCTTTCCCCCATAACTTTTGCCATCCTCCTTTCCTCAGCTATTTGCAAAGCCTCTTCAGATAACCAGTTTGCTTTCTTGCATTTCTTTTGCTTTGGAACTACCTTAGTAGCAACTTCTTGTATTATATCACGAACATCAGTCCACATCTCTTCGGGCTCTCTGTCTTCTAGATCTAATTCTTGAAATCGATTGCTCACTTCCACAGCATATTCTAATGGAATTTGATCCAGATCATACCTGAAAGGCCTTCTAGTTTTCTGAGTTTTCCTCAATCGAAGCTTATATTTGGCAACAAGAAGCTGATGATCGGTGCCACAATCGGCCCCAGGCCTTGTTTTACTGCTTGTATAGCGCTTCTCCATCTCTGCCGGCAAAGAATATAATCGATCTGATTCCTGTACAGACCGCCCGGTGAAGTCCATGTGTACAGGCGCCTCTTGTGCTGTTGAAAATGAGTATTCGCTATGGTCAGGTTGTTTTCTTGACAAAACTCTACTAGCCTCTGTCCAGCTTCATTTGACTCGCCAAGACCGAACTTGCCTACAATTCCGGATATTTCTTCACTCCCGACCTTAGCACTCCAGTCTCCTACGAGAAAAACGACGTCTGATGATGGGGTGCGGTCTAAAAGGCATTGTAGGTCCGCATAAAATCTCTCAATGTCAGCTTCTTCAGCAGTAGTGGTCGGTGCATAGACTTGGATAACTGTTATGTTGAGAGGGTGACCTTGGATCCGAAGTGAAATCATTCGGTCGTTTTTGGGGTTGTACCGTAGCACTGCTTTACCCATTCTTCTGTTTACTATGAGAGCGACCCCATTCCTTCTCTTGGATTCGTGCCCACAATAAGACATAATGGTCGCCGGAGTTAAATTCTCCCATTCCGGTCCACTTGAGCTCGCTGATACCCAAGATATCAATGTTCAATCGGTTCATTTCTCGCTTGACGACATCCAGTTTACCTTGCGTCATAGATCTTACATTCCATGTTGCTATGTGATATATCTCCTTGCAACATCGGACTTTCCGGTCGCTTCCCGACACATCCACAACTGAGCGTCCTTTTGGCTGTAGCCCAGCCGCTTCATTCGTCCTGGAGCTACTAGGAATCGCCCTTTGTTCATCCCCAGTAACATGTGGGACGCCTTCCAACCTAGGGGGCTCATCTTCCGGCGCCATATCATTAATGGTATTGTGACTGGCTATAGGGTTTTCTTGCCAGGAAATACTGGAGTGGGTTGCCATTACCTTCTCCAGTGAATCACATTTTGTCAGAACTCTCTGCCGTGACCTGTCCATCTTGGGTGGCCCTACACAGCAGAGCTCACGACTTCATCGAGTTTCGCAAGCCCCTCCGCCACGACAAGGGTGCACGTTAAAGAACCCCAGGTGGTCGAAATTTCCTGAGTCCTGCACTACGGCGTCTCTCATAGCCTGAGTCGCTTTGGGACATTAAACCTCACAAACCAAACCAACCAAACCAAACTGGGTTCGTCCCCCCATGTAATTTTAATGTAGTACAGAATAAAGTTCTCATTTTTCAAGCCCTAAAAAAAGACAAAAAGCTCCCCACATTATTGTACTCCTCTTTTTTCTGGGTTGGCAAGCTAACCAACGAGGGATTATGGCGCGAAACATGTTGCAACAAACTTGACACCTTGCTCTTTTACGCCATTGTGGACAGCGTCTGTGAAGCTTTTTTTATCCTGTCTTGAGCGTCGGAAGGTTTGAAAAGCAGCTTCACCACCGCACAGCCGACACAGTGTGCACGAGATAGTTCCGTCGTAGATGGCTGCCGCGCCATATTCGGCGGAGAACTTTCACAATTCGACGCCATCTCTCGGCAACATTCACTGCCTTCACGCACATGACTTATTTGTTGCGTTATCCCGACTTTTTCGCAGATCCTATGTTTTCCTAGTATTATGGTGTGCCATTCACTCGTCTGGGGGTGGTATCTTATATATATATATATATATATATATATATATATATATATATATATATATATATATATATATATATATAATTGATTCACAGGAAAGGGAAGGCACAGTATCTATCACACTTACTTCTGTGAACACCTGAACGGCGCCGTAAGGGAAGGGAGGAAGGTGGGAATGAAAGTGGAAAGAGAGAAAGAGGAGCCGTAGTGGAGGATTACGGAGTAATTTCGACCACCTGGGGATCTAACATGTGCTTACACCGCACAGCACAAGGACGCCTCTTCGTTTCGCCTCAATCGAAACGCCGCCGCCGCGGTCAGGTTCGAACCCGTGTACTCCGGCACAGTAGTCGGGCGTCTTACCAGTGGTATCTTGAGCTGCGTTGAAAGGAGGTTAGAGTCCTCCTGCTGCCTCCACGTGCCCCAGCCAATGCACGGGAAATTAGTACTTAGCACGAAAATCTGGCTATGTGCACTTTTTCAGAAATGAACTACTCGGAATTTCCTTAAAACCTTCCGAAGAACAGCTACGTCTACTAACCTTCATTTACTGTGCCTTCCGCCACTTCCAAAACCACTTACCGCGAATTGAGTAATGATCTCGATGTTATTGCAAACCCTTAGGGGCTTCTATGAGCTAAAAAAGCATAAGCACTCTAAATTATTGTTTTAAAACATTGAATACGCTGTTAATGTCTGCCATTGAATGTCTGTTGGGCTGATAGATCTTACGCAGATGTATGTTGTTTCATGCTCTTTACACTAAATTTGTCTTCACAGTTTTACATGTTTTGTGTAACCGTCAGCCTTCGCCTCCACATTGCTATATTCATGAACCCCTCTGCCATGAAAAAACATCATGTGCGTATGGAACCTATCAGTAAAGCTTTCATTGCCTGCGCCCTGAAGTAGTTATCTCCGACTTGCAAGGGGCCTGTCGGAACGTCGAGCAAGGCTGGACTCCATAATTGCCTACCGACTACTTCAAAATTGCACCTATACCGGGGACCACGCTCACCAGAAAATATTGTCACGGTGTTGGCGACTGGGGCTAGATTAACAGAGCCGGTACAGGTAGAATCACACGGTCCAAGGCTTAGATACGTCCTGCGAGTCCGGAGACGATTCACTTCAACGTCGTCTTTCACTCTGAGCGCCCCCTGGCATTCCTCCCTCCTTAAGCGTAACGCACACAGTTACACGTGCACACAAGCGTACAAAAGCAACCTCCCCCCCCCCAACAAAAAAAGTTTGTAGATGTAGTTTGTCAGTCACCGTGCAAAGTACGGCTTCAGTCGCAAGACATGAACTGTCTCTGGACGAGGTAGCCGACGGCCTGTGTGCTCTGATCCATCCGGGAGCACCTCGTAATTGACGTTACTGATGCGTCGCACGATTTTATACGGTCCGAAGTAGCGGCAAATTAGCTTGTCTGAAAGGCCGCGGCGTCGAACAGGAGTCCACACCCATACCTGGTCCCCGGTGTTGTAGGAAGCTTGTCTGTGGCGGAGGTTGTACCGGCGTGAATCCCTGTCCTGTTGCTGGGTGATGTGGACGCGTGCTAGTTGGCGTGCTTGCTCAGCATCTTGGGCAAACTGCTCGGCGTCAGAACAAAGTTCGGTATCTGTTTGGTAAGGGAGCATTGCGTCCAGCATCGTCCGAACCTCCCTGCCGTAAACGAGGCGAAACGGCGTGAAACGTGTAGTCTCTTGGACTGCCGTACTGTATGCGAACGTCACATATGGTACGATCGCATCCCAAGTCTTGTGCTGGGCGTCGACGTACATCGCCAGCATATCCGCGATGGTCTTATTAAGCCTTTCCGTCAGCCCATTGGTCTGCGGATGGTAAGCAGTAGCTTTTCGATGCGCCGTACCACTGAGATGAAAGACTTCGGCCATCATTTTTGAAGTAAAGGCAGTCCCTCTATCAGTAATAATACAGGTAGGAGCACCGTGCCGTAGTATGATCTGGTGTACAAAGAAATGGGCAACTTCAGACGCTGTACCACTAGGTAACGCTTTGGTCTCGGCATAGCGAGTCAGATAGTCTGTGGCGATGATTATCCAACGGTTGCCACCAGAGGACCGAGGGAAAGGACCGAGAAGGTCCATGCCGACTTGATCAAATGGTGCTCGTGGTGGTATTATGGGCATGAGGAGGCCCGCAGGCCTTGATTGCGGAACCTTCCGACGCTGACATTGCCGACAGCTCTTGACATAGCGCTTAACAACAGTGGCAAGGTTGGGCCAGTAGAATGTCTGTCGTATCCTAGCAAGTGTGCGAGAATAGCCCAAGTGGCCAGATGTTGGTTCATCGTGGCACGCGGAAAGGATTTCCTCTCTCAGAGCTGTGGGTACCACGAGGAGGTAGGTTCTTGACTCGGATCTAGAGTTCTGCTTATAAAGCACACCACCTCTCAGGCAGAAAGTTGAGAGGCTCCGAGAAAATCACTTAGGTATGGTGGCTGGCTGACCTTCTAAATAATCAATCAGTGCTCGTAAATCTGGATCTGCACGCTGCTGATGTGACATATCTGAAGCATCAACAGCTCCGAGGAAACTGTCAGCGTCATCCGTGTCTGGTGGAGCGAGCTCGACAGGCGCGCGGGAGAGCGTGTCAGCATCTTCATGCTTATGTCCGGACTTATAAACAATAGTGAGATCGAACTCCTGTAGGCGAAGGCTCCATCGCGCCAGGCGGCCGCATGGGTCACGCAGGTTGGCCAGCCAACACAAAGAATGGTGGTCAGTGACAACTTTAAATGGGCGACCATAAAGATAGGGGCGAAATTTCGCAGCAGCCCAAATAATGGCGAGGCATTCCTTTTCAGTAGTTGAATAGTTCGTCTCGGCGCGGGATAAAGTACGGCTGGCATAGGCGATGACTCGTTCAACACCCTCTTGACGTTGCACGAGAACCGCCCCAAGGCCAATGTTACTGGCGTCGGTGTGTATTTCTGTCTCCCCCTGCTCATCGAAATGGGCTAGAACAGGCGGCGATTGGAAACGGAGACGCAGCTCGGCAAAAGCAGCTTCTTGTTCGTGCGTCCAAATAAAAGGGGTGTCTCCCCGGGTGAGCTGAGTCAGCGGTTCAGCGAGATCAGCGAAGTTATCGATAAAACGCCGATAGTAACTGCACAAGCCGAGAAATCGGCGAACAGCTTTCTTGTCACGTGGAATCGGAAATTCCGCAACAGCAGCAATCTTGTCAGGGTCGGGCTTCACGCCGGCGGCGCTGACAACATGGCCGAGAAATTTAAGCTCTCGGTAGCCAAAGTGGCATTTCTGTGGCTTAAGTGTCAAGTTAGCGGATCGAAGGGCCTCGAGTACTGACCGCAGGCGCTGAAGATGTTGTGCAAATGATTCTGCGAAGACCACCACGTCATCTAGGTAGACTAGACAACACTGCCATTTAAGGCCGGCGAGGACAGTGTCCATCATCCGCTGAAATGTGGCCGGCGCGGAACACAGGCCGAAAGGTAGAACTTTAAATTCGTAAAGGCCGTCGGGTGTGACGAAGGCCGTCTTCTCACGATCTCGCTCATCGACCTCAATCTGCCAGTAGCCGCTTTTTAGATCGATGGACGAAAAATACTTTGCACGCCGAAGGCGGTCGAGAGAGTCGTCAATCCGCGGCAAGGGGTAGACATCCTTCTTGGTTACGGCGTTCAGTTTGCGGTAATCGACGCAAAAACGTAACGTGCCGTCTTTCTTTTTAACTAGAACGACCGGGGAGGACCACGGGCTATTGGAAGGATGGATAACCTCATCTTCGAGCATTTCCTTAACTTGTGACCTAATAACTTCGCGCTCGGTCGAAGAGACGCGGTAGGGGTGCTGGCGGATTGGGCGCACATTATCGAACGTCACGATCTGGTGCTTGGCGATGGGAGTTTGATTCACTTTTGACGACGATGCAAAACACTCTTTGAATTCGAGTAACAATGAAAACAGCTGGTCGCGCTGGCTGACCGATAGCTCTGAGCTGACATCGAGACTGTCGAGGGATGTGGGCGGTGGCACGGTTTCTGCGGACAAGCACTCGGAGACATCAGATATGCGTTCGGCGAAAGCTACGAAAGTGTCACGAAAAAGGTGCCGATAATCGTGCGAAAAATTTGTAACAAGTACCTTGGACTGACCACGATGAAGATGTATCAAACTGCGGGCCACGCAGACTCCTTGTGTCAACAGTAACGATACGTTAGTTTCGGCTATGGCGTCATCATCGTTAAGGGCATTGCATTTGACATTAACGAAGGTGCTGGTTCGGGGTGGCAGAGTGACACTGTCCTCATAAACTCGAAGCACATTGAGTGGTCGCTTTGCACCGCTGAGGGCCACTGCTTTTTCAGTAGAAAACGAGACCTTAGAATTCCGGAGGTCAATAATTGCGCCATATTCACGAAGGAAATCTACGCCCAGAATCAGGTCACGCGAACAGCTTTTCAGAACAAGGCAGCTTACCACAAATGTTGATTCTTGAATTTGAACTCTGGCCGTGCACATGCCCAGAGGAGTAATCAGATGACCACCCGCGGTGCGAACGTTTGTGCCAGCCCACGGAGTCAAAACCTTCTTGAGAACTGCGGCAAACTGGCTGCTCAAAATAGAATAATCAGCGCCAGTATCCAACAGAGCCCGAACATGGCGACCATCCAGTACTACGGGTATGTCCAACGAAATCTGCTCGCGAATGTCAGGCTTCTGAGTCTTTGAGTGCTCTGCGTTGGTGTACGCGGTCTGCTTCACCTGCAATTCGTCGTCGTTGCAGGTGCGTTGTTGCAGCGTCCGTTCCACCGGCAGTTCGTCGTCGTTGCGGGTGACTTGTTGCGTCATGTGTCCCACCGGCAATTCGTCGTCGTTGCGGGTGCATGGTTGCGTCGTTTGTTCCACCGGCAATTCGTCGTCGTTGCGGGTGCGTGGTTGCGTCGTTTGTTCCACCGGCAATTCGTCGTCGTTGCGGGTGCGTCGTTTCGTCGTCGGTTCCACCGGCAATTCGTCGTGGTTGCAGGTGCGTCGTGGTGGCGTCGAGGTGGCGGTATGATCGGTAACCGCGGACTTTTCCAATGTCGATGCGTAGTCTTTCCGTGTCCGCATCAATGGGGGGTCTCCCGCGCCGCGATGTCCAGCGAGCCTACCCCCGAAGGTCGCTGGTTTCAGTTTTCCCTCTGGGGACTGGGCGAGCGGCCCTGCGCTGCCCATGAGGAACTCGTAGCAGATGGCGACGGGCGAGACCTGGGTGACGGTGATCTAGATGGTCGCAGACGAGACGGAACGATCCGGCGCTGATCATTGACGAAATCTTCAACGGCTCGAGGCCGTTCGCCGTAGCGAGGCCGCGGAGAACCAGCGGAAAACCCTTCGAGACCTAGTCGACGGTAGGGGCAGCGCCGATAGACATGACCCGGTTCGCCGGAGTGAAAGCATAGCGGCCGTCGGTCGGGGGTACGCCACTCGTCTGCTTTCCGTGTAGGCGGTCGAGAATCTGTGACGTACTGGACCACGGGGGCTGCTGTTTTCGGCCCAGCTACGTTCGGAGGAATCAGGGGCGGCGACGAGGGCGGAGAGTATTGCAGCACCTGGGAGTATGTAGGGCGGTGACACTCTGGTGGTGTAGGAGGAGGAGTAGGGCCAGGTTCCCCGATTGGAAATGGAGGCCGGAGCGCTTGCTGCACCTCGTCGCGGACAACGCTGGCGATGGAGGAAGGAGCTGGTTGAGGTGTGCCATACATCAGTCGGAGTTCGTCGCGCACAACGGAACGTATGAGCTCCCGTAGCGCCGATGTGTCCATGCTATGCGATGGGAACTCAGCAGAGACGGAGGCGGCGTGGATGGTGGGATCCCGTGCCGAAGCTCGCTGCTGAAGCACTTTCTCTATAGTGGATGTTTCAGCAAAGAATTCTGCAATAGTTTTCGGCGGGCTGCGCACCAGGCCAGCGAAAAGCTGCTCTTTGACGCCACGCATGAGGTAGCGCAGCTTTTTGTCCTCGGACATCGTAGGATCCGCACGCTTAAACAGGCGCGTCATGTCTTCGATATACGCCGCTACAGTTTCGTTAGGCATTTGGATCCGAGTGTGTAGAGCGCGTTCGGCCCGTTCGCGGCGATCTGAGCTTCCGTAAGTTGCCGCAAGATGACGTTTGAACTCACTCCAAGACGACAGCTGCTCTTCATCGTTCTCGAACCACGTCCGAGCGCCATCCTCGAGGCTGAAATATACATTTCGAAGCCGTGCGGCGTCATCCCAGAGGTTGAATGTAGCTACCCTTTCGTAGTGGTACAACCAGTCGTCGACGTCTTCATAGGTGTCCCCGTGAAAGGTCTTTGGGACGCGGGGGTTTTGCAACGTCACGTAGGTGGGGGTCGCGCCAGGCATTGCGACGACGTCGTGGCTACTGGTAGTCATGGCCGAGGGGGAAAACTCAGGTGGTAGGCCTCGTTGCCTGCGGCTAGTGCGGTGAACGGGCGTTTCCTCGAATATATGACCAGCACTCCTGCTTAGCGTAGGGGTACGGGACATCAGACCTGACCTCCACCATATTTGTCACGGTGTTGGCGACTGGGGCTAGATTAACAGAGCCGGTACAGGTAGAATCACACGGTCCAAGGCTTAGATACGTCCTGCGAGTCCGGAGCCGATTCACTTCAACGTCGTCTTTCACTCTGAGCGCCCCCTGGCAATATTATGGGCTCCTGCTCATATGGGTCTCGAGGGGAATGAGGCAGCCGACGCCGCCGCCCGCGCGCTTTCTTTCCGGGCTTCCAATCTCGACCCCCTAGATCAGGATCTCGAATTCGAACCCGCGTATTCTTTTAAGGACATTGTTATTTATTATCAATCTTGCCATAGCCTTTACCCTCGCCCGAGTAAAGATCTAAGACGGAGGAGTGGCTACTACTCCGTCTCTATATCAACACTCTGCTGTGCCTGGCAGCACTAAAAGGTTTTAATTGTTCATTCACGGGCAGTTCTCCTCACTGTACGAAGACGTCTTCGGACATATACCATATGGTGTGGGCTTGCCCATCCAACCCAGCTATTCCTCCTCGCCCCAACCCTACTCGGAAGCACTGGAAGGCGACCCTGCTCTGCTGCTATGACCTTCAGGCCGAAAAGGCCTTGTTCGAGCGTGCCCGGGCAGCGGCCGATACTACTGGAGTCCCGTACTAGGGACCGCACCAAGTATTTGCAAGGGCCGGATCTCCAAACATCCGGCTCATGCATACATCCAACCCTTTTGAGTCATTAAACGTTTTTCACCACCATCACTACCCTGAAGTTACTAAAAAGTAACTGCTGCAAAGCAAATGACTATTCGTGGATTAAACTGACTTCGCAAATCTACTAGTTTTTTCTTGGTACTGCTAAAGGCTCTTTATGCACAGTGTAATTCTTTTTCGAAATACTGGCTAGAGAACAAATGATGGCTCTTTATCTATGATAATGGTTGCGCGGACCGAGAGAAATGTATGGTATCTGGCAAGCAGTATTTTAGACAGATTTAGACAGGCTTCATTATTATTCCAAGAATAAAAAGAAAAAATGAGCGTCCTTGCAAATTTCTTTTTTTTTCTGATATAAAAATATTCATATGTTATCACACCAATGTGTTGGAAAGTTGGCTTTAGTAATCGAGAATTTCCCTACATTGGTCCCGCAGTTTTTGGCGTTATTTCTGAGCTGCATAATGTAAGAAACTTGTTTAGCAATCACATTAAAATCATTAAAATTATTCTCTCTGCTAATCATTTATTTTTCGACCATCCTTGCTTTAAAATTAGTTTCTGCGCATTTATCACTGACGAATATCACTTTCGGCGCTATCAAGCGAATAAAAGAGATATGCAAATGTGCATCAACCCATGGTCACGAATTGTAAAGCATAAGCAGAAAAAGCCTAATGGCAGTCAAGCTCTTCTAAATGAGGCAAGCCTAAAACAGAAAATTAAAAGTGCTCATCTTGCTTTTTTTTCTCCACATAAAATTGACAGCGTAACATCCATTCGCAACCAGAGTATAAAAGAGCGGGTACATTTCAGACTCACCGTGTTCAAAAGGAAGCCTTGCGAAGACCTCGCAAAATGCGCACCTTAATAGTCTGTCTGGCTGTTCTCCTAGCTGAGGCCGTGCTTCAGTGCGACGGCAAGAAGAAGAAGGGTGTGTTGAACTTGTTCGTTCTTTTATTTGTTACAGACATCGCTTTCATTGTCACCCTTCAGAGTTTATATCCTCGGGAGCGTGATGTCATATCATTCCTTGTTTGAGCGAAATTCTTACGGTCATACCACATTTCATCTGTGCAGGCATTGTCTACATTCTGTTTAATATTTCTCAACTCCGTCATTCTTTATAACGTAAGTTCCTTCTAGAGCCACAGTATTGATGTAGATGTCTCCACTAGAATAATTAACAACGAACCACCGCGTACGAGAGAAATTCGCATCATAGAAGGAATCATGCTGCTCCGTTCCCTTATTATGGGAGACTATTGCAACCGTTATTACATGGCTTCGCTTCCACAAAAAATTAGTTAGGAGGAAAGAAGAATTCCAAAGACTGAATTTTTAGAGATATTTAGACAGGAGGTATTAAGAGACAGGGATGACTTAGACTTAATAACCACTTTTGAAATTTGCAAAACGCATAGATATATAGTTTCTTAGTTTGATATCAGGGCCTTGCAAAATTATTTGCGCCTTTATTTGCTTAACCCTGCTCATTGCTTCCTTCGGAGACTAGCGATTCTTCTCAATATTTTACGAAAACGTTTTTAAGCAATGTGTCACGCGTACATTGATAATATCTCTCATATTATTAGGTGGCCACCTTTTTAACCTGTAGATGGTATGTGTGCAATCTAACAACATAGCGCTTAAGGCAGAATATCATCGGCATTGTTCTGGCAGGCAGGTCACATGGTGGGGCTCTGGATGGTCATCAAGTTGTGCGACGTCACTTGACGCAGTAGGCAGGCACTTTGAACATAAGCTTCACCTTACATATAGGGATGCGAGGGTGGGGAGGGGGCGAAGACACTGAGGCAGGTTGGTACATGTCAATTAAAGCGGAGATTTATATCTACGTCTGACGATGTTTCACATAATTTGGTAGCATAAGGGCTATTAAATAGACGCAGTAATAGGGTGAATGTGAAAGCGAGTGGCAAAGAGAATATAGGCTAAAGAGATTCCGCTAAAGTCGCGTGCCAACGGAAGCAATTGACGATGCTGTGTATTAGGCTTGAAGGTGGGACTTACGTACCACCCACATTTTTCTTTCTGGCTGATCAGTTAGTTTTCAACATTTCCAATGTGCCCAGTAATGATTGCTACTTTCAAAGCATTAGCGGTATTGTTGCAGCAAATCCATTAGTCATTTGTCGTCCGTTTTCCTTGTGAGTACCGAAAACAGGGTCACGCTTCCATATAAAAGATTTCACTACCTTCAAAGTAAGTGGCAGGCGGTTTAGGCAAATATTTCGCTAGCCTCAGGGTGAAGTGGTTCAACGAACCGAAAAGCTACTCATCAAGTCCGCCTGTTTGTTTGTCTCTTTCAGGTGCGATGCTTAGTGGCATGGCGAGCTCATTTCTTTTAATGAAATTTCACAATATTTCGCTTTTGTATATGCAGCGTACAACAAAGGAAAAACTTGCATAAGAAACAGCAAGAAGAATGGGCTGATTGAATAATTATAGAAATTAATGCAGCTGCACTCAAAATAAAAGCTCATTGTTCAGCCCGGCTTCAGTGAACGAGTATATGGATCAAAACGACTGAACAAAACTGCACCTCTGCCTTCTATAGCTGCCTATAGCGTCTAAATCCTCATAACTCTAATTTTGTGTATCCCCCAAACACTATATTGAGCGAGGAAGCCCGTCGTAACAAGTATGTGCAAGTGTGGCATGGCCAAACAAAAGATTCTTACGACTATTCCTCAGATCGGATCTTTGTTAGTCTTTAGATCATTCGGAACACTTCGTTATTTACTGATTTGCTTGCAGTATAATTTAAACCTCTAGTCAGAAAACGAAGAAATCGGCATGGACGCGGCATGTAGCACGATGAGAGGATAACCGATGGTCGCTTAGGGTAACAAATTGGATTCTCAAGGGCAGGAACGTGTAGCTGGAGGCGACAGAAAGTCAGCTGGGTGGATGAGGTTAAGACGTTTTTAGGGGTCAAGTGGATGCAGCTAGCACAGAAACAGGTTAAGTGGAGAAATATGAGAGAGGCTTTCATCTTACAGTAGGTATATTCCGAATGATGATGATGATTATTCTGATGATATTGTTGCCCTGCGAAATTTATGCCACAAAAGTAGAAGTGATTGAAAGTCGATTGCAGGCGTGTGCACAATCAACGAGAAGAATATCCAGGACGGAGAGACCAGAAGGTTTGAACATCCCTGTGTGCAGGTTACCTGCACTGGTGGCAGCGTAAGCGTGACCACGTGAGTATATGTACATGAGAGTAGGAATATGGTGTTTTGTGGTCATTTTTTGAACATTCAATAAAGTGTTTGCATGAGGCATTCTAAAACAGCCCGAGATAAAAAATGCCAAAATATGGCGTATTAAATTTTTAAAAAAGTGACACGCAAAAGTTGTGATTAAAACCTAGAGGTCTAAGCCTGATTCCGCCAATGATCGAGCGCTACGTCTATATGATAATATATACTTTCGGAATCCACTCGTCGATAGATTTTTGACGATAATGGTCAACGTTGTAGCGTGCACTCCAATTAGCAATCACTGTGAGCTAAGTAAGAGAACAAAATTAGGGCCTGCAATTAGGTGAGCGTAAATGTACTCGATATAATATATAAAACAATATATGACATCTGGCTATTGTTTAAAGTTCAATTTTTGATCCTAATCAATAATCGGCAGATAATTCATACCTAAAATTAGACAAGTGCAATTTTACAACACGTAAAACACCGAACAATTCATGAATTTATACTGAAGCGTAAAGAGCAATTTTTAATTACAATTAAACAAAATCTGATTAATTATCAAGTGGATTGAGTAAAGCGGTCATCCAGTCGCGTGGTCGTGCACCAGTTCTCGACAGGCCACTGTACTTGTTGCTGGCAAGGTATCTATGTTTCATCTTTGGTGAGCTTCAAAGTTGACTTGGTGAAACCAGGCTTTTTCTGGGTTTGTAGATGAAGTAACGAAATTATCTGTCTAAAATGTGTGCCAAGGAGGCATATGCATGGCGGAAGATGTGTTCAGTTCGTAGCTGTTTTTTTCTCAAGGGTAGTGATGATCTCTCCCTGTTCAGGCTTTTTTTAACTATATCTTAACGAAGATACTTTTCGACATTCCAAGTTTTAAAGCACTCCTAGGTAGTTTACGGTTGTCATTTTATCCGGTAAGATAAGAAGAAAATGATGAAAGTGATGAGGAAATACAGCTCTCTAGGTGTGCAGCGGCAAGAGATGACAGCGAACGGCAGATTGCTAGCAGGAGAGGAAAGCGGTTAACATTGCGGAGCCTTTTGAACGTGCATAAATATAGCCAGCTTGTATTCCCTACGGGAAGGACATTTTGAGACGAAAATATTCCTTGGCTCATGAGTGGTGTGGACTAAGAGTGTCAGCCCTTAATGTGCACGCACGATATTAAACGTAAGAAGACATCGTGTCAGCGCCAGGATACGAACCACCATTCTTCTGCTCCTATACCGACAGCTCCACGCTGCCGTTTTTCTTCATTGCATGGAAGTATACCGCCCTGACAGGCTTCAAGCCCAACCTTGGAGAGCGTAATTTTACAGGTCAAGCGTAAGGACTCTGGAAGTCGCAGCGGGATCAAACGCACGACAGTGAGACTAAGTGAGAAAAGGGGATACAAATTTAAAAAATAATGCAATAAATCTGTTACACAGTATAACTTGTGGCGGCCCATGAAAGCTTCCACAAAACTAAGAAAATGAGCCTTCCCGGGATGGTATGGATGGAATATAGGAGCGTCCCCTTTGAAACGGGGTGGTAGCAGTAGCTATCATGCTCATTTTTCTCCATATATCTTAAATATATACAATACAGGCGCATAGCGCCATCTCACGAGGTTGACAGAAAGCGCTACAGTACAGCAGTCTGGCGAGGCAGAGAGCAGCAAATGAGCAGAACGGGAAAGCTTGCGTTCACATTTCCAGCTCTTCCAAATAATCTAACTGTAGCGTTTTCGCTGATTATTTTAAGATAATGTACAAAGCATAGGATGATGACAGCAAAGCTTGGTAATAAAGTTATGGCACTGTAGTGAGCTCTAGCAGTAAGAAAGTGGTAGATATAACACAGGAGACAGGAAGGAGTAGTTTATAAAAAAAACTCGACTTAGTCATCCTTCAGGTAAAGGACAAGCAGAGCGGGTGCAAACAACGGTAAACGGAGCGGGTGCAAGCCATGAGCCAAAGGAGTGGGGTGAGACACTTGAGATCACATTGCGCAGGGACTGTCTGGCCGCGCAACACTGGCCCGATGGAAAAGCAGGAGAGGCTTTTTTATGTAGGCGCCCTCAAATAATGATTGTTGAACTATCGGTACCATTTATTTCATACAAAAAGCTGTCAACTCTTCGTGATCATTAGTGGTAAAAGTGTTACAAAGTTAACAAAGAATGGATCCACAAAACCTATTTCTTTGGTGGCGCATTATTTCTGCAAACTTCCTCTGAGGTCTACGACATAGGTTTTAATTTAGTATCTGGCAATAGAAAGTAATATGCAGCTTCGAGTGATCGGCCGAAAGCGTATTCTAAAACATGTCTGAACCTCAGTGATGCTAGGCTTGTTATTACATGCTAAAGGCAGGCTGCCTATTATGAGCATATGTTAGATGAAGTGCATGATCCATCATAAAGCGTAACTCTGAACGGCAGGGTATTGCGCATTTCTTTCTGGCTTCCGTAAAGTACATTAATAACAACGTCATCATGACGTAGAACTTCTGTCAACGCATTCAGATAGGAGAGGCGCAGCACCAGGATGTATGACGAGGTACCGTCTTTATCAAAAATAACCAGGCTGCAGGGTCTGCTTCTCAGCCGTGTGATAGTAAATTCATACCACACCTGAAAAGATAAATCTGTGAAAAAGAAACCCCAGCGCCTGTCCTAATTTTTTAACGAGTCTGATTTTCTGGAAAAAGTTATTGGCATTATAATGCAAGCCAGAAGTAAAACATGTTGCTTGGTTACCTTTGGAAAAGACGGTACGCTTCCAGGGCAGGTCTTGGCCTCGCGGAATAGTGCGAAGTCCGCAAAGGACGAAGATAATGTAGAATTCAGCGCTACGTTAAGTAAAGTATATGTCCAAAGTTATACTATCTAGGTTTTAGGCGCACTCTGGTAAACATTTAAAGAAACACTCTTAAGGATAAACCCTTTATTCACTCTGCGACCGTTTTTAGCCCTTCAGAACTTGACGACTAATAGCTTGGGCCTCTTTACTGGCTCGGCGTTTGTTACCTAGTCATAGATAAGTACAGGCTGAAGATGGGGTTTGAAATTATTTATAAATAGAAAATTTCACCGGAAGAAATAAAAACGAAAAAAGAATTCGTGAGTTCTACGAGTACATATGCAAAGTCTTGAAATCATTAAATTAAAAGCCTTGTTAGGGCTGAATCTCATTTCGCGTGCGGTACTTTTTTCCCTGGTCTAGGTGTGAAGACTACTCGAAACAAAAAAAGGATGAAAAAGAAACAAAAGGAAAGAAGAGTGAGGAGAAGGAAGCCAAAACAAAGAATACGTTTCCGTATTGCTGCAAGAAGAAGCACTAGTGCCAGCAAAGGCAATGCATACCGCTCGAAGACGGGCCCAGTCCTCTCAAGATTGCTTTTTTTTTTATTGTTCTTAAAAAGGCTGGCGGTGAACAGCTGTCACAATAAAAATAAAGCATTCATATGTCACCGTAAGTTCTTGCCTTGAAAACAAAAATATCTCTAAAAAACTTCAAACATATTGTAAGTAGTGGTCATAGGATATTCCGCAATACTGGTTTCTGTGCGTCAGAGATTATGACAACGTCAAGCAGGACCAGGGGACGGCCGTTTTGGCTGGTATCAAACCTTCTACAATTTGTAACCATCAACGTAAGTCACGGCATTCTTCTTATTCCTATTTCGAAAACAAGGCATGGCATTTTACGGTAACAGTAGAACTGCTTTCCAAGGTGCACATGGTGTCGTTAAAAGTGGTTCAAATTTACAATGTCCAATGTCCGTAATATTTAGCAAGTGCGCAGAACATTTTTCAAAATGACTTTTTTGTTCATGGCATTAAATGTGTCATTCAGTAGGTAGCGATTCATCACTTCATTAGGAAGGCAGTTATACCCTCAATTGTATAGGTATACGACTGCGCTCCGTTGATACTACACCCCTTAATGTGGACTTGAAGAGGATCCTAGAAGGATTTTATTATTGCCAGGACAGCTAGTGCCGGTTAGCAAGAAACCTACCTGCACAGAGAGGGAATAGTGAAACAATACACGAATATCTGTTTATTGCACCATATATGGTTACACAATATGCACAGCATTGGATACTTTTGCCCTTTATTTTGTTTACAGAATCTCAGAAGTCAGCGGGGAAGTTAAAATATTCATTCGTAGGCTATTTTGCTCAGGTTGTATGATTTCCAGTCACCATTCTCGTATTTGGAAGATGTCCGTGACTGCGTAACTGGCAGCCAGTCTCGTAATCTATAGTAAATGCCTGAAATATGTTGCAGGACGTGCTAAGGTATACGGGAGGCCTTGGGATCGCGGTGGCGTTACCAAAGTGAACAACAGGATGATGAGTGCGCGCATAGACGCCTCTTTGCAGATAGGCTGCTGATCATGTACTATAATGCCGCCGCCATGCCTTTCTAGTTTTAAGGCGAAACCCTTTAATGGCTGATGACTTGCCAGCATGCCCGTGCGTTAGCAGCGAGCGTCCGCAAGGAGCGTCCCACTTTTTCGTGAGATTGCACGGTGGTGAAGGGTGGCAGTTCCTGGCCCTACGGGGCTGGGACGGTAGGTCAACGCCGCTTGCGGCGGGGACTAGCCAGCCATTGATCTTTATCTGTTGTAGGCCATCATTGCACCCTCCACCGTTTCGGTGGTGGTGGACGACGGCTGTTGTTGCGGCGCGCGTCTTTCTCTCCCTCTTCTTTTCTGTCTTGTCTATTTTCTCTTCTGTCCGCAGAAGGCAGTGGAGGCGGCTCAGCTACAGAGCCAGTAGCAGGCCCGCGCATTTTCTTTTCTTTCTTCCTACAGCCACAACAACAACAGTCCCGTTATCTGAAAAATAAAAATCCTGTCTCCGGGAATAGAACCTTCATCCCTCGGTTCCCCAGGCGAGCGCTTTAACAGACTACGCCACGCCCGGGATTGTGAAACGCACATCATTATAATCCTTGTCTACCGTGAGGATGATAGGCGGGATTCCGCGAGAGACAGATCAATCAATCAATCTTTATTTCAGTTTGTACATGCAAACTGGGGATGGTGAGAAAATTGGTCTGGCTTAGCTTATGGTTAAGCCTAGGATGCGAAGTATACTAGCCTAAAAAATTAGCTGCCTGCAGCGCAGAGAATGAATAGGCTTCGCTTCCTGAATTAGCTGCCCTCTGGTTCAGAAAGAAAAAACTTGATATGGCCTTCTTTCAGGAAGCTTTTGTGGAAGCTATCGCTGATCGTTCTTAAAAGGACTTTTTCATTGATTACCAAGATCAAAAAACAAGGCTGAGAGAATTCTGTATTTGCTGTGCAGTTTATTCTGTTGCGAGAACTCCCATGCAGGGTATTGTTACGGCAACATGGCAGCGTCCGGCCAAGCAGCAGCCGATCGCCTGGGCACACATTCGTTGTCACCGCTCCATGGTGTTACGCGTTCGTGGCAAATGAAAGGACAACGAAGCCTATGCTATGCCTCATGATGCCCGCACCACCAAATTTTAGCGATAAAACGCACTATATTTTCTGATTGCTTCCGGATTTACCGAGCTGCTAGGCTTAGCGAGTTCGCCTAGTTTTGTTGCCATGGGGACCAGACGGTGGAAAGTGCGGAATGTTCAAATGAGGCTTCTTGCCCTCGGCCTGGATCACGGTGTAAAAAAAAATTATTCTTACACCGTGGTCTGGATTGACAATTTGCCGACTTCATCTTGTCTGACGAAAACGGTTTATATAACTGGTAGTTTTAATATTGTTTTTGTGCAATAATAGTACTTTTTCATTAATAAAATAGCGCTGTTGGCTTTTATATATTTAAACGCTTTTCTTTAGTTTACCTTTGTGGCGCTGCAATCGACGAACGCAAGCCCGGCACCGCTGCGTCGGGAAAACCCCTATTCTGAAACTCGCCGCTCGGCTAGCACGTTGCGCCGCCGCACGCTATTTCCTTGGGGCGTCGAAATGCGCATGCGCAGAATGGAAGACGCGCTTGGGGTCTTGGGTTAACGCTTGGGGCGGCCCCTATTTTTCCAAAATAGCGTTTGCCCCAAGCCGCAATTGGGTCACTTGGGTTACGGCAACATGGCGGTGTCTGGCCAAGCGATGGCCGCTCACCTCAACACCGATTCTTCGTTACCGCTCCATGGTGTCATGTGTTTATGGCAAACGAAAGGCCAACGAAGCTTTTTCTGTCTGATAATGCCCACACCACCAAATCTGAGCGATAAAACGCACCATATTTCCCGATTGCTTCCGGATTTACCGAGCTGCTAGGTTTATAGCACGTTCGTTAAACGCACCAGTGCGCACGGGTGCGTGATTTTGCGTTCGATAAACCGCACCGGTGCGCACTGGATGTCTTGGATAAACGGGGCGCACCGTCTGGGAGCACTTTTCAGTTGCCCCGCCGCGCACCCGCGGAGTCGGCGGTACGACGGAGTGCAATCCCAGCAAGCATTGCGAAGAGCAGACGTCAACATGGCGTCGGCAAGAAATGCTACGCTGCTTTCTGCGATCGTTGAAGATTTGCTCTCGAGTTCGTCCGACAGTGAAGATGAAGAATTGATTTCTTTTAATAAAGGAAAATGAAAAGTGTGAAAGCCCGAAGGTTGTGAACTTTGTGCATGGGGGAGTGAGACGGTTTAATGAAAACAAGGTAAGCTACCACATCCCACTGCACGCCTTGGTAGGCAACTGCTTTCATGACGCTTTGTTACATGTACCCATTATTCTGGTCAGATGTTTTGGCGCATTATCATGTACAGGGTGGTCCACTCTAAGTGCGAACACGGCTCCGTGTGGCCGCGCTCCGTGGAGCGCCAGCGGATCCGGCGCGTTCGCGCATCGAAGCAAAGCCGCGCAGGCGCACAGGGGCCCGGGGGAGGAGCTTCTTGTCGTCTGCTACCGCGCTGGCGCGCACATCGCTTGCATTGCTGGAAAGCAGACAACACGAAGCTCCTCCCCCGGGCCCCTGTGCGCCTGCGCGGCTTTGCTTCGATGCGCGAACGTGCCGGATCCGCTGGCGCTCCGCGGAGCGCGGCCACGCGAAGCCGTGTTCGCAGTTAGAGTGGACCACCCTGTACATGTGAGTGGCTACGCGATGTTGCTGAATAGGGCTAAATTTTTATTCTTGCTTGTCAATTAGCCGTGCAAATATTTGTCTGGAGAAGCATATGTCTGCAGCAAAGTAATCATTCGTATCGTAGCCCACACGCCATAGAAAATACTTGTTACGTCAAAATTCACGTTTCTAAGTGTTAGTGCATCAAACATAAGGGACAAAAAAATGAAGGAGGCACACAGCGTTAAACAGCAAGTGTCCGTCTCGTTAATTCTTTGCCTCTCGTGTTTGATGCCGCTTGTAGACTAAAACATTGGATCGTTGATAGCAAGTGAACATTTAGGCATGCAAGTACTTAGCTGGACAAACATGTCATGTCGTAACACTCGCGACACAGAAAACGTTCGCTGATAGAACAGATGATGTGGGTGAAATGATCTTTTTCAGTTCCTAAAGCACTTTCGGATAGGAAAGGCCGTCTGCTACAAAGTTATCTCGGACTACGAGAAATCCTGTTTCTACGGCAACAGCAGCGGTCGGGGACCATACGCAAGAAAAATAACAGAAGAACATGTTCTTTCATTCCTTTGGTGAGTTGCGAGGTTGGAATTTCCTGCGAATGTAACTGTGCACATGATTTTTTTTTGTTCAGGTTTGCTGGAAACAAGACAAGCATCCGAGCCACTGCACTTGTTTTCGGCATGGCAGATAGCACGTTACAGCACATCATTGATAGCGTCGCTGGCTTCCTTGATAGCATCAGCACCGATGTTATCAGATTTCCACTATCGGAGGAGGCAAAGGCACATTGCAGTAAAAAATTTGAGAAGGTAAAGTAATACCTTGCTGTTTGGTCACTGCTTTTGTGAACTAGTCTTTTTTTAATTCAGCGTTTGCTTTACGAATAAATATTATATGACGCTCATGTCAAGAAACCCATTTGCGCACTTTTTTAAGGGGCTGAGGAATGCGGATGCGTTTTGCGTCGGCTCCACACTTTTTGTCTCGATGTGCCAGAAATTTTCATCGGAATTTGGTTTCAGTGGTGTCATTGTGCGTCGGAAGGCGTCGTGATCTTGTGGACACCGAATTTGTGACTGTGAGTGCAGCAGTTAGGTTTTTATTGTCGGTCTTGTGCGGACCACCTGCGAAACGCTAGCGCCTGTTTGGCCTAGCGCGGCTTCGGCCGAGGAGACCGGCCCGGAGGCCCCTTCACCGCCGGTCTACCGCCGCGTTTGTGGACCAAAAATGACGATGCATGTGACCGTAGAAGGTACTGACCTCGATCCAGAAGACTACGACAGCACCTGGGTACAAACGCTCAGGAAAAAGGTTGAATCGAAAAGCAAGCGGACGCTTCTGAATGATTCCAAGGAGGACAAGGTGGTGCAACACCGCGTTCCAAACGGGGAAGACGCTCATGTCGCTGCCAAAGCAGCTAGAAGAAAATTGGCTGAACGGTCAATAGCTATGAATCTTCTGAGGTTCCCGGAAGAAGGTATCAAGGTGATTGTTAGGCCTCGTGAAGGTCTAGCCGTCATTAAACGCACATCAGGCCCACTGCTTAGTCAGGCCCTCGCCATGGCTGCCGGAATCAGCTGGTCGGAGCTGGACTCATAGTGTGTCAACGGAAAGCAAGGTACGGTGCTCTTTCATTCCTTGGACTTTAGTCGAGGCGTGAAGGTAGCCGCAATCCATTGCTTTAAACTCGATGACAAGGAGCATGAAGTGGTGGCCAATCTGATCGCACCGGAGGATTGCGGCCGAGGAGTCGTCCATGGGATCTGTGATACATTCACGGAAGAACAGTTGTTCAGAGCATTGAGGAAGGATCCACAGAACCCAACGGTCGCTGGGGTGCGGCGGATGGGGAAGACTTCCACTATTATTATCACCTTTTTGGAACCTGAAGTCCCAAGATTTGTCAGGATTGAAGGCATGCTTATGCCATGTCGATTGTTCAAAAAAAGATATGAAGTTTGCTTCAGATGTGGGGAACTTGGTCATCGCTCAGATGTGTGCGATAGTGAAAAACCTAAGTGCCGTGGCTGTAGGGTGGTATCGCCGCCCGAAGATCACCAGTGCACCCCCCAATGTCGCCTATGTGGAAAGGGCCACCTAACGGGAGACAGACGCTGCAAAGAACTCTTCCGTACACCCTACGTTATCAAGAAGAGAAAGTGGGAAGCAAAATTACCCGCCGAGGAGGCAGCCAAAAAGAAGCTAGCCGCCGAGGAGGAGGCCAAGAAGCTGCAACCAGTCCGCTTTAGTCATCGCGATGGGCGTAGTGAGTCCCACAACCGGTCCCAGAGCCGTACAAGAACCCGTACCCTCTTCGTTCCCGCGACTGCAGCCGCCGTCGTCCAAGACGATAATGGAGGGCTCTCGACCAAAGCAACAGCCGCAGCAGCAGCAGCAGAAACCGCCGCAGACACCATCAAAAGGAGTGAGTAGTGACTCTCAAGACTCAGCTGAGGTTCAGGCTCTAAAAAAACAGAATCAGTTGTTACAGGTGCAAGTTAAGGCACTGCAGGAACAAATCATTGCGATAAGCAAAATTTCACAACCAATGGAGACCGAAATGCCGGTAGCGGAGGCACCGCAGAAGGAACAGGAAAAGACCCCTAGGGAACAGTCCTCCTGCAGCAAAAAAGAAAAGAGGTCCCGAGCCGGATCTCGAAACCCGCGTCCAAGGATTGGAAAAACGATTCGCTAAAAAAGAAGACGATGACAAAATTTTCCAACAAGTTATGACCGCGTTAGAATGCCTGAACAGTGCTATGGCAGAAATGCGGGTCGAAATGGCTAGGAGAGACGAGAGAATTCAGTTGGTTTACCAAAAGATTCAGAACATTAAAAATGGCTCTGCATCACCGTAGAAATACCATTTGGCAGTGGAACTGTAGGGGCTTCAGTCGCAAACGCGCGGTACTGGAAACTTTTTTGACCAACATTGACAAACCCGAAGTAATCGCATAGCAGGAGTGCAGTAAGCACGCTAAGCTAGCGAGTTACAAATCATACGCGGGACGAGATGACAACACGCGAGTGGTCACCCTTGTCAAAAGGAATATAACGGTGCTGCAGCATAATACCGGGACAACAAATGTTGACCATATTCTAATCGATATAATCCCACAAAAAAGAAAATTCAAAAGTCTATTCATCCTCAATTTATATAGCCCGCCTCGACAAAAACGTCAATGCAACTTCAATGAGCTATTCGCCAAAGCGCGAGTGATCGCGAAAGGAGGACCCCTGTTGATAGTAGGGGACTTTAACGCGCATCACACGGCATGGGGGTATAGATACACGCAGGTAAAAGGACGCGAACTATGGAACAGCATTCAGCAGAATGGCTTATTGCTTCTGACGGATCCCCTGAAACCAACCCGCCAGGGTAACAGCATTTCGATAGACACATCTCCGGACTTAACTCTAACCGGAGGCTGCATTTACGCCACGTGGTGCAACGCAGGTGAAACTTTAGGCAGCGACCATAAAATTATAGAAATCGTAGTAGATAACGGCCCACCGGTCGTCCGCACCAAAAAGGCAACGTTGGTGAACTGGGAGGCTTTCCGAAATGGCCGCACAGGTGACGAGGAAGGCATAAGTAATATTGACGATTGGAATAAAAAGGTCATTCAGTCGGTCAACGAAGCAACGGAGGAGGTGGAGGTTGACGAAGACATTGAAGGAGTAGACCGTCACATGGTCAGGCTCTGGCGTAAGAAGAAGGATCTAGAAACGAGACTCACACAGAAAAGAGGGAATAGGAACTTGCGCAGAGAATTGGCAGTGCTTAACAAAGAAATTGAAGAATATGCGCTCGTTTTAACGAGGCAAAACTGGGGCAGCATTTGTGAAACACTGGACAGGAATATCGGGAAGGCAAGTACGTGGCACTTACTTCGGCATCTTCTAGATCCCGACAAATCTAAACTGGAGGCCAGGCAGCAAATTCACAGGCTAATACATACCTTTGATGGGACCGCGGCTACTCTCATAGCCCAAGTCCGAGACCGGTATTTGAACTGAGCAGAGGGTATAGGCCAACAAATGCCTGATTACAAGGGCCAGGAAAACCCGGAGCTAGATAGCCTGATAACGGTTGCCGAAGTCCGGGCACAAATAAATAGACTGAGAACAAAGACTGCTGCAGGTCCGGACAGAGTCAACAATCGAATGCTAAGAAACTTGGACGACGCGTCGATCCGACACCTCGCAGCATTCATGCAGGAGTGTTGGGAGGCCGGTCGGCTGCCGGCGACATGGAAGGCCGCAAACCTCGTATTCCTCCCGAAGCCGGGGAAGCGGCCGGGTTTCGAACACTTGCGTCCGATCTCGCTCACGTCATGCGAGGGGAAACTAATGGAGCATCTTATTCAGGCCCGGCTGAACCGGTTTTTGGAGGACAACGATATCTATCCGAACACCATGATAGGATTTAGACCGCATTTGGCTGCACGCGATGTCATGCTGCAGCTAAAAGAACAGATCATACACAATTCAACAGTAGACACCAGGGTGATCGTTGGTGTAGACGTGTCAAAAGCTTTTGACAACGTGAAGCACTCGGCTATTCTGCAGAATCTCAGTGCATTAGATGTTGGAGTTCGCACGTACAACTACATACGCGACTTCCTCAGCGATAGAACGGCAACTATCAGTATGGGGGGGCACACAGTAGAAGGTATTGGACTGGGAAACAAAGACACACCACAGGGATCGGTGTTGTCCCCGACGCTGTTTAATATCGCCATGATTGGTCTCCCCGCAAAACTACAGGAAATCCAAGGGCTGCACCATACATTATATGCAGATGACCTGACTCTGTGGATGTGCAGGGGCAGTGACGGTGAAATTGAACAGACACTCCAGCGGGCAATCGAAGTTATAGAAAGATACTTAGAACCGATCGGGCTCAGATGTTCGGCCAAAAAATCGGAAGCGCTCGTTCTCACGTCAATGCGATTGCCCCATCGTCGGCATATAAAGCAGGATAACCCGGAAATAACACTCAGGGTCAACGGTAACGTTATACCAACGGTGGGAACCATTAGAGTTCTGGGATTACGAATTCAGGCCAATGGCAGGAACTCGGAAACGATACAGAGGCTAGACGCTAGCACCAGTCAAACCTGTGGACTCCTGAAGCGGATCGCAAACATGCGGGAATGAAAGAAGCTAACCTCCTTAGGCTAGTCCAGTCTTTTATAATCAGTAGGATAGTCTACGTGGCGCCGTATTTACGGCTTCACAAGGCAGAAAAGGAGAAACTTGACGTTCTCATTCGTAAAGGGATAAAAACGGCACTAGGTTTACCACCCAATACATCGACAAACAAGATTATGAGACTAGGGGTCTCCAATACCCTCGAAGAGCTCATTGAAGCTGCAAGGACTTCACAATACCAGAGACTGTTGCGCAGTCGTACTGGTCGGAGCATTTTGGAAAAACTGGAGTATGAGCCACAAGCATGCTCCAGACGTACAGAAAAAGTACCTAGACAGGTTAGGGACAAATTAAAAATACCTCCGCTCCCCAAAAGCATGCACCCCGTTTACCATGAGAGCCGGAGGAATGATAGAGCAACAGCGCTGCAAGCCCGTTTTGAGGGAAGACAGGGCGACTTATATACAGATGCCGCACAATGCGCGAACGGTAGGGGACGTGTTTCAGTAGCAACTAGAGAAGACGGGGGCTCGGTAGTTTGCTGCAGCACCCGAAATTCGACCACAACGGAGGCGGAAGAGGTGATCATCGCGCTAGCTCTAACACAACAACAGGTCAAAATTATAGTTACAGACTCGAAATCAGCGATTAGAAACTGACGCGGGCCGCATTTCGGCCATAGCAGCAAGAGTGTTGGCCAGTGGTTCACCACCGGCCGAGCAGGTCGCGCTCATTTGGACACCGGCGCACCAGGGGTTGAGGGGGAACGAGAAAGCGCACGTACTGGCCCGAGAATTAGCTACATTCCGGGATCCCAGTGAAGACTTATGCGCAACCCCGTACCCCTTGCGCGATGAAGAGCCCCTGCAGTTCGACGATGACCTTAAGACCTACCAAGATATCCTAAATCATTACAAATTAGGCAGATCAGTACTACCAAAGCGTGTAAGCAACTCGCCAAAAGCGAGGAGGTTATGTGACGTAAGCTACAGACTGGAGTATTCCCGAACCCCCAGCTTTACAGCAAGTGGCACCCGGAAATTTTTAGCCCCAGGTGCAAACGTTGCGATGGCATAGCGGACATGATCCATATGATATGGACGTGTCCTAGAATTGGAGAACCTGACCGAACAGATGAGTCCTGGGAGGCACTACTTCTCAAGCAGGACGAAAAAGGGCAACAAGAAGTCATCCGTCTTGCCCTGGCCGCTGCTAAGATCCAAGGGATCCAGGTCGACGGCTGAGGGGGAGGACATGGTTGGGACAGAGCTTCGCCTCGGATCCTCATCAACCATTTGACGGGTGCAATAAATGTTATTTCTCTCTCTCTCTCTCTCTCTCATAATATGACATGCTTTTTCAGTCTTCCTTCAGGCATAAGTGATCTATGGAACGATTTTCTTGCTTCAGATTTCTGGCTTCCCTGCTGTCCTTGGTTGTATAGATGGAACCTACTTTGAGACCAGGTGCCCGGAACACATGATAGTGTCTACCTATATCAACCGCCATGACAAAAAATCTTTCAATGTTCAAGCTATCTGTGAGTGACCTCAGATTTCTTGATGTCTTCCTTGGCCACACAGGCAAGTCAAATGACGGTAAGGCTATCAGGCGCTCATTTATTTTGGATGACTTGCCATGCATCACTGCAGGGAAATATCATATTCTAGGGGATGCAGCATACCCCGTCAGGGAATATTTGCTAACTCCGTACAGAGACTATGGAAATCTTACCCCTGAACAGACAAATTATAACTTCAGGTTGAGCCAGACGCGTGTCCGCATTGAGAATGCTTTTGGGTTATTAAAAGGCCAGTTTAGGCAACTTCTATACCTTGAGTTTCACACAGTAACGAAAGCAACGTTATTCATACTCGCATGCTGTGTGCTGCACAATCTGTGTACTGAAGCAGGCGACAGAGATATAATTGATGACAGTGAGGTCACAAAGAATGTGAAGGTCTGCTCTGAGCAAACACTGGAGACGGACTGCTCGAAGAGAGATGGGTTGCTGCAGCAATTAGGCGAAGACAAGAGGAAGAAGGTTGCACAGCTCTGTTTTCACTGTTGTAACCAACATATTTGATTATTCTGTGATATGTGCATCTGTAATCGTGCAATAAAATTCATTCAGTTCCTGTACCTGCCTGAGCTTGTGTCTTCTGCTAGTCTATTGTTTTCAGCAGCAATAGAGGTATAATTAAATAATTAACCAGTCATGAACACTGACAAGGTGTTGCAAAATATTTATTGAATTGCACTTTGTTTTATCAATCACAAACGGAAAACAAACAATATTGCACTCTATAGATCCTGTATTGAACAGGGTAAACAGAGACAAGCACAAAAGATGAGGGAACAAACGAACACAGTGCTATTTTGGCACTATGGGCTCCAGGGCTCTTCTACTGCAGGCTCATTTCGTCCTCCCAGCAGTTGTCGCAGCACTTCGTTTTTCTTTGTGACGTCGTTCTCGGCGCTCTTCTCTATCTTCATGAATTTTCCACATCATTTCTGGTATACTTAGTTTTGATCGCTTTGCTGGAGCTGTTTGACTGGGTATTTCTGTGCGATATTCTAATCTTCCTGGTCCCCGCAAAAGCTCAGGTTCAATACTGTCGTCTATAGATTTGATTTTAGCCATTTCATCATCAAATGGTATTTCTGTAGGCTCAGAACCAGAAATGGAATTTTGTTTTTTGCCTTCAGATTGCCTTTTTTTCACAGTCTTAAATCGGTTCTGGTATTGTTCTCCAGTTTTAGAGTACCCAGTCTCTTCTTGAATGTCGAGCGCAATAGAGGGTTTACAAAAGTACGTCTGGCAACCGTGAGCGGCACCCTGATCCCACGCTGGCCGCCATATTTTGCTCGCTCTATCCGTTCGCTTCGTGTCCGTCCGTCAGCGCTCGCCGTTCTGTTCGCGCTTTTCACGTTTTAACCTAGTGTGCTGTGCTTGGACCTCTGTTCGGTCCCTGGCGGTTTCTGTTAGAGACGCCTAGATGCGTATTTTGACAGCCGAGACGTGGCGGAGCCCACCGGCTACGCTGCCGAGCACTGTTACAAATTGCTCTACGAGTCGTGCATGCCCCCCCCCCCTCCCTCGGCAATCCGCAGCGTCATCCCTATCCAGGTACAGTATCCAGAGTTCTGTAATGTGGATTTGTTTTGTCTGTGCGCCTTTGCTGTTTAGTTAAATGCCTATGAGAGATCATCACGAGTTTGTTTGCTTGGTTTGCGCAATCACCGTCGCTCATCCCACTGGAAGATACTTGGTTGGTGAAATGAGCGAGGATGCATTTTATTTTATGATAAAAGGATCATGCATAATTTGACGTAAGTTGGACTGGCGCTTAGCACTTTCCTTCCCATGCCGTCGACGCAGCAGTTGGCATTAGTCTCGGAAATAATCGGGGGCTGCGTAAAAAAAAAGTGCCAGGGTAATTTGTGCTTCCAGTGATTGAATATTGATTGGTGCGCAATAGGCGATGTCGAGTTAATAAAATCTTTGTAATTAATTGATCAATTGATGAAATAAAGAAACGAAAAAAAGGAAAAAATTGGAAAGTAAGGGTTTAAAGGTGTCAGAATGAAAAACCAGTGCTTGGTGATGCTAAGGAAGAAAATTTAGAATGTGTAATTGATTAATTGAAATAATTGAAGAATGTGTTCAAAGTGTCAAATTGCTCAGAATGGAAAGCCGATTGTTGCTGACGGATGCGTATTGGTGTATAAAAATATAAAACGTCAAATAAAAATTAACAAATGATAGAAATATAACATAACATACATAACAACATATAACATACTACACTTGTGTGTAGTATGTTACTTTTGATGAATTCATATTTCATTGCATTGTATTCTTTCCGCCCCTCCTGCTAAGGCCTAGTTAGGGCCTGCAGTATTTGGTAAATAAAATAAATAAAAGAGCTAAAATATAACACTCGAAGAAAAAAAACATTGTGCGCGTGTGTGTATGAGAGAGAGGCACTATCGCGTTATACCTTTAACGGCGGAGCTTAAGTGACCCCCTAATTTTTCTATAACGATATGATATAATATAAATAGGATTTTATGAACACATCCAGTTGCACAAAGCACAAACACTTCGCAGTAATGTGACTTGACTTTTCAAATTTCTTTTCGTTTCAGCCGAGTTCTTCCTCCCCCGATTTCCTCGAAGCTTCCAATGTCAGCGCTTTCATATGAGATTACGGCTTCAAATGTTTACTTTCTGACGGAGGGAATAAACAAGAAATCGACATATTTAAAAAATTCAAGTGAATATCAGGTAGCAGTGAATTAGCGATCCATCGGGTGACTCGAAAAAACACAAAAGTGAAGCGCACGCTTCGTTATTTTATCGGCCGCGCAGGCAGGTATAAAACCTGGGCTGCGCGCTCTGGACATGGTCCGGTCGAAACGGGCTGTACGTGAGCATGTTACAACACACTAGTGGGATGTCATCTTTTTATGCTTTTCTAGACGCCGCGGGTTTGGCAGCCGCTTGCTTTTGCAGCGTGAAACACGCACCTCGGGCGCACTAGACAACCGTATTGCTCTCTGCATTAAGCACTACCATTTCGTACGACTGTAAAAAGTAGTTTCGGTAATCATGCCCGTGTCTTAAATCAAATACACAATGGTAAATGTAACCTACGTACAAAATGTTTCAAAGAACGTATTTGCACAATAGCATTCGTTACACATGCATTGCTCCTTCTCCCGTGTCCTCCATCGCAGCATAAGTTTATCCTTCAAGTTCACAAGGATCCATAGCGCACAAAACAATTAACCTTGCTGTTTTAGGTGATAGCACATTCTTTGAGCTAGCTCAAAGTCAGAGGGACGTGCACTAATGCTTTACATGATGCAAGTGACCCTTGTAAAGCCTATTAGGACTGCAAACGGACGGTTGTATACACGCGTATATACGGTGCGCTGGCTGCAGAAGGGCACGCAACAACATGCTGGCATCATTCCGAAAAGAGCTTGGAGCTAACAGCGACTGCTGTGATGTTAAAAAATGAAACAATCGCTTGTGAGCATTCCAATGCACCTTTCGGTGCAGGCACGGGTTCTACGAAGGCGCGCGTTGACAGCGTACTCGATGGGAGGCGCGAGCGGACTGAGCAAAACATGGCCGCCGCGCACAGTTTGTTTCTTTCACTAGATGGCGCTAACTTTTGTAAAGCCTCTATTGCAGCCCACATGGCCTTCTTAAATTTCTTCATTGGGCCTACTTGGCTCAGATAGTCAAAGTATTTGTCCAGGAGAATTCTGGTTTCTCCATCGCTCCATTCACTCGGAGTCTGTGAAACCTTTGGGCTGTGGTCATTTGTTCTGTCGCCATCTGCTGATGAGAAAAAAAGAATACAGCTCAATTAATGTTTCCAAGCAATTTATCGCCAACAAATAATTCAAACAAGCTTGCATTTGCACAAAACTAACAATGAAAGACTGATATAAAAGAAGTCCACACTGAACATGGTTACTAGCTTTCTGCGATGTGTATTTCATGAGCTCAATTTCTGCGACCTTAGGCCTCATTCTCACAGCCGCTTTTTCTCTCCTCTGTCGCCTCCGTCGCGCCGGCGCTCGCCCGAGAAGGGGAGTTAATGGTGCCAGTACTCCCAGAAATCGGATGGCTGGCGCCGTGGGGTTGTGCTCCATAAAGCCCCTTCTAGGGTGCCTCGATGCGCGCACCCCCGCTTAGGGTGAGGTCACCCTTTGAACCACTCGACGCCGCCTCAAACTGTTTTCGCGCGCTCCCTCCGCCATTGTGTTGCCCGCGCCGACCTCGCCGCTCTGCTGTCGTGCGGGCGTCACTGCTAAGTGCCTGCGTTCGCGCGGCTTTCATCGCCGTGCAATGCCTGGATGTTGTGTTCCTCAATGCTCCAACCATGCGAGAAATGGTTGGAGGATGTTTCATTTTCCCAGAGACCCGAAAAGAAGGCTTCTGTGGCTGGTCCGTATCAAGCGTGACAAGTGGCAACCGACGAGCTCCTCATGTGTCTGTAGTGTAAGTGCCGCATGTTGGTTCAGTGCTGTTTTTGTTGCGATTTACCGCTTTTGCGTTTAGCCAGCTAAGTGTAGTACAAGATTTGTATTGGTCAGATGTCATTTTCGCACTATTCGTCTTGCTCGGCGTAAATAAAAAGGCACGCTTCCGCGCCGAACCGGTCATTGTCTGCTGCTTGCCTGTTTGCATCCGAAATTGCATGACACAATGTTTAAGCTCGTGAATGCGTACCAAACGTGCTTTCGCCGCTTCTGTTCATGAAAAAATAATTGCCTTTACGAGGCGCTTGTCAGAGAACCGCGGCCGGCACGAATCAAGGCACAGAGCACGACCACAAGCGAGGGCACATAAGCTGTGGCAATTACTCTGCATCTGGGTCGTCTAGGAGCCAACATGAATTCATTTACTTACGATTTTTTGAGTTTTTGACACGTATGCTGCGTTGGGTAGCTTGCGCTGCCTGTTAGCCCTATGCTTCGCCCAACGACACCGCACTAATTCAGTGAATGAGATAAACAGTATATGTTGTTATGTGCAGATTAAGGAGCTCATTCGATTGATTCGACTGATATATTTGGACTACGCTGTTGTCTTGCGTGCTGTTGTTTTCATTCTCGAGCAGGCAATGTGGGGCTAATTCCAATAACACATTCATCTGCAGGCTCATTTTGAAGACAAGAGCTTCGAACAAAACCGCGCGGACGGTTGGAAAAAACTCAAGCCCAATGCTGTCCCAACGGTGTTCCCATTCAAAGGTCAGATACCTCCTAACCTTGGTGTTTGCTACCATGTTGCTTATCGCCTCGTCGTCTACATTTGAAAATTTTACGTGATGAAGTGGTTGATTTGCATACGTGTTAAATTTTCTGCCGCGTCTTCTATGGACCCTTTTCAAAACTTTGGAGGTCAGCTTCTTGGCACAGCAAAATTCCTTCACCTTGGCCGCCAAACCAGCTTTGGAGTCAGAAAATGTAGAATGCTGCAAACATATATAGTCTGAACAATGCGGCGTTCCTTTCCTTCACACGATACGCTGTCGGGATAAAGGGATTAGAACCAGTTTTGCCTAGCCACTCCTTTTTTTGAAGGAGGGTGAAAAACATCTGCACCTGACGTTTAGGATGGGCCGCCATGGTGAAGAGTCCTTTGCAATGCAGAAAAGCTTACTTCGGAGTTTTGCAAAAGGACCACTATTTTAAATATGTAATGTGCTATTTTTCCTTATTTATATGCTTCCAGAACTTCCTAAAGAGCGAAGACCACCGAGGGACCGAAGTGTGCACATGCCTGCATTATTTAGTGATGACGCTGCCGCACAAGGTTCTTCACCAGAAGTGACAGACGTCCTTCCCTTAAATACGCAAGAAGATCCTCCAGCAGATTCATCGTCAGACGGAGTGATAAATGGGACATTGGTGGCTACAGAAAAAAGCAATGCTAGTGAGCAATTTACTTCGACCACCACGGATGTACGGCCTCAAGAAACTGCAGTGGCTCGTGCGACCCAACCCTTTGATTCTGGGGCAGCAGAGCTTTGGAAGAAGATAGCAGATCTCACAGCAGCCAATAATAAGCTGAAACAACACCACAGAGAATCTAAGAACACTGTAAAAAAACTACAGAAGCAGAATCGTAAGCTGCAGAAAGAGGCAGCTAATTTCTCACGAAATACGAAGTTTTTAAATGAAGACCAAATTCGTGCCCTTTCTCGGAACAACAATCGTGGCAATTCATGGTCAGCGCAAACAGTAAAGCAAGGCCTAAAAATTAAATTTGCGTGTGGAACCACTGGGTATGAAACGCTCAGAAAGATTGGCTACCCTCTCCCATCAAGCAGAACGTTAGCAAGAAGAATTGAGATCCTGAAGTTTCTGCCAGGTATCCTGCATGAAGTGATCGACGTAATGAGGTCCAAAGCAGAGGGAATGGAGGATGTAGAAAAAGACTGCGTTCTCTTTCTAGATGAAATGGAGATAGCACCCGGATTTGAACTCGACCGTGGAGAAGACGTGCTTTTGGGAGGAACGACCTTGCCCTCGAAGCCTGAAGAGGCAGCCAACCATGCTTTGGTCTTTATGCTAGGTGGGGTAAACCAAAGATGGAAGCAAGTGATGGCCTATGAATTTACTGGTAGGCACGTGGACGGCTCTGTACTCAAGACATATGTCCTGGAAATAGTTCAGATATGCAGCCAGATTTCTCTAAGAGTACGAGTAGTCACCTGTGACATGGGTGCAGCAAACCGCGCTATGTGGAGAGAATTTGGCTTTTCGAGTCACCGCCATTCAACAACTTCGTGCTCAATACCCCACCCAACCCTAGATGGGAAGGAACTTTTTTTCATCTCTGACCCAGCACATGTCCTTAAGAACCTGAAAGGACAGCTTCTAAGCTCTAAAGTTTTCACACTGAGTGATGATACAGTAAGCGAGAACGGATTGCCTTCCTCGAAGGTGAAACTAGAGCATGTACAGGCCGTCTTGGATTATGATGCTGCCAATGAACTTAAGGTAGCACCAAATTTATCAGAAAACCACATTAGTGGTGGACACTTCACCAAGATGAAAGTTGGAGTCGCTGTCCAGCTCTTCCGCGAAGCCCCGCCAGCTATTCGGTTCCTAATAAAAGAAGGAGTGATTGAGCCAGAGGCCGAAACAACAGCGTGGTTTATGGACCTCGTTTCTAGGTGGTACGCCCTTATGTCAGCGCGTCATCCCACCATGGCGCTAAGCCGCAGAAACATGACTAAATATCATGCCGCCTTAGACACACTGCGTATGGCAATAGACACGATCAGAGAACTCAAAATGGGCACTGGATCTCAGTGGAAGCCATCGCAAGCAGGGGTCCTAATTGCAACAACGGCTGTCCTTCGCCTTCAAGATGTGCTTCTTGGCAGTGAAGGGTATGAATTCCTTCTCACGAGCAGGCTGTTGCAAGACTGCCTAGAAAACCTTTTTTCTGTGGTGCGGCTCATGAAGCCAGTGCCCACTGCGTACGACTTGAAGTGCGCACTTCGACTCATCAGCGTCAGCCACTTTCTTCACACTCCTAGGTCGACAAGTTACGAGCTTGACAACCGGGAATACCTTGTCGATCTGCTTGCACACGCCAAGAAGGAAGGTACAGAAAACGAAATCGATGAAATCAATGATTCGGAAATCCTGTTCATTGAAGAGCTCACGTCAACCGAGTGCCGTATCTTGTTTTACCTTGGCGGTTTTATTTTGAAAGGAATTCTAAAATGCATAACTTGTGCGCAGTGCAAGGCTGCTCTCCTTGGCAACCCTGACGATGAGTATGCTTCCCTCACTGCACTCAAGGAGTACGTCAGGGATGGACAAAACCTCGTATATCCTAGCAGGGATGTAATGAAAACATTGAAAAACTATGAAGAGAATTTTACCGCCGTCAATTCATGGTGTACCGGCACATTTTTCACCATGAAGTCGCCACTTCGTTCTTTGATCGCATATCTTGAACAGATAGACAAGCCCCTTGTGAAGACTTGCATGGCTCACATAGAGCGAATAAGAAAAATGTTGACTGCTGCGTATGCCAGAGTGAGGCTCCGAATTCATCTTCGCCAAATTCCGAGCCCTCATTCTAGTGGCCACGGAAGCAAAACTTGTGCTGGAGTCAGCCTTGCGTAACCAAGCCGGAATATGAAGTTCCGCGAAAGTTTTGCTTCGAAACCTGAATTCTGCATCTATGTATATATGCAATCACAACTGTTTCGTCAATTACAGTCATCTATTTAACATAGATGTCTACTTTGAAAAAGTGCAATAATGGTCGCGTTCCCATAAGCAGAAATATTGGTAACTTTATTGTGTGTTTTCATAACCACTGAATAAACGATTTCATGTTTGCTTGGGTAACAGTTTTTGTTTTCATCCAGGTATACCAAGACGAACAGGCGAGTGCTTATATTTTATTACCGTTGCTGATAATCGTTTTTTTTTTTCAGAACGTGCGAAACCAAGACGCTGTGTCATTGACCGCGTCTGCTCAGTTTTCTTACCCATCCATTGCAGTCACCTGTATTGGGACATTCATAGCTACAAATTTAATAAAGAACGCCAAAGAAGCTTGGGCAGAAACCACCCGATGTGTTCCAGCAGTTCTAATAAACTTAGTAGTTTGAAATTAACTACAAAACAAGTGAACAGAATTAAATGCTTTCAATTGAGGGAGATGTGATCTAAAATAAATGTTCAACCCCCCCCCCCCTCCTCCACGCAGTGGATTGTGGCATTTTTCAAGCGTTTTGTTCTCGACATTAAACATGCGCAGGAATGATAACACCAACAGGGCTGCCAATGCCCGTGGTGGTATGCAGAATACGCCTTGTCATAACCTTCATCGAGATTTAACTGAAAAGCGACTCAAAACTTTTTATTTCATGATCCTCTGCTTAGTAACGGTTCCTTTCATCGGAATCTATCGCAAACCTCGGTAAATAAACGTTTTCAGGATTTTTTTTCCTTCTGCTTCTCTAGGAGTATGGTCGCTTCACTCGAGTAAGCGACCTGACGACGCAAATTTATGTTGGGACGGGTTGCTGTTTCCACGCACCAAAGGGTTCAGTGCATAAGAGATAGGTTTTGAACTCTAGCGATAGATTCTAGGAGAGCTTCACTGACATATTTGGCGCATATCTTGCATACCCGCTTTCATTGTTACTGTCGACGCCTTGATGTTGGCTGCTTGTCCTGTTTTTAAAAGCACAAGGCAGGCTCTCCAACAAAATTAAGTATTATATTCTCATGTAAAACAAAAGCGCACCAGAATATTCCTTATTTTTCTTACTTTAAGCGCCCGCGGCAAGCCAGAAGCGAGCAGACCTCCCCCCACGAGAACGAAACCTGTATGCCGCGGGCGCGAGAATGGCGGCCGCCGTAGCAGACGACGCAGCTGTCCTCACCCTGAGCGGAGGCGCGGGCATCGAGGCACCCTAGCCCCTTCTGCTCCAAGGCGCCGCCGGTCCGGCGAGCGGTGGACTCCGCCCCAGGAAAGACGGACCAGTGAGCGCGCTCGCTTCTCTCACGTGACTCTACGTCACGGCTTGCGTGTCGCGACCAAGCGAGCGCCGGCGGAGCGGCCGCGCGGGCATCACGGGCTCGCATGCAGACGGCAGTGCGCGAGCACAGAGAGAGAAAAAAAAAAGCGGGGGTTGCCCTCCTCTCTGGTGCCCCGCGAAGCGTGCGCTGGCAAGAGACAACAAATGCTGTTCCTTTTTTTTTTTTCATTTCTCAATGCACCGGGTGTCGCAGCTAAACATGACCTCCTGCAAAACCTTATGATGTTTCAGTTGTATATTTGAATGGGTTTATCAAAAAAAATCTTGCAAGTTCTGTCGACCCATTCCTTTATTGATGACAGAGTTATTATATACGTTCCTATAGACTTCTTCGATTTCGCTGACTGCCATGAATAATATTGTAAATATTATAGGAGTGCGCATTTTTGCTGAGCTTGGATACTGCCTTGATTCGTACCCATTTCGTACCCTGCCCTGATTCGTACCCATTTGATGTTTCGTAGTACGCGCGGTGTTTGTACTGAGGCTGAGATAAGAAGGCGTTCCAACTCCGAACTGCTGCGAGAAGTCGCGACACTAAATGTGGAATATAAGATACGGGGAATTTTTTTTTTTTCAGGGGCGCTGAAGTAACAGTACTATTCTCAAGTAGTAGATTTGGAATTTCACTCACTTCCATTCCGGAGCTACGCAAACAATACCTCGTTGCAAACAGTTAAGCGGGTAGTTTTTCTCGCAAACCTAAGCCGATCCAAACGCAGAACAGGTGCTTGCCAAACTTAAATCATATAAAGCATGTGGCTCATAATTTGAGCTAAGATCCATTATATGGACACAACCAGAAACAAAAACAAGTACGGCGTAGCAAACAAGGTTCGGGACAGTAAAGATTCGGACGGGCGGAAAATCTATTGGCTAGGCAGGCGAAGAAGTCAAAATGACGGCCGCACATGTGAAGGAAAAGAAAGAGGTAATGGGTGAGGTGAGGAAAGGAGCAGAGGAGAAAACAGAACAAAGAAAAGAGAGAAAAAAAAAGCAAACAGTGGGTGAATGGCGCGGCAAGAAAACGTCATGAATGGGAGGAGGTCTAAGGAACGAAATAAAGAAAAACCATACCAATGGGAAAAAAAAATTCAAGGAAAGGCCGCAGCCTACCTGCCAGACAGAGAACCCCTTTTATAAAAGTTGTGACGAAACTGCTTATCAAGAGTAATATAACTAGAATGTGCATTTACACTACGTTTTAGTACTCGCTGTTTATAATCGTACCCATTTGCTTCCGTGCTGTACGCGCGGCGCTTCGCAGTAAACTGTGGAGTTGCGTACAGCTACTGAAGGTAAGATGGCAATGCCTTCCAGCCCCAAAGCACAAGAGGCTAACAAAAAATGCCGATTTTATTTAATTTGACAATATGCAGGACGGCACAGCTTACCTCGACTTCCGACAGATTTGCGTGAAATATTTCAGTCGGTGCCATTCTAACTTGATTTTTAATGCTTGTATCAAAACCATATTGCCATGCTGTCGCGAACAATTCTGTTATTGATAGAATAGTTCATTATGCTTTCTGTGATTGTGCTGATTGAGAAAGATAATTTCGCTGATTGTGAAGAATAATGTTATTGGAGTGAGCACAATTTTCTGCGGTTTAATACATGGTTGCTATAATTATACTCATATGCTTTGGCGCAGTACGCGTGGTGTTTGTACCGTTACCGAAGCTGAGATAAAAACGCGTTCTAGCTCCAAACTGCTGTTAGAGCACGTGAGACACCACGGTTCTTTTTTTTTCGTACAGACGCGCAGCACACGACTTCCACCGCTGCAGGGAGGGCAGCCGCCCTTCGCATTTTTTTTTTTTTGCAGGAGAAAAAAGACGCTCTGACGTAAAGTCGCGTGTGAGCGGCGAGGCCCCGCCCAAACAAGTTTGACGGCGTCCGGCGCCCCTTTCTGTTTGAACATCGCGCCGCTCCATCCGTCGTGCGGTGTCCCCCGCTGGTGCCGCCGCGACGGAGAGGAGCACCGGCTGTGAGAATGAGGCCTTAGACGTCCTCAAAAGGTTTTTAGTCAATTCATTTGGGGACAGTTTGTCTACTAAAAAACATAAAACAATAAAACAGTCGAGTACTTGCCAGGGCCAGAAGACGAGGCTGTGTTCGCGATCCCCGAGGACCCTGGGACTGCACTAGAACCTCCACCATTAACCTTCCCAGAAATGTTAGTCTCACCGCTGATGGACGCGACTAACGCATGCAGCTTTGGCGGATCTGTAAATCATCAAAGACCACCCTTCAGAATTATTTTGCGGGCTATTGCAGGTGCGATCGCGGACTTTGTTACTATACTCACTTGCTATAACGTTATTTCCTCCGCAGACATCGCCATGTGATGCTTTCTTCCATTAATTATAATGTCCATTGTGTTTTTGGAAAAGAAAGGCAGTCGGAGTATACAGTATAGCGCGGTCAAAGCAGTCACCTCGGAAGACAAGCTGCTGCTGTTGCCTCGAAGGAAAGGCGCGTACCAGCGATCAAAGGCGCGCGCCACACGCTTTGCGCGCCCTAAGCGAGGTGGCGCTGTATGTACGCACCCGCGGAGTGCGATTTGTGTTCGATTTTGACCCTCCCCAGAGCACCACCACCGCGGTGCACAGCGCACCATTACTAAAGCCCCTCTATCTCTGGAAAGTAGCGAAATTGTAAGATCTTTGCCGCCGTTTCCCTCTCCCGGCGGTTTCCTCCTCGCTCCTCTACGCTCCCCTCTCCAAAGAGAGAGTGAGGGCGAGTTTTCTGATTTGTCGTTGGCTGCCGGGCCCCCTGACGTGGCAAACACGTCACCATACGTCATCAGCGCATGCAAAATCTTGTTTTGCTTGTTTTTTATTTTCTCGCTGCCGCCATTAAACTGCCTCGTCGTACCGTTCCTGTGGGTTGCGCGCGTGCAGTTCCGTGCACGCGATGCCGTGCTGCTGCGCGTTTCAGTGTTCAAGTAGAACAGAAACAGAACATAGAATAGTAGAACAGAACGACTGCCGCGCTTTACTGATACCAACACGGCACCGGCAAGGTTAATTGAGTTGAAGAACTTTTCACAGTCTCACGTGTCACTGACGAACCCATCGCCAGCCGTAATCGAAACAGTAAAAATTGCTGAGAACTTTTTGCGCAGTAACAGAGAGCGTCTCCTCAAAAATTCAATCAGCACTGCAGAACTGCAGGCCCGGATAAAAGATAGCATTTCATTGGTATCTTGCTTCCCAGCCTGCCACGATGTTGTAAAAGAGATTGTGAGCGTTTGCGTAAAAGTACGGATCCAGATTTTTGTCCGAGATGAAGCGTCCAAAATATCTCCAGTGACTAGCAGTATATGCGGTAGCAAAAACCTAGGCATGCGGGTCACTGCAGCTCAGATTCGGTGACAGTATGCATTCGTAATTTCATGTTTTATTAATTTGAAACATTTGTGAAAGTTGTGGTTTGAAAATCTGCATATTTTGCCTGTCACGTGAATGAATCTGTGAATGGTTCAAAATTTCTGGTAACTGCTTACATTTTTAAAGATATTCTCGTGCATATCTGAAGCTTATAATCATCGAAATTAAAATTGGATTGCAGCGTGTGTGAAAAATGTTTGCACGAAAATTATTTGCTTGCGTTTCGTTTTCATATCTTTTTACTTCGTTAAGGGTTCTCAGCATCTTCCAATTGTCTAACAGTGTTTTTCTGTGCATTTATTTTTATTTGAAAATGTGTGTTTTGAATTAATGTGCCTGCGCCAGTCTTAGGACCCTTTTCAAAGCGACCAGTGCTGTGTCAGTAAAATCAAAGATGCTACTTGGTTCCAATGTACAACAGTGTTTATCGCTACATTTCTTCTGTATTTGAAACTGCGTATTTTGTATGTGCCACATCTTACGACCTTTAAAGCAAACCAGTATTGTGCCAATAATATAAGACCCTATTTTGCCGAGTCACTTCGCTGATCAATTGATTTCGCGACGAAATAAAAGTCACCTTTTTCACCTACACTGCCTCTGATTAGCAGCTGTAGGAACACTGCTTCATTATTTTCTTACAGATGCGATTTGAAAATGAAAGCATACAACAATCGATGCTTTTGCTTATAGGTTAGCCAGAAGCGATCGATGTCAGAATTCGCCGGTTTGCCGCTCGCGCGCAAAGATGCAGAATATTTTTGAAGGGGGCATTGGCTCTCATTCAGGGTCATCTATCTGTCACCCAACACAGATGACACCATAACTGCCTGCTCAGTTTATTTCCCGTTCTTGATGCTTCAGAGTACCCGAGCGCGATGCTGAATGCAAACATTTCTTGCCGTTTTGAGCGTGTCTTCTCCTTCCTTCTTTGTTATTGCGAATAATATGTGCCGCTAAAACAAACCATAACATTTTCAAATCGATTATTATTTACCTGTGCAAAGCTTTAAAAGGCAGCACAAAAAGCCCCCGCCATTCACTATCATTGACCCTTCCGCGGCGCCCTTCGAGCGCAGGCAGGTTCAGCGTGCCGTGCGCAGCGCTCCCACCGGTGGGAGAGTGAAATCAAAGGAGAATTGAGGAGGAAAGCAGCCGAAGGGAGGAGAGTTTCGCTACTTTCCAGATAGAGGGGCTTTAACCATTACTGATTTGGGGGCAAACCCGGTGTTGTTTATCGAACGTGCTATTCGCGAGTTCGCAGCATTTGGCTGCCATGAAGATGGAAGGTCCGTTCGTTTCACCTACACTGCCTACACTAGTTTTCTTCGTGGAGCACTTCGCCATTCGTTTCACCAGTGTAGCTAGCGCCCTCTACATGACGCCGTTCTTTTCATACAAGTGTAGATGTCGTGTAGTCCTAGTTGAGAAAAATTCTACACTCTCTCGACTGACGGTGCTGAATGCATGCAGCCAGTGCTGCTGCAGACGACAGCTCGAGACGCACGCGACTTCGCCCTTCAGTATGGCGGCAAACGACGGCAGCGTGTTTGGCGTTGTCAACGGCGTGGATACGCTATTAACACCGATCGTTGGACAAGACGGCCAACAACTGAGGTCAGAGCACGGCTACATGTTCACCACACCAGGTAAGGCTTCACTCGGTCAACAAAAAGAGAAACACGTGCATGTGTTTCTTCATGCGCCGACGCTGTGCTTGCATGGTACTTGTTTTGTTTTTTTCTTATTTTACTCGTCTAGTTTGCTTCTAGCTTTGTTTTCTATCGTTCCCCGTAAATGAGCTTGGTACTAACCAAGCTCGTAGTTGGCTTTATCCGGCCATGTGTACGTCGCCTCCCCTTCGACCTTTTGACAGGTTTTATTCAAAGCTATGACCCAGATAACTATATTTAACATTGGCACTCAAAACATCAATATTTATACTCTCGCACAGACGGCTCAATCGTATCGGCGGTGTTGAGCGACGCCAGTAGCCAGGCTCCGGCTGATCGCCGAACGTCCACGCCGCCGCAGAGCAACGCGCCTCTAAGCAGCTCTCCTGAGCCTGAACGATGGCACAGGACTAAGACGCTCTTTCTTATCGAGCGCTATCCACAGATGAAAGCACTCGTGGGAAAAAAGGGTGGCTTCCGGTAAGTTTATTATTAAAGTTTTTTTTTTTTTGAAGTGACAGTACCGTGGTAAAATAGCGTACTGTACTTGCATCCAAGGCATATTAATTTCAGAACTGTTTGATCTGGTAGCTGATACACTGCATATGCTTTTTTTTACGTTTCGTTTCTTGCAGCACAAAAAAAATGTTGTGGCAAGCACTGTCGGACTCCATAAACGAGGAGTTTGACTGCGACATGAGCGCTCTCCAGGTAGAAAATAAATGGAAAACCCTGGAGAGGGCATACAAAAGGACCAAGAAAGAATTCCTCGTCCGGCCACTCGCGCGTTACGTTCGAGTTTGAAGAGTAAGTGCAGATCACTGCTGTAATGGTTAATTACAAAAATATCAATTGTTATTTCGCCCATTTCAGAGAACTTGCTGGTGTTTTGGAGAAGGAGCACCACATTACGCCTACCATTTTATTAGCACCTGGTAGAGTGATGGAGCCGAGAAACTGCAGGTGAGGTCACAGTAGTTGTACAGCTCGCATCTTACAAAGTAAGGCTCAAAATGTTTCCATGTTCTAGTGCACTGTCGGAAACAAGCACTGACGAACAGCCCACAAGCCAGGGTGATTCGAACGGAGGGTCACCACTCCAGGATCCGCCCAGCCCACCGCATGTGTCGGAGGAAGGCCCATCACTGCAGCGAGGACAAAAACGCATAAAAAGAAAAACTACCGTTGAAACCCTCCTGCAACAACTTGCGGAAGCAAGGAAGGAGAGGGCCGAAAGGGCAGAAAAGAAATTGGCCCTTTTAGAGCGCCTCGTTGCCGCCGTGGAGGGGCAGGCTTCCAAAAGCAGTGAATAAACCATTTTTCTTATAAATATTTACTCTTTGTGCTGTAGTTAGAAACTGCTAAAAACTGCACGCTAGTTCGCAAGAGGCAAACATTTAGCTCAGCACTGCGTTTGAGCGATATCATTTCGCATGCTTTCGCAGTTGCCAGCACTGTCAAAGGTGAGGTCACAGTCTTCGTCATTCTCAATATCTTCTTGCGGGGCTAGATGCTCTAGGTCTTCGAAGAAGTCCCTCTCTTCGTTGCACATGTTGTGCAGCACACATGCTGCCATTACGATCAGGCAGCATTGCTTAATGCTTGCGGCATCCACAAGGTACAACCTTCTAAAGCGTTGCTTAAGCAGTCCAAATGAATTTTCGATCGCGACCCTCTGTTGCGAGTGCACCTTATTGAACTTCTTCTTCCACGAAGGAAAGCTTCGCCCATTGTCCCGGTACGGTGTCAAAAGCCAAGGTAGTAGCGGATATGCCGAGTCACCAAGCAAGTATCCATTGCTGCATTTCTGAGAACAATCTTCAAAAAGAGGACTTTCCCGAAGTACTCTTGCGTCATGGGCCGACCCAGGAAACCCAATAAACACATCAATAAACCTATTGCGATCGTCGCACACGCCCTGCAGTAATATCGACGGCCACTTTTTACGGTTGTAGTACGACTGCGGCGACTCTGCGGGCCTGTTGATCTCAACATGGCAGCCGTCCACGCAGCCGATTGTGTTGCGTGGTCCCTTACCGCCGGTTTTCGCTAAGAAGGCAGCCTTGATGCGCTCCTGCCGACGCTGGTCGGGCCAGGCGATTACAGATGCACTAATGCTGTTCAAAAAGTTCAGCACTCTATCAACGCAAGCACTCACCGACGAGACTGACACGTCGAATCGGTCAGCCAACGAATACATACTATTCTGGTGCCCGAGGTAGCTCAGAGTGATAAGACAAGTCTTTTCAGCAGTCACTTGAGTACGACCTCCAGTAGGGCATGGAAAAAACTGCGACGCTTCGAAAGAACTTGCAAGAGTTTCAAGGGTGCTACGTGACAGGCGAAACAAACGTTTGAATTCGAAGTCATAATATCGCCCTACGACTTCTTCGCAGTAACGAGGCATGCGGTTTCGCTTCAGTCTCTCCAGCTCCGTCACTGCCACTGCAATAAGTTCCTCAAGTTCCTCTTCGCCACTGCTGTCCGAGTCTACAAGCTCCATAGCTGTTTGTAGAACCGTTGGCAGCAGGTCGCGGTCCATTTTCTTTTCCTTCGCAGCACAGAGAACACACAGAGAACAATGACAGACCTGACAAACACGCGCGCGCGTCGCAAACGAACCAGAAGGCTTGCACGACTTTTGCACTTTCGCATTCGTTTCTATTTGGCGCTAGTGTCGCGCTACGCCTGCACGTCTCAACTGGCACTGCATGAGTGTAGCACTTGCACGGCACTTGCTGTGCACTGCATGAACTAGTGTAGATCATGCAGGGTGAATCGAACGGACCTTGAGACGACAGAAAGCGCGGGTGGTTTGAGTGGACTTGCCATGCTCAGCACTTCAGCAGCGCTAAGCAATCATAGTGTGTTAATAAATAATTAGTTCCTTCATCACAAAACCCACTTTGATTCAAATCTAAATAGAAGTTTTTTGTTTAATTTTATCAGCAAGTTAAGTTTTGAGCCGCTGTGGCTCGGCGAACAAATGCGCTGTCCCATGTGCATGTTGTGTTGTCACCGTCTCCGCTGGTGCTTTGTCGAGTCCATCTATCCAGGCCTTCATGTGTGTTTTTTCATTTTTTTCTCTGCCTACTTTGTACTCAGGAGGCCCAGGACCTGCACGAGCTTTTGGAAGCTCGCAATTGCAGCGCCCAGATGGTTCCAATCTCGAACCACGGCAAGAACAGGACCTGTTCTGCTCTTCGGCGCCCGCTCGCGACACCCTTGCCTGTTTGAATGTCCGGGTGGTCTGGCGTCCACAGATGGTTAGGCCGACAGCGCGCGCGCGCTCGCACACACACACAAGCATACGCGCACGCACAAGCGGCCGTATGGGCCAGCATTCGGGGCGACGAAACAGCGCGCAAAAAGGGACCGCCTCCGTCATTTCAGCTTTCGGCCCCTGTCAGTGCATGTGAGGTCGTAACAGTGCCCCTTCGACAAGCGAGAATGGCTTCAGAAAAAGCAGGTGCTCCCGTGCGCGTCCGCTTCACTGTACAGGACGACATAAATATTTTAAGGGAAGTCTATGCGGCAAATCCCTTTGAAGATCCGAGGAGATGGGACCAAGTGGCTTTGTTAGTTTCCCACGGAACTGGGAAAAACTACAAAAAAGGCAATCCGCGATCAGGTGGACCTCCTGCTTGCACAGTTCCAGCGCAATGACAGGGCCAACCTCGCATCATATATTTTGATTTTTCCTTTTGCACTTGCACAAATTATTCGTGACAATTGTGATTAATCTTGTTTGCTGTAAGAAGCATAATAATCACTATTTTGTACTAAATTGTGCTATAATAGGTCCGGAACTGAAGAATACGAGAAATGCCATCTACTGCAAGATGTACTCGACATGGCGAAAGAGTATGGTTATACTATAAACAAAACGGCAACAAATAAGGTGGCCGCCAGTCGTCCCTTATAGCGGCCTGGGGCGGTGGCTGAAAAGGCATGCGCATCCACGCCAAGAGATGTTGCTGCAGCCGCTTTTACGCCGTACGTTGAAGGCCCAGTGTCTCCTCCACAGCCCTACCAATGTGAGTGCCCTGTTAACGCAATACATTGACTATATGACTGTGCTGACCCCATACTTTTATGGAAATGTGAAAATGTTTTTCTTAGATTTCATGCAGTGATGTTTAGTGTGCTCTGTTATCCTGTTCAGCATGAGAGCGAATGCATCTTATCAAACATTTGTTTCCTGGATAGCCAATACAATTGTCCTCTGTGATTGCAACATAACTGTAAGCAACCGCCAACCACGAGCTGCACCTGGCTGTGTTAGTAGGTGTAGGCTTTTTTCCCATTTCTGTGAACCTTCAAGAATTCATAAGACTACTTACAGAGCCAGATCAACATATGTTACAGCACAGCAAAAGTGATTTTCGTGAAGAGTTAACTGGACTGCAAACTGTTCTCCAAGTGAAGCAACATATCGGATCCACATTATCCTGAAATAGTGATGGAGTTTATGAATGTTTTTGCATCAGACTGCACCCCAGGTGTATGCTTTAGCACTAGGAAATGATCTCATTGCTGAAACATGACCAATTCATATGCTCCAAAGACAGCATGCTGTGTACAAGCAATCATATTTATTCCTTCTTAAAGTTATTCATTTATTTATTTACAGACAATGCAATCACCACATTATGTATTTAGCAGGGTGGTACAGGAATGGTTCAGTGGCATGCACAAAAAAAAAGCATTTAGTACTGGTTATACAATTGAAAGCAAAATACACAAGGCACTGCTTAGCTCAACAATTAAATACGAATAAAGCATGAAATATGAATAAAAGCATGTTACATGCTACAGCAAAGAAGCAAAATAAATAATACAATAGCGGTATTCAATGCTCGATAAAATGCAGTTAATGTTTGTGCAGGAATGCGGTTTCCCAGCTGATTGCAGTCGACTGTTGTGTGTAAATTATAGATTACAGATGTGTGAAATTACAGATAAGCAATGCCATTCTGTGCTGCCTCTTGCATTGCATTCACATTTCTTGCCTATAAATTTTTTTTCATGTCTAAGGGCTGCAAGGAACCTGGCCCTGTCAGCGGCACTTGGCAGGCAAATAGCAATATGGTTTGGTTTGGTTTGTGGGGTTTAACGTCCCAAAGCAACTCAGGCTATGAGAGACGCCGTAGTGGAGGACTCCGGAAATTTCGACCACCTGGGGTTCTTTAACGTGCACTGACATCGCACAGCACACGGACGCCTTGCTTTTCGCCTCCACCGAAAAGCTGCCGCCGAGGCCGGGATTCGATCCCGCGTCCTTGGGAACAGTGGTCGAGCGTCGTAACCACTGCGCCACCCCGGCGGGGCAAATAGCAATATGCCTGCAGCAATGAATACAACACAAGTTGCCACAGGGACACCAAGAAATGTGCAACCCACAGCTGCCACACCTACAAGAGATGCCACTCAGCAAAGAAAGTGAGGCAAGTCTTTATGTAAACCTACCTATCAAATAAGGTGCTTTACAGCTATGATGGCATCGATGTTGTTTATCAGCGCACGACTGAATAACACTATTGTGGGAACTAATAGTGTCCCAAACTCTAAAGCATTAAATGCTGAAGCCTCAGTGCAGCTCGAGGAACAGTGTGACACTTCATCACTATAGCTTAAAAGACAGTTGCATGCAACTTGCTCTGCAAGTAATGTAGGTCTTTTATACTTCCAGTTATGCTTTCTTTACAGTAACTACCGAATGTTTTTGCAGGTTTAGGTCAGTTCAAAATCAAATACAGTTTAGGGCACCCACATCATGTACAATCCACTTAATTTGCAAAGGCATTTTGAGACCCTTTATTGCTGGGAACATTTTCTTTTTACACACTTAATTGAAGATATTTATTTTAAGCTATATTTTTCTCTGGCAGTGCTCCAGTACTTCAATTATTTCCATTCTAAAACAAGCATGTTGAATCTCTTTTATCTGCTAGGAAATGGCTATAGTAGTAAGTTACCATGAAAGGCACTCACTGTGCTGAGAGTACCTAATAGCATTAAAAAAGATGAGGTCCTTTCTCTCCTCAAGTGCAGTGTCAAGTACATGTGTGTCCCCACATCATTACCCAGCTGCCTGTCATCAATGCATTAATATTGCGAAGGAGAACAAGCAGAAACACGGCCGCTCCTTGGAACGCCCTGCTTTATTCTGTCTTCATCGTCTTCTTCGCTCAATCACTGTTCACTTCGTCATCGCCTAGGCCATCACACTCAACCACGACTGCGTTTGTCCTTAATTGGCTTATTGTCTGGTTCAGCGATTGGCGCGTTGCTCTCTGTGCGGGACTCTTTGGGCAATTGCCATTTGGGCGTTATGCCGAGGCCTTGATAATTGTCATGCTCCTGAATGTTTCTCCAATGCCAGTTATCTGCTGTTGACTTGTTTTCTTTGCGCGGTATTCGATGCTTTTCCCTGATCTGGAACTGACTTCGTGAGGCATCCGCAGTGGTGACAAAAATTGAAGAAACTTCACCACAATACTTCTTGCTGCTGCCATCGTTTCCACCCGAAGCACCGGCTGCGATAAAGGCATGTGTGGCAATTTGTCAGTATGGTTGCTACCCGATATATTTGTGGTACATTCTGAAACAGAAGTTTTTGGTTTTTCTTATAATCAAGGAATGCCCACAGATTTAGTTTTTCCAAAACCCCACTCCACAAGTACAAAATGCATCTTAGGCATACAGTGAAATATTTAGGAGCCTACCACCAAGTATAGCAGCTACAATTAGGTCCATTTCTTTCTGTTCTAGATATATGGCCATATAATTAGGCATGCATCTCTTTTTTGTGTTATATTTTGTTGTTTATTTAAACAGTCTTACCAAGAGACTATTGCATTCTGAATGTATCTTTTTGAGTGTATACTTCTATGATTTGCAATCGATGTGTAATAGAAGAAATATCTAAAATGTGTATGTTTATTGTGAGAGCCTTATTTAAAATGTTTTTGTAAGTATTTTTTCCATGCCTGCGAACTACTCAAGAAATTTCTTGCATGATCCCAACTAGCTAGGAATCTAGCTGACATCACAAGCATGCCCTGTAATGGACATCTGAGATAAAAAAAATAAATCTTTTTCCATTCATGCAGATGTGGGCTCATAGTTTCAATGATGTCCATCTGTTTGCAATCAAGGCCGGTACATAATAAATAGCGTGAAGCCATTAATACTTCATTTAAAAATATGTGTACTTTCCACAGTTACTGATTTTTGGCTCTGAATAGGTTATCACTCATCGCCAAGTCTAGAAATATGGTACCACAGTTGTGTTCATTCAAGTGCAAAATGAAATGGAAACTACTTGAACCCACCAGCATCATGTCTGTGTCCGGGGAAGGGACCATCGACCTCGCAGATGATGGCATTTGCACACATCACGGCCGGATACTTTACTGCGTGCACTCGCTTGTGGCCTCGCGAAATAAACACGTTGATTAATGGATGGTCAGCAAATTGGCCTTGCAGTGCCATCCACAAAACCCCAACAAGTTGTCAGCGGGGCACCTCTGTTGTGTACAGCCTGCACAAAAAGAAGCATCTTGTTTGAAGGCGCAGCAAAATGCAACATTTTATGAGGTAATATATATATAATGTAAAATATCCACTGCAGTGTCATTAAGCATTGGATAAGGTTATATGGTTAGCTCTGCTATAAGAACATTTACAAATGCATAGTGGCAAGAAGTTGAATTGTTGTGACTTGGTTGGCAAAATATATATATGTATCTTGTTTACTTTTAAAGGTGGAACTACAGCCTAACAGAAAAACACAGACAAGGAAGACAACAGGACATGAGGCTGACTAGCAACTAATCTTTATTCAAGGGCACAGAAGCATATAAAGTCTGAAAGGAGAGGAACAGACAAAAATATACACTTAGTCGTGGAGATGAGAAGTCAGAGCCACGGGATAAAAGCAAAATAAAAGCAAGAAAATGTGAGAACGCAGGTGGTATAAAGGGCCAACCCGGAAGAGATAAAAAACCAGCGGCGAGATTACAACAAAATAAACAAGGGGCGAGAGTGGTTAGAGGCACAAACAAAACCCACATTAGTCAAAAGCTAGGGCGCCGCAAACATTTTTTAACGATATTTATTGGCTCAGGGCATCTGTAGGACATGAGATGAAGGATGAATAAATGATTAAATGAACGGAAAACTTTTTCGCTGTTAGGCTGTAGTTCCACATGAATCAACTAGTTCAGATCCAAATCGTCGTGCAGTTTACTCTCCATGCGCTGCTATATTAGAGCCACTTTCTGATTACAGAAGCTTTGGGAAACTACAGAACCTTGCAGACACAACAGCTAATATCCCATATCATGCAGGTGTGAGAAATGCAACGCAGCACTCACGTTCGCGAATTCCTGGAGGTTTTCCACGCCAAGCCATTGATGTTCTCCCATGTCACCGAGGAGGTGGTCAAAGCTTTCCTCAATGTGGCAAAACAATTTCGACACGATCCTCGACATGGCAGAGCTGTGTCGGCCGAAATTTGGCTCCAAATCCCACCAGCGCTTTGGGTAGGCGAGGCGTCGCAGTCCCATGAGCATAGCCTCTTTGCCCGACATGCGCACACCTTGGCTACTCTCCAGCATTTCTGGAATTTTTAGTGCGGTTTTCAGCCCATCCGCGTGTTTCTTTTGAAACCGAAACATTGTTCGGAACTCCTCCTCCTCCAAAGCATCAGCATTCAGCTGGCCGAGGCTAGACTTGTAGCGTCGTGTCACTGGTGAGTGCCGCAGCCGATGACTAAGAAAGAGATATTCGAGCTATGCCCAGCTGATCACACAGCACACTGGCGCTAGCCTGAGTCATTTTCGGCATGACGAAAACAACACGCCCAGACAGTACACTGACGATTCAAGAGAAGCTAAACCACCATGAACTAAACCCAGAACCACCAGAACCACAGAAACTAGCGCGGGTACGCTAGGACTGGATTGGCTAAGAATGACCGATTTTTGCATAGTCTAAAACACGAGAACAAGTTACATAGAAGTACGGTATATTTTATTGATACTCTTAAGTTTGTTTTGTAAATAATAGCAGTTTTCATCCATCAAATAAAGTTGCTAGCTTATTTTCATTTGAATGCATTTTCAATGCTTACCGTAGTGGCACTGCAATCGATGAGCGCAAGCCCGGCTTCTTGGCGTCGGGGAAACCCCTATTCTAAATCTCGCCGCTTAGCTAGCAGGTTGCGCCGCCGCATGCTATTTTCCTGCAAGCCCCAAGCCTTGGGTCCCCCTATTCTAAAACTCCCTATTACCTTTTGCCCTGGCATCTTCAGTGGAGGTTAAAATTAACAAATTGCAAGAATAGGGCACCCTTGAGCCAACGTTAATTCTTGCAAAGAATCTGAAGGCAAGTTGTTCGGACCCTTAAACAAAATTTTGTTGCCTCCCTGCAGTTTTAATTTTGTATATCCGTATATTCATTCTTTTGGTCTGTGAACTATAAAACTCTCAAACCAACTTTTCGATTGCTTAAACTTGCATCACACTGGTAATATTGAGCGAGTATAGTAATGAGTAGTTTTTCGATTGCTTGAACTTAAATCATGCTGGTAATATTGAGTGAGTATAGTAATGAGTATTTTAGAAGAATAAAGAGCGTTGGCTCTTTAGAAGGGCATATTTGCAAAATATTTATGCCCTCATTCTTCTTTAGGGGGTAAAGCATGCTTTCAAATTGCATAAAATTAAAATAAAATTGCATAAATTTAAAAAGTGGATTGGGGCTAAATTATAATAAAAATTTAGATCAAATAATAAAACATAAATGACACAAAAATAAAGTAAAATAACGATTATATGAAAAATAACTTAGGATCTGGCAAAATTTGCCCTCCACTCAAAAAGAAGTGCTGGAGTCCCTGGCGCTGTAAGAAAAATAAATCGGACGTTCAGCGCACTATGTGCATTTCGATTTTTGTCGGAGAGGAGCTTTCATTTTATTCGAGCGCAGCAGTGAGTGGTAGAAACTTCAGGCTGTAATGGTGTCTCACCACTAAGATACCTAGTTCCGTTTTACAAGAACGTATGCTGGCGCTTTGAACAGAATGATGCAAATAGCTGCAAAAAAGCAGGCACAGGAAGTGGATGCAGCATTGGCAAGTCGAATTACAAGCACAGGATGCATCTGATCTACTTTGTGTATTCGGCTGTATTTTGTTGTTGCTTTGTGGGGCATAAATTAATATTGTCATATATATGTGTGAACAGGCATTTATTGGCTTAATATTTGCACATTATTTCACTTATGGAGCTGCAATATATGGTCGCAGCTATTGGCATTCTTGGCAGGCCATATATCTATTCATATCAATTGATGCAGGAACCCATGAACTTCAAGAAAAATTATGTCGGCTAAGGAAAACAAAAACGAAAATCTGACTGCAAGAAAGTGCCGACAATTTGGAGATAAGCTGCAGTCAGGAGAAAAAGGATAAACAGGTGTACTGATCAGCTGCAGTGGTAGGCAGCCTGCATGTAATGAAAATATTTGTTAGCTTGAGCTTGCATCTCCAATGTTTCTGTAGTGCATATAATGAGCCTCCTCTTTGCACTAGGTTGCCATAAAAAAGAAGCAGCAGAAGGATAGCAGCATGAATGCAGCCTACCATTCAATCCTACAAAAGCACTTGAGTAGTGCACAGATGTGCCCCTCATCTCTCCAAGGGCAGGTAAGGAATTGCATGAATAAGCCTGCACTGATGACAGTGTTCCTTTATTATTTGGCATTCACAGTGTCAGAAAAGGAGCCATATTTCGAACTCAAGCTCATCTAGTGGTGATGATGAGTTACTATGCTAAAATAAGGAACTGCAGCAAGCAATTGTAGGGAAAACGTGTGGAAAGAAAAAGCACTGAAGCTCCAGAAAGATAAGGAATTTCTTGTGGTACAGGTGGAATCCCTGCAGCACTGCCTGGAAAGCAAAATATTTCAGGGCAAGTACTTGTAGCCTTTCCTGTCTTTATATTTTGGCTGGTTGTATGTAGTGCAATTCCTTAGGTTCTGCATGCTGCGTGAGACAAGAGTTGCCAACTGTGCACGAGGTCTCACTCAGATACACAAGAAATTGCACTGTACTGTGATATTATTGCCCTCCATTTGCACCCTAACTTTCCTTTACTTGCCTTGGTAGAAAGTGTGGTAGAAAGGGCCAGGGTCTCTTTACCACAGATGTTGCAACATCTCCAGTTTTTTTTTTAAATTGCATTTTCACTTTTTATAGCGCTCTATGAAATTGAAAACTAGCCATACTATGCTGCTATTTTGTTGTTGACATTTGCTTTTCAGTAGAAGAAATCACGACAAAGCAGGACATAAATGGTAAGGCCTTTATTATTCATCTGGACCGTTTTTATTGTTCATTTCTTATGCCATCATTGTACTTTGGCTGGTAAGACTGCTCTGATACTATTTCGTCTGCAGTCGTGTAGATTTATATGCCATTCTGCCATGTGTACGGCCAAGGTAGAAATCTAGTCACTATCGCCAGCCTGATTACACCCCAATGCAGAGCAAAGGCCTCTCCCATGCCACAAGTAGCTGTCTAATCTTTACATGCTTGCTCATCTCATCTGCCTGCATGACTATCTGCTGCCCCTGCTATATTTTCTTCAGTTGTGCGCAATGTCCTTTATGCTGAAAGGATGAGAGGTCTTTAAGAGCTATGTGCACGTGGGGTCCTCATGGGCCCCTTATTGTGTCAAGGTCTACACATTCCTTATTTTACGCGACTAAATTTCAGAGATGTAGCACTGTTTGTTGAAAATGTCTCCTTGACTTGCAGCTGCACGTTCCTGCCGTTCAGAAAGTGCAGCCACGAATACATGCAGCTTGGAGCCGGAAGAAAGCAGCAAAACCGCAGCTTCACTGCTGCCTTGCTGTAAGCTTCTATTCTGTCTGGTATACTATAAAATAATTCTCACTAGTTACAGTAGTGCATTGGAAAATTTGAAATAATTTTACGACCATTATTATTATTCATTTTCGTGGCATGCTGCCCAGCTGAAAGCCAAGTCATGGAGATGGCTTCACTTCAAAACAAAGAGAATGAGGAACCCATGTCGTATGGGTACATATATATATCAACATAACTAAATTTTTGTACTTAGTGTTATTGATTTGCTGTGAAGGAAGGCAAGGGCTTTGCACATTATAAAGTTAGAGCATAAAAGAAAAAAACCACACACAGAGTAACAACACACAGCAGTCTGTGGTTCTTTTTAGCTGTAACTTTATAATGTACAATATGCACCAACTCGGCCATGAAGTTTTACAGAGGAGCTCTGCTGGTAATGTGATAATTTTCTCATATGGTAATGTTTTAATGGTATGAACCTGCATGTTTCGATGTGACCATAATGCTTAGTGAAAGACCTGTATGAAGCCCCATGCTGTTGGATCAGTGATAACTGTTTTGCAGCCAGCCGTCTGCTATGCTGCCTCACTAGTAGATGTTAATGCATTGTAAAAGCCAAGCTGCAGTTATCAGCAACAAATGCACACTAGTGGGTTAGCTCAGCAGAATAAAGGATTCATGGACTGTATCGCTAACAGCATTGGCTACATTGTTATTTGGGCACAATTCAGAAACATTTATCCATCTTCTATAACTCCAGTTAATCGAGGGTCTAGACTAAAACCAGTGAATGTTTTGCTCACTTATTTAAAAGACGCTTTACTTGGCTGATTCAACTCCATGCAGTGCTTGCCATTCAAAATTGTTTTTCACATGGGTTGAAAGAACTGGAAATCTGGTCTTTGATATGCAGTAAAGTTTTCTCTGTATCTCTGTTGTAAAGGATTAGTCTCATTTCTGAAGTTAAGCAGATAATTGAAGGCGAAATGAGAGGCTCGTAAAGATATGCAAAGCAAAGAAGCCAACAGTTGGCAAGGCTGAAAAAAACTTAGGGGTTTTTATTTTTTTGTTCTTACTTTTGCAATATTCGGCGATATTCAAAGGTCCTGGCTTCGGTTCCCACCATTCGCGCATTGTTTTTCCTTCTACTTTGCATTTAATTATGTTTCACCCTAAAATCTGATTACAGTACTCGATAGTTCAGGCCAATAGCCAAAATAAGATTCACTACGCTTTTCTTGTCTTGCCGACTGTGGCTTTGTTCATTCTGAAGTTATCGTAACATAAGGTTTGCATAGTGAAAATATGTAAAAAATAACTTTCGTTCATTTAGCTTTTTACTTTCACTATTTACAGTACCTGAAGAGCTCTGCACCTTAGCTGATGAATCTGTAAGTACAGCCTATAGGAACTTTTCATGGGCCATTTTGATACACGTGGTCTTATTGTGTAATATTAACCACAGTTACGGTAACCTTGGTTATTGGCACGGTTATCGGTAACCGTGATTACTGTTCACACGGCAGAGCCGAAAACGGTTAGCCCGCTAACCACGGTTGGCGCGAACCGAGCTTGGTAACCTCGGTTTCATCGCTCAAACCGTGAACCAGAGTAAACATGACAGCGTCCCCGACTGATACGTGCGTTGTGCCTCCTGCATCTCTGGCTTAAGCTAAGACTTCTGTGGTCGCATCAAGCAACAATGACCCTAATACGGCTATGAGAGAAGCTCCACGCTTTGCGGGCATGTACGAGAAATGCACGCATTTATGCGGCGATTGCAGCGACCTGAATGCTGGGCTGCAAGCCATGGACGAAGGGCCATACAGCGCAAAGCAGTTCCGACAAAAAATAGCCAACCTAGAGAAAAGTAACGGACAACTGTCTCTACGCATATTACTTTCAAATGCGAGCCTAGGGCTGATAGGCTGCATAGCGGATATAGCCATGTGTCGTGCCTAGTTTTGCTGCTTGCGGTTGAGACCAAGAAATAAAAGCAGATGCGTGTGCCCATCTCCAACTTTGGCACCTGCTGCTCTGATGTGCTTAAACTGCTGTTGCATCACAAACACCGCATGCTTTGTGATCACAATCATCGCATATTTGCAAAACAAAAACCCTCATTACGGAAGTGCAATTTTCAATGCCTAGATTTTGATCTTTTGACTGTTCAGAATATCACTGAAGTGCCATGACAGCTCAGCGTGTACAGCACTGACTTGATTTTATTCAGCATTTACAATCTCAAGAGATATTTCTGCACTTTGTAAATTGCTTCCATGTATGCAATAATGGTAATTATTTTATTGCATCCAAGAAGCTGAAGTGCTGCAGCTCGACCACTGGCTCGGGTAGGTGACTGGTCATTCTACTGGCACCTTCACAAATTTCTGGGAACACTCCCCATGAATAATAACCAACTAATTGAACAAAATATGGAGAAAAACTGTGATTTAAAACACTTCTCAAACAGCACTTTACAGGAATCATTATGCACTTTGTTGCAATAAGTGCAGATTGCGAATAGACAATGGCTTGAAAAAAGCAGTTCACAAAAAAAAGCTCACTGTCAGTGAGTTTTCAATGTAAATTTATTTGTGCCCCATTCATTAAATGGAAACCAATGTGGACATCTTGAGATCATGATTTTTTCTGGGTTCTAAGCCTTTTCATTGTGGTTTTGGCCTGTGCACATGACGTCTCATTTGCTTGGGCATCGAAACATGAACATGCTCAGAACGCATTGTGGCACATGTACTTACGTCGCATTAACATGTACAGTTTCAATCACATTGTCTACAGTGTTAGAGCAGTGCAGAGAAAATAAAGTAATACTCTAAGGCAGGTAGTGACCTTTGCTGATAAAACTTGTGCCCCAATGCAGCTGCAAAATCGTGCAAACTGCACAGACACAAATGCATTACCCCTGAAAGAAGCAGCTGGGTTAAGAATTGACTTATAATGCAACACAGCACATCGACAAATGTGATCGAGCCTAAGCAGCAACAAAGTGAAACACTGCTGTGTGTTTCATTTTCAGTTTACAACAGGACTTGAATGCAGCAAGAAAGTGCAGATGGCACAATGAAAGATTAGTGTTTCATGCTTTTGAGTGAAAAAGGTGCTCTTTTGACGTGTCTTTCCATTCACCTATTTCATGAGCACCTCTGCAACTCCTATACTAAAAGCTACAACTGGCAGCTGTCAGCATAGTAGCTATAAAGATATGTAGTAGTGGTAGTGTATTAAAGGCTGAAAGATCATTTATCTAGGCCTATGAAAAATCGTTTTCATTCATGTCCTATAGCAGCATTATTTCAAGCATTGTAATAAGAGGTGAGCAACTACGTCATCATTACCACACACACAACTGTCCGCATGGCCGACTTTCATGGTGTATGCTGTTTTCAATTGCAAGTTGTGACGAGCACCCTATTTAGTGTTCGGTCATTGAAATTGTGCTATTATAGTGGAACAATGAAAATAAAACTCCTGTAATTTACATAAAACTCCATATTAACTCATATTAATATGCATAGACATAGGCATGCGCACAGGGGGCAGGGGGTGCGGCCGCCTTCTTTAATGCTCTCACTGGGGCACCTAGAGTGCCCCATACCTTTACTCTGCTGGACCGTCAGTTATTTGCACGCAGGCTCTTTTTTTTACTATAGTGGCGGCTGACAACCTATGGTATTGCATTAAAAGAACTGGTCATCAGTGGTTGCCTAACCATGGTGCCTGGCTCGGTGTATCCAGTAATAAGATATGTACACAATGTTGAACATAATAAGCACCACAGGAATACCGGCACCTGATTTCAGCAAGTTTATTCCATGTGTTTGGAACTCAAGAAGGCTGCATAATATTCAAAGCTTGTGCACTGACATGTAGTATCAACATTTTTTTCATTTGTAGTGAACTGAAATTGGACATCGAAAGCAGTAAGAGTGTCTTGCGTGAAGTAAATGTAGCATGGCATAGCAAAAAATGCATCTGAGTAACAATGCTCTCTGCTGTATACTTGTTGGATGCATGGATGTATGGATGCGAGTTGGACTGTGAAGAAGGCTGACAGCCAAAGAATTGACCCGTTTGAATTGTGGTGCTGGCGGAGACTCTTGAGAGTTCCTTGGACTGCCAGACGATCAAATCAGTCGATATTGTCGACCATAAACCCTGACTGCTAATTGGAGGGTCAAATTCTAAAGTTAAAGCTTAGCTACTTTGGTCATCTGATGAGAAGAGAGGAGTCGCTGGAGAAAGCTTTGATAAAGGTTGAGTTTTACTGGAGAAGGGGTAGGCAGCGAACGCGGTATTAGATGGCATCCTCGAGGTGCTACGGATGAAGTTATGTGATGTTAGGAAGATAGTGAGAGACCGGTAAGCATGGCGTGATATGGTCCATAGGGTCATAAAGAGTTGGACACGACTGAACTGAACTAAATATTTGTTTGGTGCAGGTGCCAGTAGTGAAGTTCCAGAAGGTGGTGAGCTGCTGTCATGGACAGAAGCAGACAGCGCCGTGCTTCAAGAGAGTGCTGGACCTGCTGCCATCACAGAAGAGGTCAACAACAGTGAACGCACTGATGACGTCAGAACGGTGTTCACTATGAGCCAGTTATTGGCTGGCCAGCCAGTACTCAGCTTGCAGTTGCAGGACCAGGTACTAGTAATGCTAGCAGTAGAAAGAGGGCATCCTCATCAGCTGTTCAGCAGTTGCTTGTGGCACATAAAAAGGCAGCAGAGAAAGCAGAAAGCGCTGCTAAAAAAGCAGGAAACTGCAGAAGAGAGTTGTTAGCCTCATGGTGGAATCCAACACAATTCATCACTGAAAGTTCTGCATATTAGTTCACACCCAGTCTTCTAACACAACACACAGCACTGTTGGCAGCTTTCAAATAGAAAAAATGTGCTTTGCTAGGGCATCTCGAACTGCTAATCCAGGTGCATCATGCCAACTGCTGGTGCACACCGGCTGAGTGCGCCTCTGGTCTTCGGACTGAGTTGCATCGAGCCAAGCCACATCAAAGCGATCTGACATTTGTTCACACACATTGTGAAGTACACAGACAGCACGAAGGGCAATGTTCACACTGCGTATGTTGCATTCCAGTCCCTTCAACATACCAAAACGTGCTTTCAATCTCTCAAACACATTTTCCACAACGCGCCTTGCAGATGAAAGGCAGAAGTTAAATAACTGTCAGAGATCCTAGTGCACCAGGTTAATAATAAGGCTTCATGTGTGTCTGGAGAGAAAACGCTTGATCAGCAAGCAGGACAGGCCCAGCTGGTATGCTATCCAGACTTTTCACTACCTGGTGCATCGACACATAATACAGCAATTTGCACTTGTGATCTGCAACTGCCAAAAAAATGGTACTATACCAGCCTTTATAATTACAATAATCTACTGCGTTCTCTTCAGGTGGACATACCTCGATGTGGCATCTTTCAAGGGCGCCAATGCCTTACAGAAATCCAGTCACTGCAGCAAATCGGTGCATGTGTTCGGCCAAGTCGCAAGTTATCGGGAAGCCCACAAACTTCGGTTCCAGTAGCCGCACAACATGATAGAATTCTCAGAAAATCTCGTTCACTGTGGAGCACTCTACACCAAGAGCATTGCTGACGTGTCTTCACCGGAGGTAGCAAGGTCGATTGCAACATGTTTGTGCAGAGGTAGTCATTCTATGTTTCTGGCCTGCCATTAACTGTAGTCACATACGCTTAATATGTAACGAAACGTGCTGTAATTCACTCAAAAATGTGTCCTGAATTCCCTGTCAGGACACTATGATGCCCATTTCACTTCCTTCACCGTAGTAGCCACGCACGCTGGGCAGGCCATGCCTCACGCAAGCCCTCCGCGCCAACGATACGGTGGATCTCTTCTGCCATAGCAAGAGCATGCTAAAATCTGTTCTTCACTTAAGCAATAAGCCGACAGCAAAATATATATATTTTTTTTTGGATTTCTGACCCATACCGTGTTATTGATAATTGCAAATACAAATAAGTTACGCAACACATTACCGCTGGCTCCGCTGCTAAGGCGTCACCGAAATTTACATCTTTCTTTTACTGATACTATGGAATCGGCAGTAATGCAGCTTCATGAGAGACCATTTTCTCCAGCGCTGAGCAATTACAAAGCGTCGTTGGATGTGCTTTCAATGCGAAACAATTTAGGCCTGCTGGCTCGACGCATTCGTAGAGAGCATCTTTAGATGCGCAGCCATCAGGAACAAAACATTTCTCTCTTCTTGTTCCCTTTGAAACATTTTTTTTATTATTGTTTACGTCAACAAGCCATACTTTTCTCATCACATCTCATATCCTCTGTAAATGTTCCCCTTCAAAACATTAACAGTACGTATTTATTTTTTTATCCTGGAAATACACACACATATATTCTATATGTGTGTGTATATATGTGTGATTATATATATATATATATATATATATATATATATATATATATATATATATAATCACCTGAAAATGGAGGTACTGTCTAGCTGCAACTTAAATTTCCAACTGTGGTACATATAATTTCTATTTTCATGCTTTGGGAAATTGAAATGCCCTAGCTGGAATGTTGTTTTTCTGGCTAGAAGCAAAAATATTCCAGACAGCCATGATTTCTGGCTCTACCCAGCTAGAAACGTTTTTGTTCTGGAATGTGAATAGTTTACAGCTATATAAGGGTGTGATTTCCAGTTGCAAAACAGAGGTTGCGCACATATATGCACCTATATCTTAATGAAGTGATTGTAAATGTTCTCAGCTGCACATATGTGCATACAGCTCAGACGAAGTATGAACTGAACATTCTCCCCATTAACAACGGTTGTGTGCACTAAGCCATATGGTAAATATAGCAAAGATGATTTCATAGCCTATTAACAGAGAAGGCCCAGCCACTCCAGAAAAGCAGCCTCGCCTCCATCCCTCACATCGTCATTTTATTAGCATTGGTCTTATTTGTCATGTGCCATATGGAGCACTCCTCCCTCTAATGCAACAAAACAGGTGTAGCGCTGTTCTGAAAAAACATCAGCATGTTTTATGTAATATATATGTAATGTCAGCAACAGTTAATTGTGCTGTTTAGGTGCAATGTGTAAATTTTGTATTATGAAGAAAGCTTAGTGTAGACATATAGAGACATATCTGTATTTCCTTTCCCTTCTACATATTGCAAACAACAATCTGGAAAATCCGGCCAGCTTTAGAACAAGGAAGGCCATGTGGGAGGACCTGCGCGAGGTCGCCCAGGACTTAAGGGGCGACAAGCACTTCAAGATCGCCGCCGTCCGCACCCTGCAGGCAGCCAGTGAGGCTCACCTCGTTGAACTGTTTACCGAAGCCAACCAGTGTGCTGCCCATGATAATAGGGCTACCATCCTTCAAAGGGATATCCTGCTGACTCGACGCATTCGTGGAGACCATCTTTAGATGCGCCGCCATCAGGAAGAAAACATTTCTCTTCTTGTTCCCATTAAAACATTTTTTATGAATTATTGAAATCAACAAACCATACTTTTCTCATCACATAAGAGATTGCGCACATACATGTGCCTATATCTTAATCAAGTGATTATACATGTTCTCAGCTGCACATATGTGCATACAGCTCAGACGAAGTATGAACTGAAAATTCTCCCCATTATCGACGGTTGTGTGCACTAAGCCATATGGTAAATATAGCAAAGATGATTTCATAGCCTATTAACAGAGAGGGCCCAGCCATTCCGAAAAAATCAGCCTCGCCTCCATCCCTCACATCGTCATTTTATTAGCATTGGTCTTATTTGTCATGTGCCATATGGAGCACTCCTCCCTCTTAATGCAACAAAACACCTGTAGCCCTGTTCTAAAAAAACATTCCGCCTGTTTTATGTAATATACATGTCATGTCAGCGGCAGTTAATTCTGCTGTTTAGGTGCAATGTGTAAATTTTGTATTGTGAAGAAAGCTTAGTGTAGACATTTAGAGCCATATCTGTATTTCCTTTCCCTTCTACATATTGCAAACAACAATCTGGAAAATCCGGCCAGCTTTAGAACAAGGAAGGCCATGTGGGAGGACCTGCGCGAGGTCGCCCTGGACTTAAGGGGCGACAAGCGCTTCGAGATCGCCGCCGTCCACACCCTGTAGGCAGTCGTGAGGCTCACCTTGTTGAACTGTTTAACGAAGCCAACCAGTGTGCTGCCCATGAAAATCGGGTTGCCATCCTTCAAAAAGATATCCTGCTGGCTCGACGCATTCGTGGAGAGCATATTTAGATGTGCCGTCATCAGGAAGAAAACATTTCTCTTCTTGTTCCCATTGAAACGTTTTTATGAATTACAGTCAAAACTCGATTTAACGAAACCCGATTTAACGAAAATCTCGATTTAAAGAAGGTATCCTAATTCCCCCTCAGACGCCCATAGGGTTCAATGCATTGACTAACCCGAAATAACAAAACCGATTCCGTGATCTGTCCCGATTTAACGAACCTTTTTTCGAGAAATAAAGGTGAAACAGTGTTAATTTTTGGTTTATTTTGTAGACAGCACACCAAAATTTATTGATTGCAAGTCAGCGGTATCAGCGCGGAGCATCTTCATCCTGTCGCTTTTTTCAAACTGCGCGGCGCAAAACGAGTTTTAATTTTGAGTCGAGCTCACGAGATGGCGCCAGCAGTAAACAAGTTTTGTGCCACATTTCATATATGGCGCTGTTGCAGTTCGCGTGTGTTTGTGTGTTGTGCTCTGTGTTCGCTCTTGTGCGGATTTCCCCGTGCCTTTGAACGCACGTCTTTGTCAAGCTCAGCTTGTTAGGCCTCCATCAGTCTAGCCTTGCTATCGTGAACGCGGACGTGGTGTGTGCGAGCAAGCGCTCCGCTAACCCTCCTGACTAGCAGATGGAGCCCTGCAAGAAACGAAAAAGGCTTACCCTGGACGAGAAAGCGGACATAATTCGTGCTGTGACAAGTGGACAGAAGAAATGTGACGTGGCTGCATCACATGGCATTCCAGCGAGTACTCTCTCAACAATATTGAAAGGGAAAGATGACATTCTCCGCGCCACTTCGTCGGGGATTCTCTCATGCAAAAAAACGCTGAAGACCACTCCTCAAAGCAAAATGGAAGAGGCCCTCTTCGCCTGGTTAATGGATTTGCGGGCGAAGAATAGTATTCCCGTGAGTGGAGACCTGCTCCAACAAAAAGCTCGCTCTTTCGCGTGCTTGCTGGGCGACAACGAGTTCAAGGCAAGTCCCGACTGGCTGTCGCGCTTCAATGAACAACACGGCATCGTCGGGAAAGTGCTTAGCGGTGAAGTGAGCAGCGTAAGCATGGCTGTAGTCGGCGACTGGCAGTCTGAAAACGTGCCCGACATTCTGGGAAAATATGCCGCCAGCGACGGCTACAACGCCGACGAGAGCGGTCTATTCTACCAAATGCTGCCTAAAAAAACATTCGCCCTGAAGGGACAGGCGTGCCACGGCGGCAAACACAGCAAACAAAGGCTGACTCTTTTGCTGTGCGTCAACATAGACGGCACTGACAAACGAGACCCGCTTGTCATCGGAAAGAGTGCGAGGCCGCGCTGTTTTAAAGGCACCAAAAAGCTTCCTGTGAAGTATGTTGCCAATTCAAAGGCGTGGATGTCGCGTGCCATTTTCGCTACAAGGCTGAAGAAATTTGACAGCGACATGTGTCGCCAGAAAAGGAAAGTGTGCCTGTTGCTGGATAACTGCACGGCCCACTACGTTGCAGAGGTCGAGCTGACCAGCGTGGAGCTCCGCTACTTCCCCCCAAACGCAACGTCCGTGGTTCAGCCCTTGGATCAAGGGATAATTAATAGCGTGAAGTGCGCATACAAGCTTCGAGTCGTCGACAGAGTTCTCCTCAACGTGGAGCTGAAGCGCGAGACAAAAATAGATATTTTTAAGGCGGTTGAGATGGTGGCGGTGGCTTGGAGAGCATTGAGGCCGTCGATAATTGTCAACTGCTTCAGGACTGCCGGTTTCGGTACACTAGGCCCTGTAACTGCCAAAGCTGGTCCGGACTGCGCGAGCGCCGTGCACGAGGATGAAGATGCCTGGGAACAACTTCGCTCAGTGGATGAAGTGCCCACAGGCATAAGTTTCTCAGACTACGTGAACGCCGAAGCAAACGCAGTCACAACGGAAGTTTTGACTGATGCCGATTGTTGCGGCTTGTAGGAATCGTGGAGGGAGTGACGGCTGAAGACGCTGCCGACGACCCTGCAGGTGCCGAAGCTCCCATGCCGACACCAGGTCAGGTGATGGATGCTCTCGATCTGCTACGACATTTTGCCGGCGCACACGAGGGGACGGAAGAAGCGCTGGACGCACTTCAAACTGAGAAATCTGTGCGGCCGGTGCTCACAAAGCGCACGCAGGCAAAGATCACCGACTTCTTTGGCGGAAAATAAATTTGTAGTCCGCTCGGGCCTTTCTTGTCGAGTAAGAATTTTTGTAATCGAATGTACTGAATTGTGTGCCCAAGAAATGCCTCATTCAATTTAACGAAGTTCTCGATTTAACGAAATAATTCACGGCTCCCCTCAACTTCGTTAAATCAAGTTTTAACTGTATTTAAGTCAACAAACAATACTCTTCTTATCACATAACAGATTGCGCACATACATGTGCCTATATCTTAATGAAGTGATTATACATGTTCTCAGCTGCACATATGTGCATACAGCTCAGACGAAGTATGAACTGAAAATTCTCCCCATTATCGACGGTTGTGTGCACTAAGCCATGTGGTAAATATAGCAAAGATGATTTCATAGCCTATTAACAGAGAGGGCCCAGCCACTCCAAAAAAATCAGCCTCGCCTCCATCCCACACATCGTCATTTTATTAGCATTGGTCTTGTTTGTCATGTGCCATATAAAGCACTCCTCCCTCTTAATGCAAAAAAACACCTGTAGCCCTGTTCTGAAAAAACATTCTGCCTGTTTTATATAATATATATGTAATGTCAGCAGCAGTTAATTCTGCTGTTTAGGTGCAATGTGTAAATTTTGTATTATGAAGAAACCTTAGTGTAGACATATAGTCATATCTGTATTTCCTTTCTCTTCCACATATTGCAAACATCAATCTGCAAAATCCGGCTAGCTTTAGAACAAGGAAGGCCATGTGGAAGGACCTGCGCGAGGTCGCCCAGGACTTTAGGGGCGACAAGCGCTTCGAGATCACCGCCGTCCGCACCCTGCAGGCAGCCAGTGAGGCTCACCTCGTTGAACTGTTTAACGAAGCCAACCAGTAGGCTGCCCATGATATTTGGGTTACCATCCTTCAAAAGGATATCCTGCTGGCTCGACGCATTCGTGGAGAGCATATTTAGGTGCGCTGCCATCAGGAAGAAAACATTTCTCTTCTTGTTCCCATTGAAACATTTTTTATGAATTATTTAAGTCAACAAACCATACTTTTCTCATCACATAAGAGATTGCGCAGATACATGTGCCTATATCTTAATGAAGTGATTGTAAATGTTCTCAGCTGCACATATGGGCATACAGCTCAGACGAAGTATGAACTGAAAATTCTCCCCATTAACAACAGTTGTGTGCACCAAGCCATATGGTAAATATAGCAAAGATGATTTCATAGCCTATTTATTAACAGAGAGGGCCCAGCCACTCCAAAAAATCAGCCTCACCTCCATCCCTCGCATCGTCATTTTATTAGCATTGGTCTTATTTGTCATGTGCCATATGGAGCACTCCTCCCTCTAATGCAACAAAACACCTGTAGCGCTTTTCTGAAAAAACATCAGCATGTTTTATGTAATATATATGTAATGTCAGCAGCAGTTAATTGTGCTGTTTAGGTGCAATGTGTAAATTTTGTATTATGAAGAAACCTTAATGTAGACATATAGAGACATATCTGTATTTCCTTTCCCTTCTACATATTCCAAACAACAATCTGGAAAATCCGGCCAGCTTTAGAACAAGGAAGGCCATGTGGGAGGACCTGCGCGAGGTCGCCCAGGACTTTAGGGGCGACAAGTGCTTAGAGATCGCCGCCGTCCGCGCCCTGCAGGCAGCCAGTGAGGCTCACCTCGTTGAACTGTTTAACGAAGCCAACCAGTGTGCTGCCCATGATATTTGGGTTACCATCATTGAAAAGGATATCCTGCTGGCTCGACGCATTCGTGGAGAGCATATTTAGATGCGCTGCCATCAGGAAGAAAACATTTCTCTTCTTGTTCCCATTGAAACATTTTTTATGAATTATTTAGGTCAACAAACCATACTTTTCTCATCACATAAGAGATTGCGCAGATACATGTGCCTATATCTTAATGAAGTGATTGTAAATGTTCTCAGCTGCACATATGTGCATACAGCTCAGACGAAGTATGAACTGAAAATTCTCCCCATTAACAACAGTTGTGTGCACTAAGCCATATGGTAAATATAGCAAAGATGATTTCATAGCCTATTAACAGAGAGGGCCCAACCACTCCGAAAAAATCAGCCTCACCTCCATCCCTCACATCGTCATTTTATTAGCATTGGTCTTATTTGTCATGTGCCATATGGAGCACTCCTCCCTCTAATGCAACAAAACAGGTGTAGCGCTGTTCTGAAAAAACATCAGCATGTTTTATGTAATATATATGTAATGTCAGCAACAGTTAATTGTGCTGTTTAGGTGCAATGTGTAAATTTTGTATTATGAAGAAAGCTTAGTGTAGACATATAGAGACATATCTGTATTTCCTTTCCCTTCTACATATTGCAAACAACAATCTGGAAAATCCGGCCAGCTTTAGAACAAGGAAGGCCATGTGGGAGGACCTGCGCGAAGTCGCCCAGGACTTAAGGGGCAACAAGCGCTTCAAGATCGCCGCCGTCCGCACCCTGCAGGCAGCCAGTGAGGCTCACCTCGTTGAACTGTTTACCGAAGCCAACCAGTGTGCTGCCCATGATAATCGGGCTACCATCCTTCAAAGGGATATCCTGCTGGCTCGACGCATTCGTGGAGAGCATCTTTAGATGCGCCGCCATCAGGAAGAAAACATTTCTCTTCTTGTTCCCATTAAAACAATTTTTATGAATTATTGATATCAACAAGCCATACTTTTCTCATCACATAAGAGATTGCGCACATACATGTGCCTATATCTTAATGAAGTGATTATACATGTTCTCAGCTGCACATATGTGCATACAGCTCAGACGAAGTATGAACTGAAAATTCTCCCCATTATCGACGGTTGTGTGCACTTAGCCAGATGGTAAATATAGCAAAGATGATTTCATAGCCTATTAACTGAGAGGGCCCAGCCACTAAAAAAAAGCAGCCTCGCCTCCATCCCTCACATCGTCAGTTTATTAGCATTGGTCTTATTTGTCATATGCCATATGGAGCACTCCTCCCTCTAATGCAACAAAACACCTGTAGCGCTGTTCTGAAAAAACATCAACATGTTTTATGTAATATATATGTAATGTCAGCAGCAGTTAATTATGCTATTTAGGTGCAATGTGTAAATTTTGTATTATGAAGAAAGCTTAGTGTAGACTTACAGAGCCATATTTGTATTTCCTTTCCCCTCCACATATTGCAAACAACAATCAGGAAAATCCGGCCAGCTTTAGAACAAGGAAATCCACGTGGGAGGACCTGCGTGAGGTCACCCAGGACTTTAGGGGCGACAAGCGCTTCGAGATCGCCGCCGTCCGCACCCTGCAGGCAGCCAGTGAGGCTCACCTCGTCGAACTGTTTAACGAAGCCAACCAGTGTGCTGCCCATGATATTTGGGTTACCATCCTTCAAAAGGATATCCTGCTGGCTCGACACATTCGTGGAGAGCATATTTAGATGCGCTGCCATCTGGAAGAAAACATTTCTCTTGTTCTCATTGAAACATTTTTTATGAATTATTTAAGTCAACAAACCATACTTTTCTCATCACATAAGAGATTGCGCAGATACATGTGCCTATATCTTAATGAAGTGATTGTAAATGTTCTCAGCTGCACATATGTGCATACAGCTCAGACGAAGTATGAACTGAACATTCTCCCCATTAACAACAGTTGTGTGCATTAAGCCATATGGTAAATATAGCAAAGATGATTTCATAGTCTATTTATTAACAGAGAGGGCCCAGCCACTCCAAAAAATCAGCCTCGCCTCCATCCCTCGCATCGTCATTTTATTAGCATTGGTCTTATTTGTCATGTGCCATATGGAGCACTCCTCCCTCTAGTGCAACAAAACACCTGTAGCGCTTTTCTGAAAAAACATCAGCATGTTTTATGTAATATATATGTAATGTCAGCAGCAGTTAATTGTGCTGTTTAGGTGCAATGTGTAAATTTTGTATTATGAAGAAAGCTTAGTGTAGACATATAGAGACATATCTGTATTTTCTTTCCCTTCTACATATTGCAAACAACAATCTGGAAAATCCGGCCAGCTTTAGAACAAGGAAGGCCATGTAAGAGGACCTGCGCGAGGTCGCCCAGGACTTTAGGGGCGACAAGCGCTTAGAGATCGCCGCCGTCCGCGCCCTGCAGGCAGCCAGTGAGGCTCACCTCGTTGAACTGTTTAAGGAAGCCAACCAGTGTGCTGCCCATGATAATCGGGCTACCATCCTTCAAAGGGTATCCTGCTGGCTCGACGCATTCGTGGAGAGCATCTTTAAATGCGCCGCCATCAGGAAGAAAACATTTCTCTTCTTGTTCCCATTAAAACATTTTTTATGAATTATTGAAATCAACAAACCATACTTTTCTCATCACATAAGAGATTGTGCACATACATGTGTCTGTATCTTAATGAAGTGATTACACATGTTCTCAGCTGCAAATATGTGCATACAGCTCAGACGAAGTATGAACTGAAAATTCTCCCCATTATCGACGGTTGTGTGCACTAAGCCAGATGGTAAATATAGCAAAGATGATTTCATAGCCTATTAACAGAGAGGGCCCAGCCACTCCGAAAAAATCAGCCTCGCCTCCATCCCTCACATCGTCATTTTATTAGCATTGGTCTTATTTGTCATGTACCATATGGAGCACTCCTCCCTCTAATGCAACAAAACACCTGTAGCGCTGTTCTGAAAAAACATCAACATGTTTTATGTAATATATATGTAATGTCAGCAGCAGTTAATTATGCTATTTAGGTGCAATGTGTAAATTTTGTATTATGAAGAAAGCTTAGTGTAGACATACTGAGCCATATTTGTATTTCCTTTCCCCTCCACATATTGCAAACAACAATCAGGAAAATCCGGCCAGCTTTAGAACAAGGAAAGCCACGTGGGAGGACCTGCGTGAGGTCGCCCAGGACTTAAGGGGCGACAAGCGCTTCGAGATCGCCGCCGTCCGCGCCCTGCAGGCAAGTGAGGCTCACCTCGTTGAACTGTTTAACGAAGCCAACCAGTAGTGTGCTGCCCATGATAATCGGGTCACCGTCCTTCAAAAGGATATCCTGCTGGCTCGACGCATTCATGGAGAGCATCTTTAGATGCGCCGCCATCAGGAAGAAAACATTTCTCGCTTCTTGTAAACCTTGAAACATTTTTTCATGAAATATTTAATTCAACAAACCATACTTTTCTCATCACATCTCATATCCTGTGTAAGTGTTCTCCTTGAAATATTTTTTATGAAATATTTACGTCAGCAAGCTATACTTTTCTCATCACATCTCATATCCTCTGTAAGTGCTCGCCTTGAAACATTTTTTATGAATTATTTACATCAACAAGCCATACCTTTCTCATGACATCTCATCCTCTGTAAGCGTTCCCCTTGAAACATTTTTATGAATTATTTACGTCAACGAGCCACACATCACATCTCATATCCTCTATCAACCTGCTTGTACGAATGGTATGGACAACAAACATTTCAGCTGTTAGTTCAAGTAAATGTATATATCCTCTAAAGTCAATCTTTGCATTGGATTTTTTTGACACAGAACTCTCCGAGGTGCGGGAGAAAGAACACCACATTATACCTGTGGCATTGCTTGCACCAGGAAGAATAGTTGCGTAAGCTTACATAAAAATTTAAAGTTTTTTTCCTTGGATGCAATATTTTAAAATAGTGTCATCTTATTCTGTGCACATAATGTACAACTGCCATTTTTTAGCAGTGGTTCTAATTTGGTTTTGCATGATTGGGGCACAATCTCAAGCTGAAGGTCAGAATCAAACGCCACCCCCAGCACCTATGCCACCCCCACCCCCAGCGCTTATGCCAACCCAGGCTGGCTCTCCTGACCCAGAGCTCTGGTTTACAAGGAAGATGAAATTCCTTATTGAAAAATATGAATGCAGGAAGCAACAGGTTGGAAAAATGGGAGCCTTCTGGTAAGATTGATAAGATAGATTTTTTGTTTTGTAAGCTACTTGTTTCCTCCGTTTGATGGACACTCATTATACAAGTTTGCATGTTAGCTAGCCCAGTTCACACCAGCAAAAGATGATCTAGAGTCTTTAATAATGAAAGTTCTGTGGGGTTAGCCAAATAGTTGGAGCAGCTGTCCTGTACTTAAGCTCCAAAGTATGTATATTTCAGAAATTGGGACTGATATCTCTTTTTTTCTGTGATATCTCATGCAATGCAGAACCAAACAAGCACTGTGGCAGGAGCTTGCCAACACCATCAGCAAATTTCAGGGAGACGACAACCCTCCCATTTCAAAATAAATGGAAGAGCTTAGAGAGAGCTTACAAGCGTACCAAAGTTAATGCATCATCAGGCCATTCCAGTGTAAGCTGCGAGTTTGAAGAGTGAGTGCAGCACATCTCTGTTGCACTGTGCATTTTAAAAATTTTGTCTCATTTTTTGTCGTTTCAGAGAACTTGGTGGTGTTCTTGAGAAAAAGCACCACATTTTGCCCCCACTTTTGCTTGCACCTGGAATAGTGCTAGAACCGCCTTCTGACCAGCCAGTCATCAGCATTCAGAGCCAGAGGTGTCGCACTTCTCTGGTGAGGAAGACATCAAACCAGCCAGGCCCAAGTACAAAAAATGACAAAAGGGGAAGAAAAAAAAACATCACTGGAGACATTCATGTTTTTGAAGCGGCAAAAAAAAGAACACAAAGATTCAATAAGAAAATGATTCTTCTAGAGCGCCTTGTTGCAGCTGTGGAAGTGCAGACTGCACAACAAAATGAATAAAGCAATTTCCAGAAGCTTCTGACAAATGTTTATTCTTGCATTGTAGTCATTAGAAGCATGTAAGTGCTTGTAAGCGAGGACAGTCTTTCCTGAAATCGGGAAAACGGATTAAAAAATATACTTCTGTTGAAATGCTCATTCAGCAATTTTCAGAAGCAAAGGAGAGGGCTGAAAGAACGGAAATAAGATTGACTCTTTTAGAATGCCTTGTTGCCGCCGTGAAGGGGCAGCCTCCCAAAAGCAGTGAATAAAGTTCATTTCTTTTTCATAGATGTTTACTGTTTGCAGTGTAGTTAAGAAACTGCACAGAGACCTAGTTCGCAAGAGGAACACTCAGCTCAGCACTGCGTTTGAGATATCATTTCGCATGCTTTGGCAGTTGCCAGACTGTTAAAGGTGAGTTCACCGGCTTCATCATTTTCGATATCTTCTTGCTGGGGTAGATGCTCTAGATCTTCGAAGAAGTCCCTCTCTTCGTTGCACGTTGTGCAGCACACATGCCACTATTACAATCAGGCAGCAATGCTTAATGCTTGCGACGTACACACGGTAAAACCTTCTAAAGCGTTGCTTACGAAGTCAAAATGAATTTTCGATCGTGACCCTTTGTTGCGGTGCAACTTATTGAACTTCTTCCACGAAGGAAAGCCTCGCCCATTGTCCCGGTAAGGAGTCAAACGCCGGATATGCCGACTCACTAAGCAAGTATCTATTGCTGCATTTCTCAGAACAGTCTTCAAAAACAGGACTTTTCCGAAGTACTCTGGCGCTGTAGGCCGAGCCAGGAAACCCACTAAACACATCAATAAACCTATTGCGTTCGTCGCACACGCCCTGCAGTATTATCGACAGCCACTTTTTACTGTTGTAGTACGACTGCGGCGACTCTGGGGGCCACCTCTCTGGCTCTGGCTATTGATCATGTCGCATGGTCCCTGGCCGCCAGTTTTCGCCAAGAAGGCGTTCCTGCCGACGCTGGTCAGGCCAGGCGATTACAGATGCACTAATGCTGTTCAAAAGTCTATCAACACAAGCACTAACCGATGAGACTGACACGTCGAATCAGTCAGCCAACGAATACATGCTATTCTGGTGCCCGAGGCAGCTCAGTGATAAGACGTCTTTTCGGCAGTCCCTTGAGAACAACCTCCAGTAGGGTATGAAAAACATCCATTATGCATCGCTCCAAAAGTGCTGGACATACTGAGGCACCACATGAAAAGTCAATCAGATCAAAGTCTGTGGAAGCTTGGGCATGTGGGTCTAGGTGGAATTCTACTGTATATTTTATTTTTGTGGTTATGTCACAAAATTTAAACATTTCCAATACTGCAAAATTACTTATATTATTAATTACTCTCCTTCAGAATGCAGAGGTCAACAGTCACTCACGCTGTCCAAACCTACTGCTCTGAGATGCTACGAACGTCATCACCAATGTGCCTTGCATCCAGAGCTGACTTTTCTGACATGGAACCTGGCGGCAACACACGGGGCAGGAACATCGATTCTTCCTATGCATTATCTGACACCAGTGGCCTCAGGTATAGGAAAAAATGCTTGCAGTACTGGTGTAGAGTACTGACGTAGTCTGTGTACTTTTCAGAGATTATGTTGAACAGCCACCACCAGCACAGAAGTTCATTGTGTTTGAATTAGCACTGGATCAGCTGCTATCTACATGCTGTGTGTGGACAGGTGTGCTCAGCTATCGACAAAGGAATAAAAGGCACACTGCTGTGTGTTGACAATGTGCAAAAATCAACGTTTCTACTTGGGCCAACGAGCCGATGATTGAAAAGAAAGCAGCTGCAAATGTGATTCGTGCAGCTGCAGCTCATTCTCAGAATAAAAATGTGTTAAAAATTTTCAGCCTGAAGAGCACAGGAACAGTGTGCCCTATTTACCGTTACCATTATGCTGTACAGACATCTCTTCTGATTCCATCAGTTACAGGAATAGTGTGCCCTATGTACCGTTACCACTATGCTGTTTCTTTTCAATTTCAATTTTTCAAAGTTTCATAAGGAATTGCTAGGAATTCAGTGCGGTTTGCTGGCAATAAAAGAGCAGATTCCCCAGGTCACACTGCCAAGTATGAAACTTATTCACTAGTTAATACTGACCGCTACAAGGTCCTGGCAGTGGAAACTGTACAGGTAGGTACCTTTTGCCTCAGACTGACATGGTGTGGGAAATCAAATGTTTCTGGATGAAATGCTTATTGCTACTTTACAGTTTTTACTGAAATAAGTGTTTTGTTTAGTGTACAGTGGTCCAGTCAAATGAATGGGAGCAATAGGTCAGTGTATTTGCCTTATCTTTCAGCCACATGGAGATGGATAATCTCAAGAGGTCGCTGACCTTTACGAGACTAATGCAATGATCACCGAAGTCCCGGTGACAGACAAGGCATCCTCAAATTAAAGCACTTGCAAGAAACATGTTGCTAAATGTAAGCTTTCCAATACTAATCATCACTGGAAAAGGTTATTACTCAGAACATGTGTTCGAATTTACCTCCTCGTTTTCATGCTTGTCCGTATTTCATGCAGTATGAAAAAAAAACTGCTGCGGGTAAGCTGAAAAAGTTTAAGGATATTTAGGCTTGGATTAAAGGCACCATAAACTATCTATATGATGCGCCTCTTCAATGATGATCTAATGTCTTCAAAGGAGCGGTTGTCCACTCATAGTTTTGGAAGCTGACACTGGTGAAGTTGCTGAGACTACAGCTTGCATGCGGGACGCAAAGTTACAATCTGCTCCGAGATTATGGTTACCCACTGCCTTCTGAGCGCACACTGCAAAGACACATCGAGCATGCGAAGTTTCGACCTGGAATTCTGATATTTTGGAACCGCGAAAGATGTAGGTACCTGTGAATTTTTTGCTAACAGAGCATTTTGTCAATTTTTCTACAGTGCGATCTCATTTTCCCGAGTTGCTTTCTCGGTACATGTGTAGCTATTCCTGCCTTTTTACTGTCCCTTCGTTTTCTCTGTCCATATTATTTTTTTCCATCTTGGGTGTGTATCAACCTTTAGCCATTACTAACGTTGATTTTTATTCTGCAGGTCAATTTCATGAAGCCGGAGGAGCACCATGCTGTTATTATGCTTGACGAAATGCAAATCGCCGTTATCCGATGGTTTATCAACTAGATGGAAGCAAACAATAGGATATCATCTAACTGGGAACTCCATTCATGCTGCCAGCTTGAAACGTGAAATAGTTGACTTGATTACCCAATGCTAGTCTATCGGACTCGGCATTCATGTCGTGGCGTCTGATATGGGAGTTGGAAAATGAACATTTTGACAGCACTGGCTGTCTGATCGTGTATAACATTTATAAAACTGTGCAAGACACTGGCTATGAGGTTTTGCTCAGTTGTGTTCTACCATTGTCCGGCCGATTTCAACACGAGGAGACTGTATTTAATTTCAGCTGGAATGCAGAGCTAAGGCATGCAGGAAAGTCAATGTGTCTCCAGCGCTCACCGACCTTTTGAGTTTTGCACAGCAAATAAATTGCAACTACATTCAACGCACTCCGAAATATTCAAACCACCGTGTAAACCAACCTCCCCCGTAATTATCAAGCATTTTATTCTGCAGGTCATAGAAATAGTAACAGCATGCTGTAGCTATCCACGCTAAGCCATTGGAAACTGGCAGTGAAAATATACGACAAAAAATCCACACATGTTCTGCAGTAACCCCTCGCTGTTCTTGCACTAAGGTCATAAGACAAATGAGTAGAGCAGCTTCCCTCTGTTCGTATCGTTGGGGCTTTGTCGGTTCCCTTAACATGGCAGCATCTCGCACCCCTCATTTTTCCTAAAACTTGCGAAGTCGGTCACCTCAGAGGAACGCCGGCATGCTGGCGCCTTTCAATGATGGAGAAAATAAACGTCTGCAACGCCGAATAGGGGGCTTCTCACATTCTGTGGTCGTTTGCCTATTTTGTTGCCCTGCAAGGAGGTTCTCAGCTGAGTGTGAAGATATCCTACCCTGTCACCCCTGAAAAGCAGCACGAATGAGCATGACCTTCCAAAATCTGGTCAAGCGACTTAAGCGCTAGCATTGGAGTGACGACGAAAAGATCTACTTAATGCATCTTATCAGGGAAAACCGTTATTTTATTCAGCAAATTTAATTTGGCAATTGCAAGGAAAAAACGGGAGCAAGCTTGGGCAGGTATTACTCAAAAGTTCAATTCACATCATTCCATGAAGAGAGGCAAAGAAACTGAATAAACAATGGCAGAACCTTAAAAGTAGGCTGAAACGTGTTTTGCAAAAAATGAGTTCTATGCGATATTTTAGTTTTTTGTCCGCTGAACAACACTGTCATACCTAAATATGGCAGAAATGAACGCAAACGACAGTTTTTACAAAAAAACGAGCACCAGGGTCCGCTGTCGAAAGAAACACTGCTGTTCGTAATTGGCTGGGCCTATCATGATGTCATTCTCTGTATGCCAGACCGGCGCCGGCGTTGCGTGCGCGTTGCTTAGGGTGACTTGACAGCTCGATTTAAATGATTACTAATTATTTAAACAATGTAAAAGTGTTGCCTCTAAAAAGTAGAAACTGCGATGATGGGTCGATTTATATGCAGGAAAATACGCTGATCAAGCACTCTACACAAAGGTGATGCAGAGTGTACAATGGCACGGACGACAGTACAGCGATGGGAGGAAAATCCACATCCATCTCGTCATTTTGTATAGTGTATTTTAAAAGGTGCAAAACATTTGCGCCCTGTGCGCCGAAGAATTGACGCTTTTGAATTATGGTGCTGGCGGAGACTCTTCAGAGTTCCTTGGACTGCCAGATCAAATCAGTCAATATTGTCGACCATAAACCCTGACTGCTCATTAGAGGGTCAAATTTTAAAGTTAAAGCTCAGCTACTTTGGTCATCTGGTGAGAAGAGAGGAGTCGCTGGAGAAAGATTTGATGTTGGGAAAGGTTAAGGGTCACCGGAGAAAGGGTAGGCAGCGAACTCGATGGTTAGATGGCATCCTCGAGGCACTGCATATAAGTTATGCGATGTTAGGAAGATAGTGAAATACCAGAAAGCATGGCATGATATGGTCCACAGGGTCACGAAGTGTTGGACACGACTGAACTGAACTGTGAATTTTTCCTGTTTATGTCTTCAACATAATCAGTAAGACGAGAATACTAAAATTTGGCAATTTGATAGCTTTCCAAACCTACCATTTATAAACTTTTTCATGGCTCCCTTGCAGACAGGGTTGCCAGGCACATTACAAAACCGGATAGGCACCCAAGTAATTTCCGGCCTCACCGCAAGGCGAGCGCGCACACGCTTTTCCCGGCTTGTGTGTTGCTTGAGCAGTGCGGGTGCCTTTTTTGTGCCTTTTGCTGGTTGCAACATGTTTTCAGCATCCAAAATGTCTCTTGTGACACCATCACGATGTGGACCGTGCTGTTGTGTACCAGGCTGCAGCCTGAAACAAACCTGTCGGAAGCGCACGCTTTTAGGTTCCCTACAGACACAGAGCGAAGAAATGCTTGGATTGCAGTTGTACTGTAGGACAAATGGCTGTCCACAAAAAGTTCACACATTTGTTCTGCTCGCTTCATTCAAGGTGAGAACTCTAATGAGTCCCGCTTGTGCCATAGTATGCTGCTGCGCTTTGGCACGATTGAACGGTATATGTGACATATCGCAACATCCCCATTCGCCCCGTTAATGACTATCTAGCAGTGACACTGCTAATTAGGGCCTCACAAGGTTATGCTGTCTTCTATGGTTGTGTACCACGTGCAGGGCATCGTAGAACGTACACATGAAGTTGATGTTTGGTAAAGACACACTAAAATGATTCAAAAGAATTATATAAAGCAAGAATGCATGTGCAGATGCGAGAACAGGTTCCCTTTCTCTGTTCATATTGTGAAGCCTTATACCTAATTAGGCAGCTGTCGCCAATAACAATTCTTTTTTGCTTATAAGCCTTAAATCAAAATTATGCTTCTGACATTTTGTGCAGTTCAACAAAAAAAGTGACAAAATTGCAAGCCCACTATGTTATAGCACTTCTTGTATAAATAAGTCAACCTCAAATCAGCTGTGCACAGATTGTTACAAGCAAAAATATTCTCCCGTGGTTTACAGGATCGCCAACACAGGCTCCTTGAAGGTGGCTATAATCAACCTCTGTCAGGCACTGCTGATGAGCCAGAAGAACATCAGTTACATGAAAGCAGTGCAACAGAGCTCTATGCAGACTTTCAACCACCAGCAGATGCCATTAATGAAGGTTTTTATTCACTGGGCTCTGCAGATTGGCAGGAAAGCACTGCAAGTTCTGGAAGTAGTAATGAGGCACAACAGCACTATTCATATCAGAATAGTGCCACAGAAACGACAACAGTGGTGGGGCTAGCAATGATTGCCACCCCAGTGCAGCCATCAGTAGCAGCACCAGAAATAGCATCAGCACTAGCAGCACCAGCCCCAGCAACAACAGCAGCAGCAATGAGAATACAAGCTCTACACCTCTCAAGGCAAGCCCAGCAAGCTCAACACCTTCAAGAATGAATACAACTGAAACAGGAATGTTGGGCTGAAGCTGGCGGTCATGCAAGCCAGAAGAACAGTTGCCAATATGGAAATGAGTGCAGCAGGAGCTGCTGCGAAAGCAGCTGCACTAGTGTCAGGTGCAGCAGAGAAACGGAAGACACTGTGCAAAGCTGCTGTGTCTGCAATTAACAACTATGGTCCTGTTGCTGATGCAATACTAGCAGCAGAACAGTCTCAAAAAATGACGCTACAGCAGAAGGGGCAACTGGAAGTGGAGCTGCTGAAGCTCGAGAAAAAGCGTCACAGGCTTGAACTGGGGCTCATAGAAAGGAAAAATACAATTTCCAAGATGAAGAAAGCAGCTAAGTTACCTCACATTCTTCTTACATTTGAGTCATATTTGCACTTTTAATTACCCTCTACATCAACACAAAGAGGTAAAAAAGCTTAGTGCATGCTTTCCATGCTCTAAGAGGTTTCATCATGTGCATCCAGCCGCAGCAGCCGTGCTGCAGCCATGTTGAATCTTTTTAGTTTGCAGTTAAGACTGCCAGTGCGTTGTCATAAGCTCAGTCTTAACTGTAAACTGGACTCTCCGTCGACAATAAACATGCTTGCTGATGCCTGAAAGGCAGTGACCCCTGTCACAGTGCAGCATTGCTTTCACCACACTGGATTTGTTGTACCCGATGAAGTGGATGCCGTGACGGCCCAAGATCTGTTACCGTCCGATGTGCTCCCTACCGACGCCGAAAATGTTCTTCGGAATCTGCGCAGTGGTGGCATTGGTGGCAAATTCAGGCTGATCTCATTGCAAGTAAACAGAACAGCGTGCAACCGCACATTCACAATTTTTTCAAGCCTACTGCCGCGACTGAATAAGTGCGTGGAAATAAAGGATTTTTTTTCCTCTGAATGTTTTCGGACACTTGTTTATTAGGACATTTCAGCGGTCCCCATGAGGTCCGAATAAACGGTCAGCAACTGTTTGTGAAATGCCTTTTCATTACTTTCTCAAATATTGTAGTATTGTCAGCTCATCACTGCATGCTTCCCAAGTAGACTTTTCTAGTTTTTGACATGTGACGTGAGTGTAGTTTATTCTCATTCTCCCATAAAGCCTGCCATTTAGTCTGTTCTGCATGAACTTTATAGTTAATGACCTCTAATTAAAGGTTGCATTGCATTTTGGACACACAGTGCTATTATTGTGCTCAGAGTCAGCGTAAATAAACTATTGGGAAATTCTCCCAACAGTTTTCTACTCTACACCTCCACAGTCATCTTCATCGGAGTTCCAGGAAGACACCGAAATTCTAAATGACTTCAGAGATGGAACAATATATAGAAACTTGACAGATGTGCTTATCACATCAGAAACTACATACGCTGACGAAGCTGAAATTTGTAGCCAAGAGTACATAAGCAATTTCGTATCTACTGCACTATTCTTAGTGTTCCTACTGTGTAGCATGGTACAAAGATATAAACAGGCATTGCCAAAACAAAGTTCTGACACCTCTATTAAGTGATCTGCAGCAGCTAGCAAATGAAGCCCTCATGTTGCAAAATGTATGCACTGAAAACAAAGTTGTGGCACTCACTCATTAGTGGAGAGAACCATTCTATTCACAGTATTATTGGTGGATATAGCAGTCCATTTTCAAGGGGCCAGATATGCCATACCTGCACGGCACATTTTGATGACTTGCAAAACACAACCAATGACTCAATGTGCAATCTCCCCACAGATGACATTCATGCCGAACATCTTGCATCCATATCTGTGAATGAAGATCTCAAGCATATGTACGGTTTTAGTCACCTGACGTAATGCATGAAGTTGTTGAGGGGACTGTGTGTCAAGTTCTTCATAGTATTGTCAGTGGTCTTACAAGTGATCCTCTGCTGTCTGTGGCTGCCCTAGAGAAGAAAACATTTTCTTATGCGTACGCCAGGAAAAACCAGTCACAAGTTGCGCCGTCATTTTGTCCCTAAAAGGAAGCTTCTGCACAGCAGCCTAGAAGTGGCACCTTATTTTTTCCTTTGAAATACCTGAGCAGAATCAGCACTGGGAAATTTAACCGGAATTCAGATAAATCACTGATACAGTGTTGGCTAAAAAGGCGCCAGCAGTATGGCTGCCCTATTTTCAGCAAAAGATTGAAGAATTCATGCAGAATCCTGCGGCTGCTTATCCTAGTTTGAGCATAACACTCAAGATGGCCCAAGAAGAATGATCAGCCGGCTTAGGCTGGTCGCAAAGCATTGGTGCATGCAATTTGAAGCCAATCATCAGCACTTTAAAAGAGTGGCTTCTGGCCACATAATCTGGAATATTTGCAAGGCACCAGCGACCAGACATCAACTCCTTACGTCATATCAACTGAGCAGCCTGAGCATTAGCAGGACATGGCATCTACTGGCATGAAAACAGTCAAGCCCAATGATGTCTTGCTGTTCTGCAAGACATGTTGGATGAGGATGAATCTGGCAAGCCACATTGGCCACTTCAAACAATTTATCATACAAATATTCTCATCACAGCAAAACAAGATCGCCCCTCCCCCCTCCCTTAATTCGCCCTTGGTAACTCCATATATGAGGAAAGCGGGGGAGGGGGTGGGGAGAAAATTTTTCTTGTAATAAATTGTACCACTTAGAGTGGTGCGATTTAGACGGCATCGCTACACTTATCAAGTGGCAAGGAAAGAGGAATTGTTTGTCAGTCATCTTGGGCAAGAAGGTTCACCGCAGTGATTACACCTTTATTTTCAAGCAGAAATGATGCAACAATGTGAAACCTTTGTGACACGAGCATGGAACCAGTTAAAAGACTTGTTATTCCATGTGCACTAATTATCACCACTCTGAGAAGGGGATGTATATTTTACAAACACTGGATCAAACTCAATTTGTGCATTTCAGACTTCTTGTAATGTACATTATTTTTCATTACTAAACTTGCGTGCTTGTTTTTCACTGAAATAAGCGATTTTAATCTAAAAATTAGGCATGTGGGTTTGATGTCGTCGAAGTACTGAATCTTGGAGGAATTGCACGTTGTGTTGTGCGCAGGTTAATATTCGGTGACTTTTTCTTTGTTGTTGCTCCCCACTCCTCAAAAAAGAACACGACACAAGCTCAAAATGCTAAAGGCATTCATCTATATACCTGGAACTACCATCGACCTCCTAAGTGCTGTGAATATTCACTTTGAACTTCAATACATGAATCACAGTTAGTTACTGAAGCATGAATCACAGTTAGTTACTGAAGTGAGGACGAAATGCCCTTTTGTACAGACGCTGACTGATTTTTTGAACTCCAAAAATTCAGACATGCTCAATTATCCGGACTGCTTCGAGGCACCGCCACTCTCCCCATAGACAGTAATGTATAACAACTGTCGACATTTCAAATACCTTGCAACCTCCAGTCCAATTTTTCAGGCATTCCTTGAGCAAACTGAGTTGACCTTCCCGGTGCTAACCGGTGCATGGTTCAACCCACTGAACACCATTTTTGTTTTGAACTGAGCCTCCTCACTGTTTCCCGAGGTAGCAGTACTGTCAAATTCACTCATCATCATGATTTCTGCCATAGAAGTTTCTGCATCTTTGGGTAGGTGGCTACCGCAGTTTCAGTCAGGGGTCGTGCTTAAGCCATGTCTAAGCAATCCAGTAGCCAATGCTTTGTTTTCATGTACGACGCTGCTACTGCTAGTGCTAGGCCACGTGTTACGGTTTTGGTTTGTGCGACTAGTATAGGCGTGACAGTTGGGTGTGTGGTGCATGTCAACGTTGCGGGAGCATTGTGCGAGGTGTGTAATGGCATCGACAGAGCCGGCGCAGACAGCATTGGGAAAGGCAGGCAAGCAAGTGTGGTAAATATGCCACAATGACTACGACGAAAAAGATCGCCATTGTTCAGCAACTACAGAGTGGCCGGTCTCGCGGTGCCTAGGAATTTTATATTTCCAACCAAACAGCCTTGGATTATATGATGAACAAGACGAAGATTCTCGGCGAAGCATCCATGTCTTCTTCCAGTATGGACCGAAAAAACTTCAGAAACGGCAGCCATCCGAAACTCGAAGCCCTCCACATGTGGTTGTGTGATACGGTCGCGAAGTGGATCACTGTTCTGGAAACCTCAAGCAGAAGGCGGAGATGCTCACTCTCCGAATGAACATCGAGAGTTTCATGTTCAGCGACGGGCGGCTCCGTAATTTCAAGAAAAGGTACGACCTAGCTTTTAAGAAAACGTGTGGTGAGAGTGCTGCCGTCAACCGGACCCTTGTCACCAATTACCGCTTCGACACTCTGGAGTCACTGTTGTGCCTGTTTTCACCAGATAACGTTTATAACTGTGACAAAATGACACTCTTTTATAAGATGTTCCCGAAAAGACCCTTATAGTGTCCGGCGAGCCCTGCCACCGCGGAAAACACAGTAAAAGGCACATCACAGTAAAGACAAGAAGCAACATGTCGGGCACGGAGAAGCTTCCGCTTCTTGTCATTGGCAACTCGAAAAACCTGAAATGCTTCAAGGAAGTAAAGTCACTGCATGTGTGTTATGAAGCCAACACAAAAGCTTGGATCACGCTGCAGCTGTTCAGCAACTAAATTCGCAAACTTGACAGAAACTTGAGTTGCAAGGCCGGAAGGTGCTGTGACTGTACTGTCAGCCGTGTATAGTGACCGCGCGACCCTAGACGAGGTACAAACTGATGTCACAGCACGGAAGCGGAACAGCGTGCAACAGCCCATTCAAGATTCCTTCAAGCCAATTGCTGAGCCCGAATAAATGCGAAAAAATAAAGGATTTCTTTTTTTTCTGAATCTGTTTTTTCAGACACCTGTTCGGACTGTTTCACGATCTCCGTGAGGTCCGAATAAACGGTCGGTGACAGTATTTTCTATCAGATGGCCATTGGTAGGCCATGTAATTTCCAGTGTTTAGCTTTTGAAAATTCAGGGGATGTTTTTTGGTGCTTACGTACTTTTGAAGTTTGTGTTTTTCACCTAGCTGCGTGTTGCAAACTATGTTGCCTGTCACAGCTTTTACATCGTATGCGGCAACTGCTCAGCGACTAAATATGACGGCGACAGCCCAATACTACGTGAGCTTTTCCTACAGTGTTTGCCTCAGTCACTTGCAGTAGTTTTGGCTGCTGCGAACAATATGCCTCTCAACAAGCTGGCAGAAGTCACAGGCCGTGTCAACGACTATTCAAGTGCAAGCTCCGTGGTGTCTTCGGCCACTGTGACACTGGACCTCAAGACCAGACAGTCTTGGCTGGAGAAAAGTCTGCATTGCAGACTCCCTGGCAGCAATGCAGACTTTTCAGCCTCACCACCACGAAACCACCATTGATCTGTTGATGGTGTTCCCCGCTCATGCTTCCATTCGGGTTCAAGACTTAGCTCCGAAGGCTGTTGCTGGTACTTCACCAGATTCAGTGCCAACACTGCCAAATAGCGGGAACATTGTCACTGCCAAGGACCATGGCAAGAAGTCACTAATGGCGGCACGTGACTCAACCACTACGCCAAGCCGCCTCTTCTATGTTGAAGACAGGATCGCAGTACATCGCTTCCTGGTGAACACTGGTTCCGAAGCGAGCGTCTCGATTGACAATGCTGTCATAAGACTGCATCTCTGCAAGCTGCTAACACACCCAAAATCGCGACTTATAGCCGGTGCCGCACATTTCGATCGATTTTTCATCATCGCCGGTGTCCGCTTCGCCAAGTTATATACGGATTTTCTCATCCATTTTGGTCTGAACGCAAATCTCCTCTGCCCTTGCAACAGAGGAGGTGATGGAATCAATCATGAACGACGTGGCTGAGGACTCTCAAGACGACAGCAAAGGGAGCTGATATTTAGCATGACTGACATCCCAATGACTCCCAACAGGAGGTAGTCAGCATAGCAGGAAGTAGCCTAGACTTGCATTACGGCTCCAATCTTGATGAAGGGGGAACATTGCTAAAGCCACGTCATGCTGCTTGCATTATCTTTTTTCTCTTAGATCCTCCAAGTGAATTTGCATTTTCCCTTAACTGGTCATTCATGCATCACCCCATCTGTGCAATGCAGCAGCAGCCACATAACAAAGGGATGCAATAAATTATTTGGCTGAGGGAATCAACAAAGCAATGGGCATGCTTGTTCCTGCGCTCAACCTTAGAATAGACTTGTGGCCGCCAGAAGTGGCTGATCTGCTAGCCGGCTCCTCTCCCTTGGCTACCATTGTCGTCTCCTGGCCACCTTGCCACCTAACCGCAGCAGCCGTAGCTGGAGAGGAGCACGCCTCCGCTGAACCACCACTTCTCAACCCGCATAACCAAAACCCTTGGATGCAATGAAATTTTAACAAGCATGAAAAAAAAAAAATCACGAATGCAGCAAATCCTGGATTATTACAGATAAGCGCATACGTACACCGAGGCTCATGAGCTCGAAACATGCCATAGGAGAACCTAGCCTAGAATGGCTGTATGTGGCATGTTTCTGCGGCCATGAGCAAAGCACACTAACCATGCAGCATCGTGAAACTAGTCTTTCAAGAAAGTAGTGCATTCACAGGCAAGACATGAACTGCTATGTGCGCAAAAGGCACATTCAAAAGATATGGTTCCTATACATCTACACTTCGTTATTAAGGGGAGACACGGGGGTTTGCGACCAAAAAATGACCAAAAAATTGACTTTTCAAAGTTTTTTTTTCCGAATCTAGTTCTGAGGAGCCCATACCAAATATAAAATATTCAACTGTCGGTTAAGTATTTATCGACTCATTGCTCTTCAAAGTGATCAATGTGACAGTTTTCCTCGCAAAATCGAATCAAGAAAAATTCAAAAGTGTGCCATACAAGAACCATGCTGCGGAGCGCTACCATTTTGATCTCATTTGAAGCGTGAAGCTCTCAGCTATCCGTTTTTAGCGGGAAACCGTTCATGCGTCTGGAAACCACAGTGCCACAACCAGTAAAAAAATAAAGAATACTCGCACCGCATTGCCACTTTTGCGTCACGTGCTATGAATCCTGCCTCCCTATTGAACATTGCGAAATCACCTGCTAAAAAGAGAAAAAAAAAAACGGCATGGCGTCCGCCATTCTGGATTGAGCTCTTTCAAACACGCTACGCTGGCTGGCGGCAATAGAAAGTTCCGCACTGCGCATGCATTTGGAAAGAAGAAAACACGACGGCAATCATGCCCACAACGACTGCAGTCACGCGAAATGCTGCCGGATGCACCGACATCGCCGACACGCATTTTCTGTCCAGCAACGATAGAACAGAACTAGAACATAGCGTGACGGAGGCACAGCATGAACTTTTGTCAGTTTCAGGCACTCGGCGAAAGCGGTCTCTTTTGGTATCAACGATGAAGATGCGCCCACGTCAGGAACGCCGTTCAGTATGCTAGCCCTAACCTCCGTGAACGAGCTGCTCGAGTGCGTGAAATACAAAGTGTGCGGCAGTTTCGTAAACATTACAAAAAGGTGAGCTGGAATTTGGGCTTGCTGTGAAGCTCGCGCTCAGTTGTGAAGTCTGTGGGCAGGTGAAAACCACTTGGAGCTCGCCTAGGGCAGGCATGAACGCAACCTGCAATCCTTTCGAAGTGAGCGTTCTCGCCGTGCGTGCTGCTGCAAGCACGGGAAATGAGCAAACCGCGTTGAGCTACTTTTTCTCCGCGCTAAATATTTTGCGGCGTGGTATGCACTGTAGAACATACAAAGACTACTTGAAAGGCATGTTAAACCTTGCAGCTCTGAATGCTGCCACACAAGTGAAAAATGACTGTGCTGATGCAGTGAAACTTGCCTACTGGAACCTAAACTTTGGACACACAGGAAATATAGCTGTGTCGTTCTATGGAATGTGGCTCCCTCGGGGCTATTCATCACATTATGTGTTGGAACCGTAATTGAACGTTTTACGGGCTATGTTCTCAATTTTGTGGTTTTGTCTAAATTCTGCCTGGGATGCCGTTTTGGTCCTAAGGAGGACGATCCAAACTTTGAAGCATGGCAAGAAGGCCACAAATGCCAGAAAAACACTTCCAGCAAGTCAGGTGAGATGAAAGTTGAAGCAGCCATGATTCTGTTCAGCCGGTCACTTGAAAAGTATGGACTGCACTATGTAACCGTGCTTTGTGATTGATGGTGACAGCCGCACCTTCAACAGTCTTCAAGAGGCGACTGTGTACGGATATGTGCAGATTAAAAAAAAAAACAAAAAGAAAAGACTGAACCAACCTCATCAGCAAGAGGATGGGAACAGCACTTAGAAACCTAGTGGAAAAAGAGAGAAAATGGACCAAGCCTCAGCGGTAAAGGAAAGTTGACTGGTGAGCTCATTACAAAGCTCACCATGTACTGGCTGGGCATTGAAAACGCACCAGGGTGACATTGACAAGATGCACAATGCGGTGCTTGCTACATATAACCATGTGACATCAACGGATGCAGAGCCAAACCATGGTCTCTGCCCTCAAGGGCAAGAATGCTGGTGAAAGTATAATCAGGTTTTGGCTAAAAATGAGCCACCCCCAAATCCCCGCTATAACTTGCCAGAGTATGTCACAGCTGCACTGAAGCCTGTTTTCACCCGCCTCTCCGACAAGAAGTTGCTGCAGTGCTGTCAAAAGGGAAAGACCAAAAACTCAAATGAGAGTCTTCACTCCATCATTTGGTCCCTAGTGCCCAAGACTGAGCATGCCTCATTTTTTGCAGTGAAATCTGCTGTGGCCGAAACAGTGATTAGATTCAACGCTGGCAAGGAATGCTCTACCAAAGCTACTTTGTAGCAGCTGAGCGTGAATCATGGCACTAGCCATTGAAAGGTCAGTCGAGAAGGATAGACATCGGCTTGCAGCATTTGATGCAAAGCATGCACGTGCAGAAATCTTCCGCAGCACAATGAAAAGAAAGCGCACAGCTGTAAAAGACAGTGATTACATGCCTGGTGAATTCTAGAGGTCAGCCCTTTCGTACCCATGGCTGTTTTTGGCCCTAATAAACTGTTGTGGTGTTCTCAAACTTATTTTTTGTTTTCTCAAAATGGATTTTTTTTTCATGCTGACAACCCTTGCCCACGATATCTTGAGATCTACTGGCCCGATTTGCATCATTTTTGTTGCATTTGAAAGCTTATGAGATGCTTTTTGCAATCACACTAAAACATTTACATATTTCTGTGCATAAATATAAATTTATCTGGTTCAAAATGACCTCATTTTCAGACTGGAGATTTCCAAAGGCTGCAACTGTTTTGGCGATTGGTTTAAAATTATGCCTACGCTATGGTTGCATTCCCTGATCCTTCTAGAGCATGTAAATGTAAAATATAGGCCAGTACTTGCATTGCAAGTTGCCTTCATTTTGGGCAAGGTGATCCAACATGACACATTTATTATCTTCACATCTATATAAGTTAGGTAAAATCCAATTACATATTTGTTATCAGCAGAAAAACTAATAAAGGAATACAGAAAGTAAAAACATATTTGGAATCAGAATTAAAACCCCTATAAATGGCTAACGTTTCATAACCTTAGGTTCAATATTAAAGAAAAAGTGTTTCCGAGGAGCATCTCTCCTTAATATTTTGAAAGGCGATTTTGCCGTAGTAGCCAAATATTATACTTCCCTTCCAGATTGCCCCAGACATGGATTCCAGACTACAGCGTCGCATCTGACGATGTTGGAGAGCGTCTCTTGGAGACCATTTTAGTACTTTCAGCAATACATTTTGGATGAAGTGTCGCAAATGATAGCAACAGCTATGAATACAGCTCACGTGGCAGAAACCGGAAAAAGAGTCTGCACAGCACCCAGTGAGCTGAAGAAATTTTTGGATTTCTATCACCATGTCTTGTCTAGGCTACCCTCAGATTAGAATGTATTGGGCCAAATAAACGAGACTTCCTTTAGTGGCAAACAACATGACAAGGAAACGTTATTTCACACTAAGGTCGCGCCTGAAAGCTGTCAATGCGCTCGAGGTAGATGATGAAGTCAAAGCGCAGAACACGTTATGGAGGGTAAGGCCTCTAGTTGTTGAGGTGCTGAAGGGTTGTCATAAGCTTCCACGTAAAGGACTCCTTAGTATCAATGTGCATATGATCCCATTCAGTACGGGTAGCTAACTGAAGCAATTTGTTCCCAAAAAGCCCAATCCGGAAGGGTTAAAGAACTTCATTTTAGCCAGCCCATCTGGCTTAATTCCCGATTTCGAGATCTAACAAGAGAAAAGGTCTCTTCTTCATCCGGGGAGTTCTGGCATTGGTGAATCTGCCATGTTAGGGCTGACACAAAGCCTCACCAAAGGGACAAAGCTCTTTTTTGACAGATATTTTACTTCTCCAGGGCTCCTAGACAAACTGCTCGAAAAGGAGATTGCAAGAACGGGTAATGTTATGAATAACTGTGCCAAAGGCAGTCAAACTTTCATCTGAATCGCAGATTAAAGTGCAAGAGCAAGGCACATCAGAGGTGTGGGTGCGAGGCGATGCCAAACAAATCATTCTCAGATGGTATGACAACAAAACCATGACACTCATGTCATCATTGCATGCAAAGCAACTTAAAGACACTTGTCGGCGGCGTTGCACCAAAGGAAAAAAGCACACAGATGTCGCGAGGCCCCATATTGTGCAGGAATACAATGCTAGCATGAGTGGAGTCGAAATGGCTGATCGCATGTTAAGTTTCTACCGCTTGAAGGCACGAGTTAAGAAGTGGACAATACACTACATGTTTCATCTGTTTGACATGGCATTGTGCAATGCCTGAATCTTGTACGCACAAGACATGCACAGCATGCAGAAGAGTCAAAAGGAAATTCGCAAGTTTTAAGTTTCGAATGTCAGTAGCCGATGTTCTCATCGCCCAGAGCAGAGAGTCGCCAAACAATGATGATGATGATGACCCTGTCTGGTCTCCCCCAGAAAGCAGGCTCCCCTGCCTCCCACTGAAGCTAGAACGAAATCACTGGGCCACAGGCCAAGGCTGGCCGGCATTCCCCATGCTTCCCTGTGCAGGTGGGAAGGATGTTCGATGAAAACTAAATTCTTCTACACAAAATGTCAACTTTTTTTTGTATTACCAGAGACAGGCGCTGCTTTGAGGAAACACACTCAAATCACTGAACTTTTGTAGCAGTAATTTTGTGTAGTACTGTTAATTTTGATGTTTGTCTTTTAAAATGATTGTGGAATCTCTGTGCTAATACAGATTGCAAAATGTTGAAGAGTGATGTCAAACAAAAAAGGTCCTTTCAATAAGTATGCAATGTTGAGTTGAAGAGAACAGTTGTATTACTTCTGAAAAGTTCATGCGATGAAGGCAGTAAACATTTTTATGCAGTGATTTGAATGTCTTCATAATTTATTGAAAATAAAAAATGATTTCAGTTTACTTCTTTCTCAAGCACTATAGGCTTACTTTGGCCTAGAGACCTGATGCATTACGCCACGCTCAGACCGTAGATGATATCGCAAAACTGTGTTCTACCAATGCACTCAGAAAAGACATTTAAACTTTTAATCAAAATTAATGAACCTAAATTCACCCTAGGTGTCGGAAGGATAACACAAGTGGGTGTACTACAGTGATAGTTCCGAGATTTCCTCTCTCTCACTTTGTCATCGTGCTGCTCGGCACCGGCCACAGACTCCGCTCTCCATGCGGAAATATGGAAGCCGTTGAATCGGCGGCTGCACTTAAGTAGTTCTAGAGCTGCTTGAAGAACCATCCGCAAAGAAGCCGCATACTTCCTGGCTGTCGCCATGGCTACAGTGCAGGAAACAAGGCGCCTACGAAAACCTTAAGCAGGAGCTAGTCCTAGAAGACTGCAAAAACTACCACCATTGGATACGGATGGACACAGCCACGTTCGAGTCCCTGCTGAGTCCAGCCTCACCGCATATCACAAAGCAAGACACACCTTTCCGTGAAGCGATCCAGGCTGGAGAGAGGCTCGCGATCACTCTCCGGTACCCTGCAACAGGTGAGCGAGCATGGCGCCCCACGTACATCTTGACATCGGACACACTGCAAAGGCAGTACAGCTTCAAAGGTGGAACTGCATGGGCGGCGAAGTTTGTTACCTTTTCCGTCTTTGAACTAAACTCTTAGTTTAATCAAATGACATGATTTCAGCATATTGCTTGCTGCATTTCACGTGTGCGGCTGTGATGTGTTCAAGCAGATGAAGGCAGAGATGAAAATGACTGTTTATAAGCGCATTGGCATCCAGCGAGCACTCAACCCTCTGCGGAGCACTTCACCGGACCTTGCTGGGGAAATATGAGTTCCGATAACATAAACAAAACAGACGCTGGTGCGGTGGTGTCTACAACTGCCAGAACTCACACCTAAAGTCTACATACAGTGCAGCCATTACATGCTACTTCTCTGCAAGGGCAGTTCATATTTAAGCATTATCAGGTGTGGGTTGCGAGCTGGCTTTTAGGAGTTTTTTTTGGTACATGCTGCATATTGAAATCCACATATCTTATTGCTAGAGGAAATACAGGTGACCAAAGTACACTAATGCCCACATTATCCTTTTCAGGAAACAGCAAAATGTGCCTCCAGTTCGCCTTCTATGTGGCACACAATACTATCGCAGGAATAGTATTTGAAGTCTGCAAAGCAGTATACAAAGTTTTGAAGCCAGAGGTGCTGAAGGTGTGTATCTGTCACTGCCATCTTCTGCAATTGACATCTAACCAATGATGCATATCAATTGTTGTAATGCGTTGCCTGCAGTTTAGGTAATGTTGGACTCGGTCCACAAGTGTACAGGTCAGGTCAAAAAACTGCCATGCAAAAAAAAAAGTGCATCACTAGAAAAGTGCACATAAGAACATATATTTTGCTAAGGTTCCTTGATAAGCAGTAACAAAATGTGCGCATGTATTATCTATGAACTACACTGAAAGATTTGTCATAGAGACCTTCAACAAAGTATTCTTATGCTGAAATTATGCATGAGTACTAATATAGTTAAGCACAGTATCTAACAACATTGCACTTTTCTTTTTTACATACACCTACGAGCCATGAAGAATGGCAACTAATTGCAAAAGACTCTGAAAGAGTGTGGCAGTTTCCACACTGCTTTGGGGCACTCGACAGAAAGCATGTTGTCGCTCCACCAGCCAGAAGCGGAGCTGCCTACAGAAATTATAAAGGAACATTTAGCGTAGTTCTCATGGCACTTGTGGATGCTGACCTCAACTTCATATTTGTTGATGTTGGCAAAAATGGACACCTAAATGACAGCGGGATCTGGACCAAAGGAAAGCTGCGGTTGCGAATCAAGTCAGACCCAACATGCCTTCCACCTCCAGATCAGCTGCCTAACACGAGCAGCGCTGCTCCCTATATAATAGTGAGGGATGAGGGGTTTGGTCTGAAGCCGTACCGTATGCGGCCTTATCCAGTTGCTAAGCTGCAGCAAGACAAAAGGATATTTAACTACAGGTACGGTTTACGTAATATTAATAAAAAAAAAATATTTCACTGCTTTCAACTGTTCCAAGGTTTTTCTTTTCAGCTTTTGTAGTTACCATTACTTTCATGGCAGCAAACCTTTTAAGGGTGGGTGCTGTGTTTGTCTTGTTGGTCCTATCTACATTTGCTTCCTCGTGCAATTATCGCACCCCCTAACTTCGCACCAATTTTCCGCGAAAAAAAAGTGCAAGTATCATGCGAGTAATAGCGCAGCTAAACCATGCTTTCAGCATTGCCCTGGAACGTTATGTACTTTACGAGAGAATTTACTGCTCAGTCATGAAAGCGCAAAGCAACTATGAGGGCTCAATTGTTTTACATTTGACCTCATGCTCGAACCTATTCATTGCAGGCTATCTCGTGCCAAGCGCACTTCCGAGAATGCCTTCTGCATTCTTGCCAGCTGCTGGCAAATATACCGCGCACCAATAAGACATAAACCTATCAAGGTCATGCAGCTTGTGCTGACAACTGTGGCTTTGCACAATTTCCTGTGGTCGAGGAGGGCGTCCAGGCTGCTGTATACACCATCTGAGAGCCTCGACGTTGAAGATGCCCTTACAGGCAAGATGCCAGTTTCTTCTCCTTTGTAACATATTTGCAGAAACCTTGGTTTTTCTCTTTTGAGGCAACACCGATTGTTCGCAGCACGAAAAATCGAGGACAAGAAGAAACACAAACGACAGGACTTGTCCTCTTTATTATTTTTTTTTCCTTAGTGCTGCGAACATTTTAAAAGATCTGTGAAACCCGGTCAATGGCTGTTGGGATAATGCACTGGGAGGTCCAGAGATCTTAAGGAGAGACCCGGGCGTTTGAAGACGAAAAATAGTCAAAGAATCGTTTTTTTTTTTAAGTATTTTTTATCACGAACTAAAACCTCTAAAGAAGTTACTGCTGAAATAATAATGTATTCTGATGCATACTTATCGAGATATTAGCAATTAAAGTCAGTAACGGGACTGTTCTGGCTCATAAAAATGCCCCCGAAATCGCGAATTTCAACGTCGCACACCGCGCTAACGGCTGCATGCAGTGCGGCCATTTTGGACTTGTTTGAAAGCTGCACTCTTCTACGGTCCGTTTTTAGCGAGATAATTTTTTCTGACCAGCAACCATGGCAGTATACGCCCTCAAAAAAATAGTAAATAAATGCACAGCATTGGTGCTTTCGCGTCACGTGGGGCGAACGCAGGCTCCCGATTGAATGTTGGAAGCATCATCTGCCAGACAAAAGAGCGTCTGTCGCTATCTTGTCACATCGCTCGCATAGCTACTGAGCTGCCGATAGGTATGCAACGCGACTTTCTTATTCTCGCTACTATAGCTAGTGGACATAAAGTTCCGGACCGCGCACCGTTTTGGTAAGAAACGATAAGGGCGGCCTCGAAAGCGCGACGAGCCAGCGACGTCAATGAACGCTCGAGCCCACGTACACGCGGCAGATGCGGACACATGTGCCGCGACCACCCCGCCTGTTGACGTGGGACAAACTGCGTGTTGACGCAGTGTGTCGTTCTCGCGATGAGATAGCAGCCACCACGGCCGATGAAGTGGAACCAACAATTCACGTCGACGTGGTTTTTCGTTCTCGTGACGAGATAGCAGCAACCACAGCTGGTGAAGTAGGGCAAACAGTGCGCGTTAACACAGTGTTTCGTTCTCGCGACAAGATTGCAGCAGCTGAACACCGGGCAAACGAGAAACGGCGCCAGTTGTCGTCAATGTCTGCAACTCGTTGAAAGCACTCGCTTTTGCCTTTGTCCTCAGCTGAAGCTCCGTGCGACGCGACCAACGGAACGGAGTTCATCGTGCCGAGTCTAGCGGAAGTGAATGATCTGCTTCAGCAGTACGTGCGGTGCAAAGTGTGTGGCAGCCTAGGGGACATTTCGAAGAAAAGTTTGCAGTGTAGTGTAGAATTGCAGTGAAGCTTGTTATGAGCTGTGATGTCTGCGGAGAACTTGGAGCCAGATGGAGTTCACCAAGGGCCGGGGTGAACTCCATCTGGCTCCACTGACAATGAAGTGCACGGTAGCAGTAAAGTCAGTCTACCTACTTGAATCTGCAGTTTTCAAATCCAGGCAATATCGCCGTTTCTTCTGATGGAACTTGGCTAACTAGAGGGCACTCGACACACATTTGTGAGAACTGTCATCAAGTTATTCACAGGATACGTGCTTGACTTTGTGGTGCTATCGAACTTCTGCTTGGGATGCCCCAAAGAAGATGATGGTCAACATGAATAATGGTCAGCTAGCCACATCTGCAAAAAAATACTTCGAGCAAACCTGGCCAACTGGAGGTAGAAGCTGCAAAGATTCTCTTTGGCCGGTCTGTCAAAAAGCTTGGACTTAGTGACAAAACAATGTTGTGTGATGGAGACAGTCGAGCTTTTAATAGCCTCCAAGAAGAAAGAGTCTATGGCTATTTGAACATAGAAAAATGGATGGGTGCAGCCCTTTGCAGTCTTCTGCTCAAAAACAAGGCAGAAGGAAAGCGGAGCCTTGGTGGCAAGGGGAAGCTGACCGGAGACCTTGTGACAAAACTCTCCAACTGTTATGGCATAGCATTGAAGGCGCACCAAGAATATATTGATAAGATGCAGAATGCTGTGCTTGACACACACTGCCACATTACCTCAACCGGCAGAAGCCCAAACCACTCATGGTGCCCAACAGGTGAACAATCTTGGTACAGCTACAACAGGGCAGTGGCAAAGCAAGAAGCTCCACCAAAACACAAATACAACCTGCCTCCACATGTCGCACAAGCCTCGCTGCCAGTCTATACACGTCTCTCTGATAAGAAACTTCTGGAGCGCTGTATGAAGGGGAAGACTCAGAACGCAAATGAGAGTCTGCATTCTGTCATTTGGCCACTTGTACCAAAGACCAGGCATGCCTCGCTCTTCACAGTTGAAGCTGCTGTTGCTGAAGCAGTACACAGGTTTAATTCGGGTAAACAATCTGTCACTGAGGCGATTCTGACTGAGCTGAACCTCAATCGAGGTAGCACAGTGCTTCAGAGATGTGCTGAAAAAGACCAGCAGAAGCTCAAGGCTTCTGACAAGAAACATACAAGTGCCGAGAATTTTCATCACGCCATGAAGAGGAAGCACATCAAGGAAAATGACTGATTATGTTCCCGGAGGGTTTTAATACAAAGTGTGTCCGAATTCGAGCCCAAGTTTGCAGTAAATAAATGCGGGCTATGTTTTGAAACTTCTTTCTTCATTTTCTCAAAAGTGTTTTTCTTAGCACGACATGCGCTGTTGCCCAAGGTATCTCTTGATGTAGTGGTCGGATTGCAATAATTCTTGATGTATATGAAAGCTTATACATCCTTCTGTGCAACTATAACAAAGAACTACTAGTTTTCTATGGCAAAATTTAGTTATGTTAGCACTTTCATAGAAAAAAAATGACAAATTTGCACACGCCTTATGAAAGGTTACAACTTTTGAACTGCTGCTGCTAAAATTATGCTGATGATATGGTTGCACTCCAGGGTTGCAGTAGAACAAGTACACATAAAGTTTTTGCCAGTTTTTAATGTATAAATTATATAAAATTTGTGCAGAATGTTAATTACACAATTAAAATCTCGAAATCTATCAGAGATAGGCAAAAATTGATTGCATATTTGTTTTTAGGATGCCAAATTACACTAGCCACAAGATTTTCATCTCAATCTCAAGTTAAATATTAACAAAATTTGGTCAAAGACCAGGGTCTCCCCTTAATCATAAAGTTGCTGTCCTTTTCCTGAACATTTTTCCCTCCACTATCAACTTTTTGCAGACTGGCCTGCCCAAAGTTACGAGGCACAACTGCACAACCTTTCTGTCCACGTAGTCTGGTATTCAGAAGTCTTCCTACAAGAGGAACAATGTACATTTCTGCCCAATCATATAACATCAATAAAGATTGGAGGGTGACACTTTCATTCAAAATGCAGAATGCTTCTCTCTTCGACGTGCCATTAACACCTCATGCAACACCTCATAACAGGATAAGCTAGGCTCAGTGCTTTTCAGTAACAGTTATGTGTATGCCGCATACTTTCTGGAGTTTTTCAAAAATTTGTCGGATATTTTTGAGAATTTCTATGCTTTCTTGAAATAAGTGTTTTTCAACTAGGTGCATGGTGCAAAGCTGTAAATCATGGCGATTATTGGTGAAAAAAAATTCTCAAAGCATGCAACTTTACAGAAAAAAAAAAAAAAGACTGCAGTAAATGCTATTAGAGCTTATTATAATAGATGCAAGCATTTTTAACAGACTGTCATGTGCAATTTTGGGAGCGAGAACCACTCAGCATTCGCGCATGACACAGGAAAACGTAAAAATGCTTGGGCTAATATATTGGCCAGTCACATGCAGTTTCCGAAACAAAGGAGGCTAGACAACACACACACTGTGTACTGGTGGTAACTGTGGAACTCTGACTTGAGCTCTTTCATCTGCCAAACTTTTCGTATCTAGTGAAGTCATCCAGCAGCTCTCCTACTATTCCAAAATTAATGCGGGAGTATTGTCTGGGAACGAGTCCTTGTGGTCAGAAAACAGGCCCGGGGGGGAAGCTGACTTATCGATAACTGGAGATTCTAGCACGTGCTTGAGCAGTCAGCACGGCAAAGCCTTTAGCACTCCCCCTCACACACACCCTGCCCCTCCCTGAGTGCTTACTTTTTGACCTGCAAGCCACTTTCTATACTCTAAAGGAAAGGAAAATGGGGAGCTTCATGTCGAGAATAAGTCCTAGGCTAGCACGAACATACCAGAAACCGGTGTTTTTTGGTTTTCAGCAATGCCATAATTGTTTTACTGGTGGATGCTGATTTGTGATTTTCGGCTAAAACAAGAAAGTACATGGTCCAGTTATGAGGTCCTGTAAGAATATTTTTAAGCTGGATACCTTAAATGAAAGCATGCACTGCCAGCTCTTACAAATGGATTGAATGTGGAAGGATTTTAGCCATGACAAGGTAGTGTCGTGTTCATGTGCTAAAACACATGCTTCATGCTGCTGCTGCACATTCCATTGCTTGCTCACACGCAGTCCATATCCGTCAAGGAACATGGCGGGATCAAGCAGGCCTTTGTGGTGCTATGCTACAACTGCCAAAGACTGGTGGGAACTCCAACAGAAGTGCTCGAGAAATCAGAGAGCAGTTCAAGCACTACTTCTGCAATAAAGGCCAAGTTAGCTGGCAGTGGACACTTGTCTCCAGGTAAGTAGAAATTTGCATTTATTCTTGCATGTCAATTCGAATTACCCATAACAGAACCGACTCACGTTCTAATTAACGGACATTGTATAGACAAGCGTCAGCCCGTGACGTCAGTGGTAATGCGGCGGCGCTGGAAACAGCAGAAACTTTCAGGGTGTAGGCAAAAGCACACGCCGTCTACATTGGATGCGTGGCGCTTGCCGTGTTTGCGAGCATTGTTCCCGATATTCCTGAAAGCTGTGGTGCGGTTGGTTGCGCCACAAGGCACAAAAAAAAAAAAAAAATGCCACCTGCTTTCACATGATTGTGAAAGCAGGTGGCATGTAGTTTCTTGTGGTCAGATAAAGATGAGAGCGAAGGGCAGTAGCTTTAGGCGCGACAAGTAGACCCTTCGGCGATGGAATGCCTTCGCGGCTAACGTGCATTGCACTTCTGCATTGAAACTTGATCAGTTCGTTCGCAACTCCTTTTCGTGGTTGCTTTTCGGCCGCATGGCGAAGAGCGTAATAACAAACGCCTGTAGCTCGTGCACATTTTGTTGTATATAGGTACAGTGAAATCTCGTTACTACAAACACCACATTAACAAATTTTTCAAATTAATTAATTTTTTAAGAATCCCCGGCTGATTTGCTGTTTTCATGTAAAACTATTTCAGAATTACGAATTTCAAAATAGCGTATATTTCAGAATAACGAACATATTTTATTTCTTCTATAATTTTGGAACATCAGTATTACGAATTTGGCTAAAATTAACAGCGCCGCAACTTGCAACTCTCGTGTGATACAGAAACCGTTGTTTCTATGTGTATGGTCCGTGGGCTGCAGCTATCATCATCGGCACATCTCGTACCAGCTCTTAGCGCCACCACGAAGCTATGGTTTATTACACAGTAGCCAGCAGGCCTAGCCGCCTGCGTTTTTTTCTTGTGTGTCGTACATGGGTCGGTTGTTTGTGCGTTTGAGCGTGCTGGAAGTTTTTTTTTTCTTTATGCCGCGGATTATCTTATTGCGAAGGTTGTGCAAGAGCGATGATATTAGCCAGTGAAGTGCCAAGAAGATATGGACGCAGCTGCTTTCACTGCAAGAAATCGAAGCAAGGAAAAAGCGATTCGGCCTCTGCAGACAGGTAGCATTGCCCCATCGACCGCCGCAATCATTTTGAAAGACTGAGACAAGATTTTCAAACATCAGAGAGCATTGAAGATGAGATCATATCGAACTCATTTTTTTTTCTTTTTTTGCATGTGGACGAAGTCCGTACTTTCATCGCTCAGTGCAATCACGCATTAGACGAGGTGTTCCGCAAAGTGGAAGGTGTATGTGCTGTAGTGGTGTAATGTAGTGCACGGTTGTGTTTGCTGCACGCGGCAGAAGAAAATAATTGATTTCTTCAAATAAATCAGCTTTGGAGTTAGTGCAACATTTTCAAGTCACCAGAAGTTTTGACGCTATATTCATTGTGCTTACGATCTTAATCGAAGGCAGGAAAGTTGCACTGTGACACGCCATTCACCTGCTGTTTTGCCCGTGTATGTGTTTGTATACAAAAAAGGACACAAAAGCTGCTGCGAAGGTCCCCTGAGCAGTCACTCTAGCACGATATTGCCACAACAGGCCCAGACTTGCAAAGGAACTTTTATCAGTTTTCACTTTCACGAGTTTCAACAACGAGTGGCTGTTCCTCACCGATCTTAGAAAGCGAGTAAACATCGTTAGGATCCCGGCAGTCATGCATCAAGTTTTCTTTTGAAGGTCATTCACAAACTGAGAGCATTCTTTAAAGCCTTCATGTATATATTAACCTGTGAATGACCTTTCCGCATCTGTACGATGAAACAGACGTGAAACGTCTTTATCGAGCAGGATAAAACAAGTTCACAGCACTCGACAGGCGAATATTACAAAGAACTGATATATTGGGTTCTTATTCAATAAAATTCTGTCACTTAAGGGGGGACGCGGGTCTTAGAACGGTCAAAAATAGCCAAAAAATCGATTTTGAGAAAAACTCATTTTCGGATTGTTTGTACCTTCAAGCACCTGAACATTAAATTATTAACGCTGAATTTGATCGGGAAATGCGCTAAAATCTGTTTTCAAAACACCAAGGGAGCCCAGAAATGACCGAGAAAGGACAAAATTTGTTCGAACTTCCCGCGTGCGCCACAAGCAAAGCAGCCGGCCGATCGGTGCCATTTTGGGCTTGTTTCGAAGCTGGTTTCTTTGTGCGCATTTTGCGGCCTTTCAAAATGGGCTTGTTTCGAAGCTGGTTTCTTTGTGCGCATTTTGCGGCCTTTCAAAATGGCGTCGCTCAAACAGAACAGTCGCCCTAGCTGGTTTTCTGAGGGAAACTTCCGGGCCGCTGATTGGCTCGTGGGGCGCGCGCGTTTCAAGCGTCCCGTTCCGCGCCTCCCATTGGCTGGCATGACCGGCACGTCATGCCTTTTTCTTCTTACTTTCTACGTTCGCCGCCGTGACTGCCGCTTTGCGCGTCTTGGTTTCCGATCGTGTTTCTCGACACATCACATTTCTGTTTTGTGCCGGAATGGCTGGAGACGCTCGTCTAAAGAAGAAGATGCTTCAAGCATACAGTAAAAAACGAAAGCGTCCATGGAACGCGCGGCCAAAGGACGATGGCGTTGCCTTGGCGCCAGCTGCCCCGGACGACGACGCGCTACCACGATCGCCTGTTGCATCTGAACCAGCCTGTTCTCTGCTTAGCCAGCCCAGCTGCAGTACATTTGGAGTTACTGAACCGTCAACGGATGCTTCTGGAGGCATCAAAGACTGCATCGACACAGTATTTTATTCTGCTGGTGAGTCTGCCGAGTGCGCGAGAAATGCTGCGGACGTGAAAGAGCATCTGGCGTCGCAGAGCGCAACAGAACGCAAGTTCAAGCTTCTAGACGCCGATCTGCAGGTGAGCGATAGCGACAAGGAAAACTGTACGGAATTCATCATCGTGGACTTAGCCGCGGTGAACACATTCCTTGAGCTTGTGCTTTGCCCCGAGTGTAGCACGCAAAGCGTGACTTTATCGAAGTCGGGCACAGAGTATGGGCTGTGTGCAAAGCTCGTGCTCTCCTGTAGCACCCGCGACTTGCGCAAGGAGCGTTTCTCATCTCCGAGGGTGACCGGTGCAACTGATGCCAAGATAACTGCTTTTGAGGTGAATGTGCGCGCAATGAAAGCTATTCACAGCATCGGCAAGGGAGTGACAGCCCTGTCCGACTTTTTCGCCGTGATGAATATATCACACCGAGGCTTGCATCACAAAGCTTATCAGGGCCATATGAAGATGATGCAAGAAGCCTGCACTGCGACCGCTACCGAGTGCGAGGCCGCTAGCGTTGCTCGCATCAAGGAATTATATACGGAGTTCGGCAACGCGCCAGGAAACATCAACGTAGTGTATGATGGCACCTGGCTGACTCGTGGACACAGTTCCCACATCTGCATGGGGTGCATCATTGAGATGTATACTGGTCTTGTAATAGACCATGTTGATCTTTCAAACTTTTGCCTCAGCTGCATAAAAGGCCCTAAAGAAAATGAAGGACATGCAGCCTGGCTGGTCTAGCATGCCCCACTTTGCCAAAAAAACGGTGACTGCAAGGCTGGCCAAATGGAAGTTGAAGCAGTCCTGTGCTTGTTTCGGCGGTCGCTTGTAAAACCCAAGCTGCAATACACAACAATGCTGTCTGATGGGGATAGCCGGACGTACCATGCCCTGACTGAAGGTGAAGTATATGGGTACATAAAAGTGGAAAAAAAGGACTGTATAAACCATGTTCACAAACGCATGGGAGCTGCCCTGCGCACCCTTGTCGACAAAAAAAAAAGCCCAAGGTCAGCCACTTGGTGGGAAAGGAAGGCTCACGCAAGAAAAGATTTAGAAAATCTCGAGTTATTATTGCTATGCCTTACGGAGCCACAGAAACGATGTGCCAGACATGCAGAAAGCAGTCCAGGCTGCATTGCACCACATGTCATCGACAAATGAGGCACCAAGACACGAATTCTGCCCTGAAGGCCCAGAGTCTTGATGTAGATATAACAGGGCCGTGGCTATGAATGAGGAGCCGCCACCACACAAAAACAGCCTGCCTGGCTTCGTTTGCGAGGCATTGGAGCCTGTGTTTAGGAGGCTGAGTGGCGATGCCCTGTTGAAGCGGTGCAGTGATAGGATCACACAGAACTCAAATGAAAGTCTGCATGCCATGATCTGGGATCAGGTCCCAAAAAGTCAGCATGCCTCACTGCGCAACACTGAAAGAGCAGTGGCTGAGACTATCGGCCGCTTCAACCAGGGAGCCGTCAAAAGCAGCACGCAAATTGCCGAGAAGCTCGGTTACAGTGCTGGAAATTGCTTGGTGCGCCGCAGCCTTGAGAAGGAGAGAAGCAGGCTACAAAGTCTCGGAAGGAACACCAGGAGAACAGTGCTGCCAAGGCAAGGTTTGCTAAGCGACACAAGCCTGTAAGGGATCCTGCATATAGCCCTGGTCTGCTATAGAACAGTTATATTCTGGAATGGTGACCAGCCGTTTGAATAAACATGCCACCATGTTTCAACCTAAACTTTGCGTAAGTTTGTCTGTCTAAGGCAGGGCTGTTTTCTTAGACAATTTGAGCATTTATTTATCTTGAAGGGCACTAAAACGGGCACCTCAAGTGCTAAATTCAGTTTCTCATGCTGGTCTAGGGGTACGTACATGGCTTTATGGCTGGGATTTGCCAATTTTATACGAAGCTACAGTTACATATTTAGTATGGCCTTCTTTCTGAAAAGCAGGGCTATACGATGATGCTATTTAAATTGTTGTACCTGCATTCTAGCAAAAGTTACAGTTGTCTAAAACTTCAAATGCGTTTTTCTCAGTTCGATGTTTTTGGACACCGCACTCAATCTTACGGGCCTTTTTTCTATGTTGTCATTGAGCGACAATAATAAATATGGTATCACTGTAATCATGAGGAAAAATTCTAGGGGGTGATGCTATTTATATCATTTTAGCATTACTCTGCTAATTACAAATTAGGATAGTAAAGAGAGGAAATCTGAGCGAAATTATTCACTGTAAATGTTGGTCCAGTTTTCTGCCTATAAATTGAATTAAAAGGAATAAAAATAGCATCACCCCCTAGAGCCTGTCTTTGGCATTGTAGCCACATACTTGCTTTTTGCATTTTAAAAGGCGAAATTGTCAAAAAGTCCCATAAGAAATTACCACTAATGTTTCCTTTTAAACCTCAAAATTTCATGAACCAGTGCAGCTATCACAAATCTAATTACAGATTTGAAATCAGTGTGAAAAACTGAACAAGGCTGTGAAGGTTTATTCAGATTGGGCCAAAAATAAAAGAAAATTTTAAGATCCATATCCCCTCTTAAGGGATGTGGGTCTCAGCGGGGATCAGATCACAAAAATCGCAGAAAAATCTGATGTTTGAAAACAGCCCGTTTCGGTATCTGCAACACCTAATCTATGTTGTGTCAAAATGGTCTGACCGAAAACGCACTAAAAGTGTCTGAAAAAAAAATAATTTGTCAGTGCACAGCGAGAAAACAGCTTAAATCACGCAAAGTTCACAAAGCCATATCTAGTCTTTCAATCAATAGATAGGTACTCCCTCACAAGTCAATTCATCGCAAGAATTTTTCAGCTGGCTTCATTAACACTGGAGATATTGGCGATTAAAATCGCGCTCCTCATCTCCCCCCTCAACTCAACACTTGGAGACACCAGAAAAAAATGATGAAAACAGCTTGGGAACTCCACCCCGCCCACAAAGCGTCATCGGGTGACGCTCAGTTCTCAGACTTCAGGTTGCCGCGCCTGTTTTCCCGAGCGTCGCCCATGCATTCACGATCTTGTCTTTCCCGTCCCATTTGCGTTTGCATAGCTTTCAACCTTGTCTGGTGTCTTCCTCGGCCGCCGGTTTCTTCATTTTTTTTACCTCTCGGAATCATGTGCGAAAGCAGCCCGAACGACTCGCGTCGTTCGCGAGTGCATACCTGCAGGTGGGTAGGCTGCTGTCCACACGCACCGATGGCCGCCGCGGAGGAGCACTTTCCTTCATATCCCAGTCCCATTAAGCGCAAATTAGCGTGCACACCTGCCGAGCACAGCTTTCTACAAGACCGCTTTCTTCTCTCGCACTGCCGGGGTCAGTTTTCAGTGTTAATAGCTTTGATACCGTCTTCTGCGGTTTGACCAATGGCGGCCGGTGACCCCTCGCGGAGTTGACGCGATAGCATCGACTCTGCATGGATGCTGGCAGACGATCGAGCATGCGAGTTGCTCACGTGCAAACATGTCGTTTTTAGCCAGGAGCGCTTTCATTATGTTTGGCGAGAGGCATCTCTTGTGGTGCATAACGAATGGAATGTACATGCGTATCACCAACGTGAGCACGGACTGATGATCGTGACAGAGTTTCGATATCAGATGACAGGTGAGCACAAATTATTCGTCCGCGAATCTTAAGAACTGAGATTAGCAAAAATAGTAGTGTAGTTTTTTTTTTTGAAGTCCTTTCGCGCATCGTTTAGGAAGTGCCAATGCATAATGTGCACGCGTGTTTTATCTCATGCGTACGCATCGGCCGAGCCAGAATCGACGGCGCAAAACATCAGCAAAGCAACTCGGCACATGCAGTTTGGCAGCGCAGGTTGCCACCGATTTCCACAGTTTCATGCAAGGATCGCACACAGCAGCATGCAAGCAGCTACGCTAGAGACGCAGCGAAGCGAGCAATTCCAGAATGCCGTCCGCCGTGGCTTCGATGCAAAAGAACCAAGGTCAGTGATGACCAGGGAACAGCGCACGATCGGAGTGCCGTCGGCCGCAGCGCCCGCGGACGGCATCTCTGCGGTAACCTGGCGGCATCTGGTGCTGCACTTAAGTGGTGCGAATTTGTGTACTTTCGCGATGCAGCTGAGGGCAGACCTTTTTGACGCACATTCCATTTAATTATCAATGCGCCGCACAAATGGTCGATGCTGCAAAGACGAGACGGGACACGGGACTACAGTACGCTGCTGCACCGTCGGTCGGTACATGAAGGTTGATGCTGCCTATTTAATCGGCACGGTGTTGAATCGGACCAGCTCGTGCTCTTTTCGCACTCCTGCACCAACGCACACTTTCAGTTGGACGCCACCACCTTCTCGGTTAACATCGCGAACCGAACCGCCAAGCTCGGGTTCACGCATGCAGTGCATGCAGAACTCGAGCAGACGACTTTAGCAGCTACCGGAAGTGCGTCCGTGACATAGGTTGATGCTGATAGTGGCCATCGCGGCTGTAGTCAATGGCAGCCTGTCGTGACCTGTCACTCTTGATACTCATGACGTAGGAACTCACGGCAGAATAGTTCCAAATCTCACCGCCACGCGAGAACCGAGCAGCCCGCGAATTTCAAAAAAAATAAATCACTGCCTTTGTCGCAAGGAGTTGTACTTTGGGGAAACGCCCGGAAGCATTCGTTGTACAAATTGAAAACGTTTGTCAGTGACCTTTCTAGTCATTTCCTACCCCCTTTAAAGCGCTCCTGAAAAGCTAAGCCATCCAGTAGGTAGCTGAAGAACTAATCTGTCAGTTTCGTTATCTATTTCCTTTTTTTTTTTCACTATGTGATGGGATTTTAAACCACCCCGGAGCCGGGTCAGGCAACTCGCGTGCATTGTTTACAACATGGCGGCAGTGCCCCATGGAAACGGCGTTCCCTCCAAGTCTCATGCATCTAAGGGCAAGTTTACGGCTGGTTATAGGAGCAGTACCCCAAAGGACAGCTTCAGCTCTTCAGACTTTAGCACGCAGCATATTGCGTCAAATCAACCCTGAACTCCAGTAGGCATCTGCCGATAAGTTTTGCGGCTGCTGAGCACCATTAAAGACAAGGACAGAACAGAGACTGACAACATGAAAGCTAAGATATCCTATGAATCCTGAAGGTCACAGTTCTTATCTGGAGGCCGTCAAAGTCCTTCAGGAGCCAGTACTTGCTGATGGCCGCACAGAGAGTAGCATCTCACGTTAGGCAACCACTGCGTGTAAACCTCGATATTGCTTTTCTTGTCGGCGCTATTTTCACTATGGGTTGAATTCTTTCGCTTAACTTGAAAAATTCTGAACATAATTTGCTATCTACTGATGTTAACCTCGATATTGCTTTTCCCGTTGGCGCTATTTTCACTATGGGTTGAATTCTTTCGCTTAACTTGAAAAATTCTGAACATAATTTGCTAGCTACTGATATCATGCACAGATTCTTGCTGCCGAAAAAGCATATTTCAACTTTTTCTCTGCGTGTACCTTGGGCAAAAAAAAACATTATTTATCTTTATAACTTTTTCTTTTTAGCTGTAAAAAATTTTGAACACCTGGGGGTTCTTTCACTTGCACTGACACCATCGGACAGTACAGAAAGACAGAAAGGACATGACTGAAAAGAGTTGACTTGACACTTAACGGAGCTAAAGAAAAGCAAGGCTAGGTATGACTGACTATAAAAGCTCCACAGTTCATCTCGTCAGCTCAATCCAACATACAAGGTTGTCACCATCATGGAACATCACACAGTACACTGGCAGCTTGCTTCTCACCTCCATCAAAAAGTGGCCCTTGCGCCGGGGATCCTCGTATCCCCATATCCCGTATCCTCGAGATCAGCAGTCGAGCCCTTAACCGCAGAGCAGCTGCAGCACAGCTTGGCGAAGGTTTCAATCCACGTCTTTTGGCTCAGCAATCAAGTGCCCCTGCAGCGGAGGTATGTAGCTTTATTTGACTGAAATAAATGAAGCTCATTCAGATGGACAAACAGAGATCAGGAAGTGTGAAAAGCAGCGAGTGTACGAAAGCAACGGATGGCTTTCCCAAAAAACTAAAATCAGCGTACCAAACTTAACAGCAGTTTCAAACAAAATGACCTTGAATTGTGAACCGAACTGGCATGTTCCAACATGAGTTGAAAGTATGCAACCACACAAACATGGCAATGCAACTCTTCTCGTTTTTCCGATACCCATTGACAGTAGCAATGCGATATCAACCTTGGACAGAAAGCATGTGCCTTTGCAATGTTTGACATGTGACAGTGTTGCTGGTTATAAATCAAGAATGACAGGTGCCCATCAAAGGAAGCCCTTTAGTTAAAAGCATTGACAGGTTTTCATGATGACGTGGATAATCCCATTGGATCTGCTAGCATGATACTGCAGGATCACGCCATTGCTGGACATGAAAGAGGATTCACCGCGGCTTCACTGGCAAAAACACGGAGTCATGGAATGAAAGTCAGCCAACTCAATTATCTGAAGGGACCCTTTTGAGAGGCATCTATCGTTCTTGAGTTGTATATAACTGTTGATATGTAGCGGGCACCATTAGGCAACCTTCACTAAAATAAACGTAGACTACGTATGTTCCTAGAAAGGTTTAGTCCATCACTGCATTCTCATTTTTCTGCGACTGCGTTTCGTTTTCAGTTACTAACATCCTGGTGAGTTCGAAACGGCCTGTAAAACACGGCAACACATTCCAACTCTTGCCATGTGCCCAAAGTTGTCAGAGAAACACTGCCTAATGTGTTCAGAACTGTTGTCCTGCAAGCTGTTGCAAGTAAAAAGAAGAAAACACTTGAGCTGCATGCTGTAGACTGTGAAAGCAGCTGCCAATGAAGGGCACAGGCCATCTCAGCTCTACAGCTGCACATACCTGGATCTGTTCCAAACCTCGTAGTTGCATGCGCCGTCATGGCCAGAGCACTCAACTCAGATGTTTTTAAGCTACTACTAAACCACTCCACACTTTCCAGCAAAGGTGTTGGCCTTTTGGGAAATCCCTGCAGAACCAGGAAAGTCCAAAAATATATATATACGCACTATTTAACAAATGTGCAAAGAACATCAAATCATGTTGCTGCAATGCGTCAAGTCATAGGGCCAGCGCTCAGCACCAGAAGTCGCAGCAAAGCAGGACAGTGACTTGAAGTGAGCTGACAACTTCCCACAACAGATTGGCACAATTAAGTATGAATATCACAAATTCAATTTAGCTGAGAGAACACATGAAGCCAAGCGCACTTCATCACCACTACGATTTGTATAACTGACGTTCCTCACCTTTTTTGAAAATGAGCAACGACATTGCGAAGAACCGCAATCCAGCTGCATTTCGACAGCACACTACTCGGGATGATGTCAGCATCATTTGATTCGCACTGAACAACCAAAGGAGCACAGTGCAATTACAACTTTTCTCTGTGAGCATAGCTGGACAGACTAGGAGCCAAAATGCAACATAGCACAACTTTAAGACAGGTCAAAGATAGACGTCGTTTCGGTCCTTGTGTTGTGCTGTGTTGCATTTTTTTAGTTTTCTTGTTCCCTCGGGGGCTATTTAGCTTCATAATTTGAGCACACAAATTTACATAGATGGCCAAGAACATGACGAATGAGGTCAGAAATAAAAACTCGCATGAACATAACCGCCACGCAGGAAACCACGCCGCTGCTATTGCTGCTGACATACGTGTTTCTACATAAAGGAAGGAAATGACTTTTCTCCGCCATGTTTTCTTCTTCCTTTGTTGAACTTCTGAACAAATTAACTGTTTTGCTCAAGAGAAGAAGAGAGAAACTATCCGTTGGTGATGATGAAGAGTAGTTGTGCCTTCATGCATAGTATGTGTGGTATGTGTTTTCAAGCACTCCTCCCCACAGAATAATTCGTTCTACGAGAAGATCACACTTGCCAGTCAGTGTCTCAATGGCACCATTGAGGGCCTTTTCTCATCTCTACACAATAATTCATTTAGCTCCCAGCCCCTTCCTCCCTCTCACTGCCCAGCTACACACCCCCAGTGCTGCACCCCACGCACTCTATTTGCGACGGTGCTGCCTATAGCAGTGAAAAGGGGAACAGTAACTAAAAAACAATAGTTTAAAATTTCAAAATGAATACTCGAAGTATTTAAACCCCCATGATAAAACACCAATAAGCAGCCACAAACAAAAATCTTAGCAAACAGAGTAGTCACACATTAAATTCAAAAATACCACATGCTACATGTTCACTGAATCATATTACAGCAGAGTAGAATGCAAAACCTCCTCTATAGCACTCTGTATGACTCCTCCATGCTTCAATGCTGTTATTTATTGAGCTAATCTTTGGGCATAGTAGTTAACCTGTTTTAAACGTTGCTGTGTAGTTATTACACCGTATAAACATAAAATTTCTTATGCAAGGCTGCAACAAAAACAAAGTGAATTTCAGAACAAGCCCCAATATGACAGAGAGCGGATAAAACATTTGTTATATGGCTGCATAGACACATGCAAACCAAGAATAAAAAAAAACTCAACTTTGTAAATTTCAGTAAGCAAAACAAGCCATGCGCTAATTATGCACCTAAACGTTTAGGCATGCAAAAAGCCATAAAAGACGGACCATGGTCTAACTTACTATCATGCAGAAAGGCTTCCAGGATGTTTAAAATGTAACTGAAACTGACATTTATTAGTCAGTGACATCAGAGCACTTTAGTACAGGCGAAAGTCTGACTGACATAATGGAAGGAGTAATGCTGAGCTGAAGTGATCATCCCCAGACAAGCAGCCTGTACGTCTAGATTCCTTCTTCTGTGTCCTGAGACTTCTGTGTATAGTAGATGCATGTCCGGTTGCACTCACTCTTTGATGAGCCACAAGATATGCATGTAAGCAACTTGCAACAAGATGCCTGGCGCTCGCTTAATAAAACTGAAACATGCAGAAACAAGTTCCGCGCACTTGCTCTCCGATCCTCTAGAACTGGGGAAGCAGAAAATGTTTTTCTTTTATAAAAGCTGCAAAAGTCTGAATCTGTGTATTTACTCACAAGAAAGGCACTGCAGGAGTTGAGAAAAGCCCTACCATCTCTGACTCCAGCAAGTTTTCTGGCTGTAACATTTGTGCGCTCACTTTGAGACGATCCAATTCCCAATCTCCTGGGAAAAAAGAAACACGTCTGAAGATAACAGATAGAAATCACGCATGTAAAAAAGACCATGTAAGTTAGCCAAAAATGCTTTCACGATAGAATAGGCTGTTTGCTAGGTACAAGCTCATGACTCCAGCAAGAGGGAATAATGAGGATTTGGTTTCTTTTGTGAGATTTAATATCCCAAATCGACTGAGGCTATGAGAGACGCCATAGAGGAGGGCTCCGGAAATTTCGACCACCTTGGGTTCTTTAACGTGCACTGACAACGTACGGCACACTGGCGTCTTGCTTTTCGCCTCCATCAAAAAGCGTCCACAATGGCCGGGATTTGAACCCGCATCCTCGGGCCCGGCAGTCGAGCGCCATAACCCCTGCACCACCACGGCGGGGCAGAAGAATATATAAAAATTTTGATAAATGCATTGTCTTCGGTGCTAGACGACACGCTGCTGTCTCCTCTGGAGTGTTGGCACCATGATGAGACATGCTTAAGCAAAGCTACGACCATCACTTAACGAGTAGGCAAGTAAAACAGCAGTGACGAGATCGCCATGGGAAGAAATCGACGGTGCTATCTATGGCTACAGTCACAGTAAAACTCGCACGACCTCCTCGTTGCTCTTTGCATTCATTTCTGCGCATATTTTAAGAACGACGAAATTTCCGCATTGCTTAGCTCACATCGCATAAAAGCGCAAAGCAAGTGGAAGAACCAGCTTCTTACCTTGTCTTGCTGCTGGCTTCAGAGGTGTCAAAGACCATCAGAACAGGCGTATTTTGCTTAAGAGTACTGCTGCCCACTAAGCGCAATGTAGTTGACAAAACCGAGACGAACACGAGCATCAGTGCACCAAGCAACAAGTAAAACAAAGGACAAGCGAGCGCACGCTTTGCGCACGCCGGACAAAACGGGCGAGACTAAAACCCGCCATGAATAGGGTTTTTTCGGCTGAAATTTTGTCCCTAGGTTTCCCCAAACGCATTGAATGCCATGTTTTTACAAAGTACCTAAATGCTGACTATTATGTGCCTAGTTGAGCCTGAATTTGTCCCCAGATTCGTGGCTGGCTGGCGGGCTTTTCGGCTCTTTCCTCGTTGTCGCCGACGGCATCCAGAGCTTTTGGATTGACGAGCGCTGGACGACGCCGTCATCGGCGCATTCGGGCAGTGTTTGTAAAGTATCTCAGTTTATTGGCGTGGTTTTGCTGCAGCGGAGGTAGTGCAACGCAGCCTTAACATTAAACCATTCAACGGCAAAAGTCGGACGTTCGATTCATGGGTACCGAGCAAATTTGCGATGTCTGCGTCATCGATCTGACGTCGGCCATCGCTTCTCACGTAAGCCATTGTCATTGCTGTTGTTTTTTGACATAGTGCGCTGAGTGCAGCGGTAGGCACTGGGTGTCGTGTCCATTTTTGTCCGCGAAATCAATGCGAAAGGTGTCATTCAGCAGTGAACTAAGCTAAACAGCAACCTGGTACTTAATTGTTTTTGAGCTTGCAGATATGACAGATCGAAATTAGCATGCAATTTGTCAATTACTTATATCTCTGTGACATGGATGCCATCTTCTAGCTTTGGAAAGCAATCTGAAGATGGTGCAAAACTCGTACGTGTGTTTCATCAGAACATGTATCGATATATAAGCAGTATAGCAAAAATGACTTTGGAAGGAATGAAATTCTTTCCAACAAAGCTTTGCGCAATTACATTTTTTTTTTCTATCAGGAGCTTGCGACAGCGCTACACGACAACGCAGGCACTATACTGTGCCAGCTTGCTGCTTACCTGCTAATCTGATTCAATTTAAAATGATTAGCATTAGCAGCATTTGTTGTTTTAGTGGTTATTTTATTACATATACAAAAGGAAAGAAAAGATGTTTGCCAGCCCCGCTATCTGATATTTGAAGCACCTGAACAGGGGCGGTGGAATTAAAGGGATAGCGAGGAAGGTTTAGAGGAAATCAAAGAGGTGAACGATAGGGAGAAAGGACAGGGTAGGTAAAAATAAAAATAAAATATATATATATACACTATGACACAATATACAGTAGTTCGCTTGAGGCCCAGAGTAACGAATGCAGCGAGCTGCCAAAATGCGGCCAGGAAGGTAGCTTGCTTAACTTCCTTCAGGTGATTTGCAGCTGCCTTGTTACTGTATACGTGTTAGTAGACTATAAACTTGGGCTGATATCTCATATGCAATGCTGCTTGGTAGAGCACTCACTTCATTTCAGTGTTTACATGTGTCTATGCCATTTTTTGTTTTTACTGTCAGCAGTCTTGGAGACGCAGCTGCTCGTTTATCCTGGACAACTTTCGCATCCTTGGCTCCCTACATGTACAGTACATGTACCAAGGTATATATATGTGCATTATATTCAGTATTTTCATATTATTTTTCAGTGCATGAGTATTGTTTCTGCTATGGATAGCAATTTGTTAAGTGACTAAAAACACTTATAGCAACAATTAAAACATAGTAGTGTCAACCTGTGAGGCCATTGTCGTTGGTATCGTCTGGACATGCCACACCCTATACCCAATGAATTACCTGTATAGTCATTCCACCAAACTGAAATTGAATCTGGGTTGCAATACACACTTATATGCTATAATACCCCAGCACTCAACCCAACACTACGTCTCGTAACTGCCACACTTGTTGGCTGCTTACTGCACCGAGCTACTCCAGCACTTACTGTTAGCACTACATACCCATATATTTTTTTTATTTTTTATTTATTTATTCATTTATTTCAAATACCCTAAGGGCCTTTGCGGGCATTACATGGGGGGGGGGGATTCATCAAATAAACACAAATAATTTACATTACAAGCAAAGAAAAAGCTGTAAGCAGAAATAGGTGCACAAAAAACCATGAACAATTTATGCAGTGACATCTAGATGCTAGACTCTAAGAAAGAAGACATCTAGAATGGGAGCAGTTAGGGATAAGAGTAGATGGAGAATACCTCAATAATCTGCGATTTGCTGATGACATTGCCTTGCTATGTAACTCAGAGGATGAATTGCAAAGAATGATGACCTAGACAGGAAAAGTAAAAAAGTAGGCTTGAAAATCAATATGCAGAAGATATGCAGGTAATGTTTAATAGCCTAGGGAAGGTGATATTTGCATTGCCGACTGTGAATCTGTGTGGATAGAGGTATCCGAACTTTCCCTGCCCACAGGTCAGCATAGGTTTGTTCTTGGATGTTTATATCGTTCCCCATCGTCATCAGTGAGCGACTTTTGCTCTTCACTTCACGAGATATTTACTTTATCATCAGAGGGAAAAAATGTGGTCATAATGGGTGACATCAACATTAACCTTTTAGAGGAAAACAATCCTGCCAGTGTCAACTACTCGAACTGCTTCCTCGGATTCGGATACGAGCCTGCAATTACGCTGCCAACTAGATGTGTCCCTGGAGGGCCGAGCACACTCATCGACCACATTTTTTCTAACTTCATTTCTCCACAAGACTGCGGGGTCCTCGAGGTTGACATAACGGACCACTACCCCATTTTCTTTCGTCTTCATTCCAGCTTATCCAGCAGCAAAAAAAGTATTTTATAGGACTGTGGTTAATAAAGACCAATTTATTTCTAAAGTTTCTAATCTCGACTGGACGAATTTAAAGTCAGCAACAGATGCAGCGATCGCTTTCGAAACATTTTCTACCGCCTTACAACACTGCCTGAACAGTTCTTCGGAGACCGTTAAATGTCGTAAAAAATATTCCGCCCCACATAACCCTTGGTTAACAACCGGCCTGCTTAACTCAATGCGTAAGAAAGACAATCTTTACAAGAAAGTCAAAAAGAGACCTTTCAACCTCAAACTCAAGTCCCGCTACAGCACATACAGTAACGTGCTCAGCAGATTACTTAAAGAAGCCAAAAGGAAATATTATGAATCAAAAATTCACCAGCTTGGAAATGACCACAGGGAAAAGTGGAAAGTGTTCAATACTTTTTTAAACAGACAGACCCAAGATCTACAAATTGAAAAAATAATCATGCCGTCAGGCACCGTTTACGACCATCCATTTGATATTGCAAACTCATTCAACGATTTCTACTGCAATCACACCTCATTGCCAGTTGATGCTCGTCTTTCACCTTTCCCACGCTGCCCAGAATCATTTTTCTTATCTCCTGTCACCGCACAGGAAATCCAAACATGTATTCTAAATCTAAAGACAACAAGTGCAGGGCTTGAACGCATTCCCCCCACTAACATCAAATGGATCGCTCATCTTATTGCCGATCCTCTCTCTTATATTATTAACCTCATCTTTGAAACGGGACTATTTCCTCCTCAGCTAAAGAACGCTAAGATTATTCCAGTTTTTAAGAAGGGTGACCGTCATTGTATCTCGAATTACCGCCCCATTGCCATTTTACCATTTTTTAGCAAGGTAATAGAAAGGTGCATAGCACAGTGCCTGACTAGTTACTTCTCTAAGTTCAACATACTTTCACCTCATCAATTTGGGTTCCGCTCGGGATATTCAACTAACTTAGCATTGGTTGCCTTCACTGACAAAATTAAATTTGCCATTGATAAGGGATGCTTTGCCGGGGCAGTATTTATTGACCTGACCAAGGCTTTCGATTCTATCATCCACTCTATATTACTAAGTAAACTAGAAGCTGTAGGGGTAGTAGGGCCGCCTCTCAATCTCATCAAAAGTTACTTACTAGACAGAAAACAAGCCGTGTCGATTTCTAATGTGCTCTCTAACTTAAATACAATTAATACAGGTGTGCCTCAAGGTTCTATTCTCGGCCCTCTGCTGTTTTTAATATATATTAATGATCTACCTAGTTGTCTTGCTAAATCAGAACCGTTTCTTTATGCCGATGACACTACTATATTAGCTACTGATAAATCAATCCACTCATTAACATCTGTGCTGACTACTGATCTCAATAATATTTTAAACTGGTGTCATCGTAACTGCTTGCAGATCAACCCTTCTAAGACAACATTCATGGTATTCAGCTCCAATCGCAAGGCTCCCGTACACATCCCACCACTTACTTTTAATTCCCATTGCATTGAACTTTCTGAACATTGCACATTTCTTGGCGTTACTCTGGATGCTAACCTTAAATACAATAAGCACATTTCTAACCTGAAACAAAAATGTGGTTTTGGCATCAGAGCACTACTAAAAGCGTGTCCCTTTTTCAATCGTGACACTTTAATAGCTCTTTACTACGCATTCATTCATAGTCATTTTAATTACTGCATCACTTCATGGGGAAACACTTACCCATCACATTTATATCAACTGCAACACCTTCAAAATCAGGCCATACGTATAATAACCTACAGTTCATACCGCAGCGAAGCGCTATCACTTCTTCACGACCACAGCATTTTACCGATCGCTTCACTGATTACCTCTAGTCTCGCAATCCTACTTTATAAAGCTGTGCACAACACCATACCCTCAATTGTAATCAACAGGGAGGCCCTCACCAATAACAATCAAACAAGATTTGCTAAGGACAACAATTTTCTATTACCAACCGTTCGAACAAACTACGGCAAGCACACGGCTCTTTTTGCTTCTTTACAAATTTGGAATAACCTCCCTTCTCATGTCAAGCAATCCCCATCTCTGTCCGGTTTTAAACAACAACTGTTATCCCTATTATCACAATAGTGTCACATTCAAACAAGTTTTTTCTTTATATACTTACCGCTTTGTTCACATTCAATTCATGAGTGTTTTCATATGCCCGTAAGGAAGACGTACCACTTTGTATATGTATCTTTGTATGAATATATATCACTTCGTATACTTAATTTTAACAATACCGGCCGCGCATGAAATTTTCGAGCTTGTATTGAATTCATATTCTTTTGTTTTTACCATATTGTGTTCGCCGGTTTTGCCTCTTTTGACTGCTTTTGCTGTACCAATAATATTTTTTTCATAAGTTTATACATCCATCCATAGGAGGTCCCGATACAGCCTTAAGCTCTGGGACCTCCTTCTGTATTATTTATGTAATACCTGTTTCATGAATAAACAAACTTCTTCTTCTTCTTCTTAAGGAAAAACAGTTTACGTTAGGAAGCGAAGCACTGGAAGTAGTAGGCGAATATATCTATTTAGGACAGGTAGTAACAGCAGATCCGGACCACGAAAGGGAAATAACAAGGAGAATAAGACTGGGATGGAGCACATTTGGCAAGTACTCCCAGATTATGACTAGCAGTTTATCGGTATCGCTCAAGAGGAAAGCATACAACAGTTGCATCTTACCTGTACTTGCCTATGGGACTGTAACGTGGAAGCTAACAAAGAGGGTTCTACTAAAGTTGAGGACAACGCAGAGGGCTATGGAAAGAAAAATGGTAGGGATAACGTTAAGAGATAGGAAGCGTGCAGAGTGGGTCAGAGAAATAACTCAAGTCACTGACATTCTAATGAAAATCAAGAAGAAATGGGCATGGGCAGGACATGTAGCGCGAGGAAAGGATAAGTGATGGTCGCTTAGGGCAACTAACTGGATTCCAAGGGGAGGAAAGCGTAGCAGGGGCGGCAGAAAATTAGGTGGGTGAATGAGATTAAGAAGTTTGCAGGGGTCAAGTGGATGCAGCTCGCACAGGACCGGGTTAATTGGAGGAATATGGGAGAGGCCTTCGCCCTGCAGTGGGCATAGTCATGCTGAGGATGATGATGATGATCTAGATGCTTAAATTAGCATTACCTCATGGTATTCGCCGCGAGATCGACCTAGAGGTGGCGCCACCGTCACTCCGGTAGTGTGGATCGGCAGCCGGCGGCGCTCGCAGAAACGCACGCTGCGTAGGTCTGCTTCAGAGTTTACGGCGGGTTTGTTGGCGATGAAAGCGTGTCTTCTGCAGTACTTCTGCAATATTGCAGAAAAAGATCCAAGGATTTCGCCAATGCAGCAGAAGAAGAGCGGATTTTAGGAAAACAAAGCACGCAACCACCAGACTTCCAGATTTACTTTGCACGTTTCTTGCGCTGTACCGCGCTCACGCGCCTAATGCTTGGGCCTGCCTAATGACAACTTTGTTTTTCGTATCGACTTTTAAACAGTTTGCGCTTGTCTCATGCGAGTGAGACTGGCGAATTTAGTGTCAAGCCCACGCAGATACCTGCAGTACTTTAGATTGAATCGAGAAAGCCTGGTTCATTATATCATACTTGACTCGAGGATTAAGCAGGTTAAATCCAGAAAGCTTGGTTCATTATATCATACTTGACTCGAGAATTAAGCAGGTTAATAGCACTAGCAGCACACTGCATGGCGAGTTGCTTAGACTGAGTGCACACCAAATTTGGCCCAGACAACCACGCACAAGTATTCCCCAAAAATGAGATCACGCCGACACTCTACAGGAAACCTCGCCGCACAGGAAAGCTGATTGTTCACGTGTACAGCGCTAAGTGGATTGAATTTGCCGAGATGCTTTTTGCGGCCACTGTCACAGAATGTGATAGTGTATTACTGCATGCGCCACTAACTGTAAATGATTTCCTGAAACCGAGGAAAGTATAAGGGATTTCTGATGTGTGTGATGTTAATATATAACGGTAAATTAGTAGTGTAATTATTTTGTTTTGCAATGCCAATAAATTTCACCGAGTGAGAGAACTTTTACACACTTGACAGAATTTACAATAATCAGCGATTAATTTTCAGTAACGTTAAAGTCCATAGGGTCACGAAGAGTCGGACACGACTGAACGACTGAACTGAACGTTAAAGTGCAAGCTACGAATTACTCGCTGCGAAGACATCGTTATAAACTGCGCATGGGCACTGTAATGTTCTGGGAAGCAATTTTACAGGCTGAAAATTTCTTTATCACTAATTATTTAGCAGTGACTAAATCTTATGCGAAGTAAAATATTAGGGTTGCTTCCAAAACAGATGCCGGATATAAAACTATTCCGAAAGAAATGGAGATATCTTATCATGCGACTATAAAGATGTATTTATTCCCAAACTAAACACTGATATTTAAGCCCGCATCAAGCTGTTTTACTCCCCTTGTCAGAAACGACGAGTTTGCTCGGAAGGCAGCACTTGGACGAAAAGGGATTATAATGATTATAATAGGCTACCAGTAAAGTACATTAATCTAGGTGTATTATGTAATATTTAGGGTAACAATTAGGTGCAGGGAATATGTTTCTCAAACATTCGAGCATTTCTCTAAAGCAAAATGTGTTCACTAAAACTTTTATGGATGCACAGAAGCCTTCAACAACAAAAAAAAAAGAAAAGAAATGCATATTGGCCCGGGTTTAACGCATGAAAGCGGCATCAGCCATGACGGATGATTGCAGAGGCTGGTTTTGGTGTCATTCTTTTTTTTTTTTTCATTATTAACACCACATTTACCACGTGGGATTGTTTATTGTGCAGTCCAATCCCACAACAGAGGAGCGCCTTTCGAAACGGTGGTGATTGAATCCCCCGTTCTCGAAACCAGCAGTCGAGCGCCCTTACCGTTGAGACACCGCGACAGAGGTTTAAAAAAAAAAAAGTACTCACACAACTCTATCGTGAATACAGAAGGCATAGTAGGCATAGAGTGGTCTGTTCAAACTGCATCCTGCTATATGAAGCAGTCTGCAGTGGCATATGTTTCAGTAGCTGCGGTATTCCAAACAGAAACGTGAATATGCGATTTCTGAGCATTTGCATTAACTTTTATTGACGGCAGCGACCTGTTTTGCTTTGACACGGCGGTAACGACAGTACCACTTCGTTTGAGACATTGCATGTCAAAGGATCCCAAGCGCCGAACACCGCGATGGATGATGTCCTTATCCAAGCATGACATGCTCGATACGGACAAGTATTTTCTTTTTTTAATGAAGCGTGCAAGAGGCATATAGGTAAGCAAAAGCCCACAGGAACCGCGAAGCAAACAAAAACACTCCTGTACACGCTGCACGCGCGCGTAAATCACTGCGGGCTGGCATGCGACGCGAAAACGCATCCACACTGAGTAGGTTTCGCCGCTGAGCCGCAAGGTGGCAACTCTGCTCGATCTCGAGGCCAATAGACATCCGCTCACTTGTCCTTGTTGTCATCCATGGCTTGGGCTTGCAACCTCCGACTGCTTGCTCCTTCACACCCTCGTAGGATAGTCGTGCATGGCGTGTGAGTGCCGTAGATATAAACTAGTATCCTTCAATGCTCTGACCTCACCCAGTATTACTGAGCACGAGACTGGCTTCAGCATTTTGCGCTGCCCTAGCTTAAGCATCTGTTGCGAAATTAAATATTAGCAGCCACATTCTCCTGATGTTATTCTTGCTTTAAATGGACATCAGTATACAGAACAATAGAATGATGATGGGAAATCGTATTTCCACAGATACAACACAAATGGAGTTTTAGGCCTCAGGAAAGCTTTAGATAAATATTTAACTTGATCTCAAACAGTTCAGGCCTGCCATAGTCAAGCCCCCACTTCGCTAAAAAAAGAAAAGCAAACAAACAGCAACTGCACGCTAAAATGCAAATGCATATGGATACATTGACGTCATTTGAAAGGCTACACATTTCACATTCATGCGACGCAATCGTGCGCAGCCACTGTCGCTTCCTTGATACTGTCCAGACCTGTACCTGCTCATTGTGCCTTACGTTCCCTATTCCTGTGAACTGTTTCAAAGCTTTCTCCTTGTCAGCGGCTTGTGTCACCTTCTTCCCACGCTTACAGCCACTTTTGCCCTTGCATGCAACATGCTTGATTCCATGATGTTGAAAAGGCTATAACAAGTTCCTGCATGCACATGGAAGCAAATTTGTAAATATGTTGTTAGGTACAATGCTTGGGTGTTATACTGCTACACTTGTCTGTTTATTTGTTTATCTGTTAAGTCTGGGCAAGTTCTGTTGTGTCTTTTTTTTTTTTTTTTGTCCTACTGTTATATGTGCAGAGCACTGTTATATGAGCTTGGTTTTTCCATAACCACTTCTCTTGATGTCATACGACCGAGATGCTTGGGGCATTAAACCCCATAAACCAGTTACCAACCAACCGTCTCTTGGCACTAGCCTGATTTCTTTTATTCCACAGTTTTTCAGTGGCAAGAAAGCATGCTGTCATCAGTCTCTCCTTCCTCCATTCTTTTGATCGCTATGTGGTTATTTCTTTCCCTGTATCATATCCCCTTCAGGCGCCAATTAAAGTTTTTGAAAGGAAAATTTTTTTTTTTGCACCAGGCATCTATGCAGAATTCAAATATAAAAAAATATACAAAAATATTTATATTTTGTTCGCATCCACATATGTGGACATGGCACCTCAAAGCTGCTACATGAATGAAAACAGTTTAGCATTTTCTGCATTTTCTAACTAATTATTAGGTATGAATAAATGTTTTTCTCTCAGAATACTTTGCGCTTTCAAGACTATGACACCTGCACGCAAATAAGCGTATTACGTACTGCTCTGTACGAAATAACAAAGTGCCGCGGCCACTTTAACAATTTCGGCATCAAGACACCGTGTCCACATTTGTGGACTCGAAACTTTGAAAGTCCCCTGAAGAACTTTTTCAATGTCTAAGATAACGAAATCTGGAATGTAACATCTACATTCCCTTATTGACACCTTCATTACAAGAAACAGTATTATTAGGCATTGGTTTAGAAGGAGGCATGGAATAATTAGAGCTACTGATTTGTCCTGGCGTAAAAAGCTGGGACGTTCATCTTTGCTTGCTGTTTAGAAAAACATTTCGCTGTAGCAACAAGATATGGCGCTATGTACTCGACAGGGCGGGTCCAAATCTTACGGGTGCCAAATTCAAAGGCAAAAATTCGCACTCCATGGAAAGATATAGGGAAATTTGGGTCGCGTCCACATATGTGGACCCAGCGCCTGAAGGGGATATAAGGGGGACACTCACCTATGTATAGATAAATCAGCAACCGTGCGGTACCCGCTTATTGCAACATTCTTAACAAAACATATTCACTGCAGCTTAAATGTGGTGCTGTGATTATATCATAAGCAGAACAGGCCTCTCGGCACCCCTGCTCCTGACCTGAAGCTCCGGATTCTACATGGCCTACCCTGACGTGAAGCAACTTTGCTGTTCACAAATTCTTGTTTGTGATAGGTATGGCTAATAGCCCTGCATGTGCAACCTGTGGGTCTGACGAGACTATAGGCCACATTCTTTGCGAGTGGACCACATACAATGCGGAAAGACAGTTTCTCTGCCCTGCACTAGAGTGTCTATATGGACACCCGCTGACAGAAATCAAGATTATATGCCATTGGCTGCGGCGATCGTCTGCGGTGAAGACCTCCCAGGCACTGCTCTGCTTCATGAAAACCACGGGCCTGATCGGTAGACTGTGATTTTGTTGCGATGCGACGTGATATGGCTGTGATGTGACAGTACTGACTTCATATTTCTGTAACATTCTTTTACACATCACTTTTATATCCACTTACCCCCTTCCCTCAGTGCAGAGTAGCAAACCGGTTTCTTCTTCGGTTAACCTCCCTGCCTTTCCTCCTCTTCCAACACCCCTGCCTATAGTTACACTCAGAACCTGCCTGTGCAATGAACCTAAACCTGAAGTTGCAAACCAAGATGAGGAGAAAAGCAACATAAAGTACTGCAGTTCATGGTCAAGACTTTTATAGAGACTCCAATTATAGTTTGATTCAACGGCAAGTATCCGAAGGCTGTTTGCTATGCAGCACGCACGGTGTGGTTGTTCTTGATTGCATACAGCATCCAAATTTATTAGACTGTCACCACATAGAAACGAAAGAATGCGTCATTCCAAGCATTTAGTCGAGTATCGAGCACACTGTGATACGTTCATGTTCTCCTTCTTTCCCCTGGCGGTCCGCGAATGGAATGGTTTAGCTGATGAAGTGGTTAATTGCTCATCACCAGATGGGTTCAGTTCACGGCTGGCAATTGTTCCTTGAGTACCCTATATATGTGTAGCCTGACCTCTGCACAAATATAGTGAAACATGTGTCTTCAGCGTGATTATATTGTATCATATCCTTCTTTTCCATTTCTTGTTCCACACTGCCATATAGAATTATATAAAAATTAGACGTGTGGATTGTCAGTATTCCTGTCATTTGCTGTTTCTATATTATGCCCCAAACCTGCAACAGCCTCCAAAAGGAGGCTAGCAGTATGTATGAAATAAAATAAACCAGTTTAGAAAGCTTGTGCCTTTCCTTGCTTTTTGGATGGAACACGTTCTCGGGCCATACAGAATCTGCAACTGCTATGGAGGATCTAAGGACAAGCTAGGCGCTGCCCGATCAGTTCATGTTTCATTGTCCATATATTTTATGTATATACTATGGGATACACTTTTTTTTTTTCTCACTGTGGCCAAGGCCAGACAGGAAAGGAAAGAGGACAGGCCATGGTCCTCTTGCCTTGTGGAAGGCGAGGGGACGGGAGAAAAGGGATAAATTGAAGAGAAAGTGTAAGGTCACTAGGGGTGAGTTGGCTCCTTTTCCAAGACTAGGGAACAGTGGCCTATCTTACCTTTTCTGCCTAGCCTTGGCCACACTGCCATAAGTTGTCTCCGAGTGTAATTGAAGTCGAAAATGACTATTAGTGGGATTTGTTTTTATGCCATGAAGGCCTAAATTTTTTTTCGTAGACAAACTGAATCTCCCTTTCATGCCTGGCGTCTGCCTATAAACTCGTCGAATTTGCGCCTAATTTAAGCGAAAAACGCCACCCTTCTGCGCAAATTAAATTTTTGAAATTCGCGGCCATTATCATCATTATCGTTTTTGTAGCGTCTCGCGCCATCTGTTGTGTATGTACACCAAAAAGAGAAAAAAAAAACATTCAAGATGGCTGCCTCCATGTTTTGCGCTGAGACGCATAAGTGATCGTCTTTTTTGAAGATTTCTCGTCCTGAATGCTTACCCATAACAAAGTTTCACGGTCCTCGCTAATAAATAACACGTCCCGCATCCAAGGTGCCGCTTTTTCTTGCAGGTAAGGACATAAGACGTCAAAGGGCCGCCGCACGTCCTCGCGACGGCGCGATTGTTCCCGCTATACGAGATGTTGCATTTTGTTGCGCCGGTTGTTTTGTGCTTTATGAAAGTTATATCTTTGTGCTTAGGTTCAGAAGTGTGCACCTAAGTGCCAAGGAATGGGTGACGCCGGGACTAAGGAGGTTGAATCAGGACAAAAAATGTAGGCTTTTCTCCGGCTGTCCAAACTCTATTCTGATCTGCTTACCGCTGTTTTTGCCCGAATTCCATCACTTTTAATATAATTTATTAACCTTTTTTCCTCGCCCAGCACATTGATGAGCACTGCGGCTACGTAGGGCCCATCGCACGGTATTCGAGGGAACTGCTCTTGATGGCATAGAATGCCACCACGGTAGGGAAGATTTCTCCTTTGGCTACTACTCTTGTCTGCACCCCTCGCTCTGTTGATGACATTCGAAATGGCACTGCATTTTCATTTACCTTATGGAATGAAGAACGCAAGCGGTTTAACTACTACCGAGGCACTTTTTTGTGCGACGTTTATGCTTCTGAGTGTTCTTTGCTAGAAGCTCTCCAGCACCGATGCTTGCTGCTTGTGCTAGTGGAACGGTAGTAGTAGTAGTGGCGTTCATGGTTTACATTGCTTGAAAGCAGTTTGTCTAGTGAACACTTCGCAGACTTGCAGCTTGTGTCAGCAATACGGCTATTTAATGCAGCAAAATAGAGAAATATTAATGCCATTGTCATGAGGCGAGCCCAAGCTTTTAAGAATGGAATTATCTAGTGGTTGCATAGCGTTTGACCCAACAGATGACTCCACAGGCTGAGAATATTTAGTCAGCCATTTCCTTTCCTGTCCTGTGTACGTACCCTCTCTCTATTTTGTAATGTTGGTAATTCCCTACACCTAGAATAAAGCAGCTTGTGCTCTGCCCTGTGAACCATTTAACATCTCCTATTCTAGACCTGCTCAGCACGAGTGCCAATGCTTTTATGTGGATAGTGCACCAATCAGGCCAGTAAAAGACTTTACTGCCAAATAGTGTCATAAGCTTGAGCTTATTGAAGGCACTGTGCAGCTGAAAAAAAGCCATTTAGCAATTGCCATTCCTTGCAACTTTCAGACTCCAGGGTGTTTCCGAAATGCAAATTTATTGAAGAACCCTGGCTAGTTTTGTTCAAGCTTGGTTGCGGGCTAGAGTGCATCATTTTAAATGATGCACATTAGCCAGCTGGCAAACTTGCACTGCAATAATTTACACAATGCTAACGAATTAGGAACAGCCCAACAGCTTGAGTAAGCTTGAAGCATGCAATAAAAATGAATTCCTCACAGTTAAGCAAGGTGCAAAACATTTGATTATCGGTTTTCAGATGGGCATCTTATGCACAACAGCTGTGCAGGAAACATGGATTTCATGTTTGGCGAAAGGAATTTTCGCTTTGTACACATCTTTGAATGAAGCTGAGCATTGGGCTTTTCAAAATGCATCGTTTCCTTTTTTGTATGTGCAGCTTTGTGGCCGAGCTTTACCTTAGCTTTGGAAACAGGTACCGGCTTTGTCACTGCAGCCTCCTTGCACACATCGCAGGTTGTGCACAAATGTTGCTTGTTTGCAGGGCAAAATCTTGTAGAAAATGTTTCTGCACCTGAACTTATGCCTACAGGTACACCAGCTGGGAAAACTTTTCATGTCGTGGATCTGTTTTCAGCCATGTTCACTTGCACCCTGCTGCGGTGGCTCAGTGATAAGAGAGCTTGATTGCTGATCCCAAGGATACAGGTTTACTCTCAGCTGCGGTGGCAGCTGATGGAGGCGAAATGCAAGGCGGCTTTGTACTTTGCGATGTCAGTGCACATAAAAATCCCAGGTGGTCAGAATTTTCTGGAGCTGTCCACTACAGCATCCCTCATAGCCAATAGACATTAAACCCCATAAACCGAACAGAACACTTGTCAACTGTAAACTTCCATGAGGAGGAAACAATCTACGCAGCTCAAAAGCAGGCCCTGTGGCTGCAGACAGTTCACCAAAATGTACATGCGAAATTAATTGCAAAATAAAGTACAATCCCTTTGTGCACATTACATAAGGCAATGCAATCCAAGGCAAGCACAGATGGTGGAGGTAGGTGCAGCGTATGTCTAGTTATCAAACGGCAGTATTTCTGTGCATATCAGCAAAGTATATGGGGTTTTATTTTCAGGCTGTAGGAGGGCCACAATTTTAGCCTCTTGGGAACCTTTATTGTGTACTACTAACACTGCTGCATATAATACGGGCATTTTCGCATATTGCCTCTATTGAAGCAGCATCACTTTTCTATGTAAAAGTGAATATTCTAGTGTAATAATCATTGTAAAAAAGTTGAAAATCTTTCAGACGACTGTGTAGAAACTTGACTAACTACACATAAATTTCCTCATCCACAAAACCATATGCTGGCTTAGTCCTTTATTTCAGAGCTTCATTTGTCATTGGCAATTTTGCCAGTATTGCCAGTGACAAGTGGCACTTGTCCAAAGTGCTCTTACATTGCTTGCACTGCCAATGAAAAAGTAATAGATTTGGTAAATACATTGATTGCATTTTCAACTCTACAGAGCCATAGTTATCCATGGAAACAAAATGAGCATTTCAGTCTTTAGCACACATTTTTGGCATGACAAAAGTCATTTTATGATAGCGCCACACACAAAGAGTGCCGGTGGCGGTGATGCCTCAACAAAAAAGAACTCTTTCAGAGTAGTTCAGACAGCAGCTTCACTGACAATCTAGAATTTGTACCTGACAGTTACTCTCACCTCGTTTGCGATGTGCATACACTGGTAAAAAAAACAAAAAAAGATGGCGAAGTGACAGCATACTTTAATAATGAAGGAAACTTTTTAGAATTAGAATGGTATAAAAAACATTACAACTAAACCTGGCGATGTTAGTATGTTTTTCGGGAGTTGATTTGGCGGTTACATGGTTAACGTCGCAAGGAGTTGTACTTTGGGGAAACGACCGGAAGCATTAGTTCTACACATTGAAAACGTTTGTCAGTGACCTTTCTAGTCATTTCCTACCCCCTTTAAAGCGCTCCTGAAAAGCTAAGCCATCCAGTAGGTAGCTGAAGAACTAATCTCTCAGTTTCGTTATCTATTTCCTTTTTTTTCACTATGTGATGGGATTTTAAACCATCCCGGAGCCGGGTCAGGCAACTCGCGTGCATTGTTTACAACATGGCGGCAGTGCCCCGTGGAAACGGCGTTTCTTCCAAGTCTCATGCATCTAAGGGCAAGTTTACGGCTGGTTATAGGAGCAGTACTCCAAAGGACAGCTTCAGCTCGTCAGACTTTAGCACGCAGCATATTGCGTCAAATCAACCCTGAACTCCAGTAGGCATCTGCCGATAAGTTTTGCGGCTGCTGAGCACCATTAATGACAAGGACAAAACAGAGACTGACAACATGAAAGCTAAGATATCCTATGAATCCTGAAGGTCACAGTTCTTATCTGGAGGCCGTCAAAGTCCTTCAGGAGCCAGTACTTGCTGATGGCCGCACAGAGAGTAGCATCTCACGTTAGGCAACCACTGCGTGTAAACCTCGATATTGCTTTTCCAGTCGGCGCTATTTTCACTATGGGTTGAATTCTTTCGCTTAACTTGAAAAATTCTGAACATAATTTGCTATCTACTGATGTCAACCTCGATATTGCTTTTCCCGTTGGTGCTATTTTCACTATGGGTTGAATTCTTTCACTTAACTTGAAAAATTCTGAACATAATTTGCTATCTACTGATATCATGCACAGATTCTTGCTGCCGAAAAAGCATATTTCAACTTTTTCTCTGCGTGTACCTTGGGCAAAAAAAAACATTAATATCTTTATAACTTTTTCTTTTTAGCTGTAAAAAATTTTGAACACCTGGGGGTTCTTTCACTTGCACTGACACCATCGGACAGTACAGAAGGACAGAAAAGACATGACTGAAAAGGGTTGACTTGACACTTAACGGAGCTAAAGAAAAGCAAGGCTAGGTATGACTGACTATAAAAGCTCCACAGTTCATCTCGTCAGCCCAATCCAACATACAAGGTTGTCACCATCATGGAACATCACACAGTACACTAGCAGCTTGCTTCTCACCTCCATCAAAAAGTGGCCCTTACGCCGGGGACCCTCGTATCCCCATATCCCGTATCCTCGAGATCAGCAGTCGAGCCCTTAACCGCAGAGCAGCTGCAGCACAGCTTGGCGAAGGTTTGAATCCACGTCTTTTGGCTCAGCAGTCAAGTGCCCCTGCAGCGGAGGTATGTAGCTTTATTTGACTGAAATAAATGAAGCTCATTCAGATGGACAAACAGAGATCAGGAAGTATGAAAAGCAGCGAGTGTACGAAAGCAACGGATGGCTCTCCCAAAAAACTAAAACCAGCGTACCAAACTTAACAGCAGTTTCAAACAAAATGACCTTGAATTGTGAACCGAACTGGCATGTTCCAACATGAGTTGAAAGTATGCAACCGCACAAACATGGCAATGCAACTCTTCTCGTTTTTCCGATACCCATTGTCAGTAGCAATGCGATATCAACCTTGGACAGAAAGCATGTGCCTTTGCAATGTTTGACATGTGACAGTGTTGCTGGTTATAAATCAAGAATGACAGGTGCCCATCAAAGGAAGCCCTTTAGTTAAAAGCATTGACAGGTTTTCATGATGACGTGGATAATCCCATTGGACCTGCTAGCATGATACTGCAGGATCACGCCACTGCTGGACATGAAAGAGGATTCACCGCGGCTTCACTGGCAAAAACACGGAGTCATGAAATGAAAGTCAGCCAACTCAATTATCTGAAGGGACCCTTTTGAGAGGCATCTATCGTTCTTGAGTTGTATATAACTGTTGATATGTAGCGGGCCCCATTAGGCAACCTTCACTAAAATAAACGTAGACTACGTATGTTCCTAGAAAGGTTTAGTCCATCACTGCATTCTCATTTTTCTGCGACTGCGTTTCGTTTTCAGTTACTAACATCCTGGTGAGTTCGAAACGGCCTGTAAAACACGGCAACAATTCCAAATCTTGCCATGTGCCCAAAGTTGTCAGAGAAACACTGCCTAATGTGTTCAGAACTGTTGTCCTGCAAGCTGTTGCAAGTAAAAAGAAGAAAACACTTGAGCTGCGTGCTGTAGACTGTGAAAGCAGCTGCCAATGAAGGGCACAGGCCATCTCAGCTCTACAGCTGCACATACCTAGATCTGTTCCAAATCTCGTAGTTGCATGCGCCGTCATGGCCAGAGCACTCAACTCAGATGTTTTTAAGCTACTACTAAAACCACTCCACACTTTCCAGCAAAGGTGTTGGCCTTTTGGGAAATCCCTGCAGAACCAGGAAAGTCCAAAAATATATATATACGCACTCTTTAACAAATGTGCAAAGAACATCAAATCATGTTGCTGCAATGCGTCAAGTCATAGGGCCAGCGCTCAGCACCAGAAGTCGCAGCAAAGCAGGACAGTGACTTGAAGTGAGCTGACAACTTCCCACAACAGATTGGCACAATTAAGTATGAATATCACAAATTCAATTTAGCTGAGAGAACACATGAAGCCAAGCGCACTTCATCACCACTACGATTTGTATAACTGACGTTCCTCACCTTTTGTGAAAATGAGCAACGACATTGCGAAGAACCACAATCCAGCTGCATTTCGACAGCACACTACTCGGGATGATGTCAGCATCATTTGATTCGCACTGAACAACCAAAGGAGCACAGTGCAATTACAACTTTTCTCTGTGAGCATAGCTGGACAGACTAGTAGCCAAAATGCAACATAGCACAACTTTAAGACAGGTCAAAGATAGACGTCGTTTCGGTCCTTGTGTTCTGCTGTGTTGCATTTTTTTAGTTTTCTTCTTCCCTCGGGGGCTATTTAGCTTCATAATTTGTGCACACAAATTTACATAGATGGCCAAGAACATGACGAACGAGGTCAGAAATAAAAACTCGCATGAACATAACCGCCACGCAGGAAACCACGCCGCTGCTATTGCTGCTGACATGTACGTGTTTCTACATAAAGGAAGGAAATGACTTTTCTCCGCCATGTTTTCTTCTTCCTTTGTTGAACTTCTGAACAAATTAACTGTTTTGCTCAAGAGAAGAAGAGAGAAACTGTCCGTTGGTGATGATGAAGAGTAGTTGTGCCTTCATGCATAGTGCCCACATGGGAGCATCACGAGTCAAAGCCCTTAAGGGGTGAATATTTCTTTTCCAACCGGTGTTAACTGCCTCAGAGCATAAAATGTGCTTGCTACAGTACATAAATGGAGGACAACTTGAGCTCTGCCTTTAAGCGTACAACGAGAGTGCAAGACAATAAATGAAAGGCAAAACGGTATGACACCACCCTTAATGTAGGGTTTAGAGGGGTAGGGATACCAAATATTTTAGTTGCACTTTTATGTTGTAAATAGTGTGTAGCCATTCTGTAAGCACACAACACCGTGTTATTTGGGATATCATTATAATGTGTACTGCATTGATTGATGCAGGACAGAAAAAAAGAATCCAACATAAACACAAGCTGCAGCCTGAACTAACACGCACTTTTGTTTCCCCACATGTGGCAGAAAAAGTGTGTCTTAGTTCAGGCTAATAATGTTTGCCATAATATATAAGACCTGCCACTAAGCAGCTGTCCTGTGTATCTTTTGCCTAGTTGATTTCCTTGTATAACACATTAAATACATCAGAATGCAGAACTAATTGGTTCTCATTACTGCCTTGCTTTTATAAAACATAGAGTTGTGCAAAAAAAAAAAAAGTTTTTTGCTTTGTTGAATGGATTAATCAGTATTCCCTACAACAGCTGTGTCACCACAAAGAACCTCCTTACAATTCATAACTCAGGCGCATGCAGAAGATAAGGTATGTCACCAGCTGGCGGTCAGATAAATGATATGTAATGTACAAATTTCCATTTTCCCTTCTCGTAAGGCCACTGATACGGCACAAGCACTTTTCTCTCAGCAAAGCTCTGAAAAGTTATGAGTAAAGGCCCTCCATGTGTTCCACAAAGAAGCAATGAATTTGGTTAGTTATAAAGGAACATAGACTGTCTATGGTTCATGCAGCTAATTCCAATTCCAAGGATTTCTTAGAACTGCAATCTGAGCCCCACTGATTAAATGATAAAACTTTAGCTAGAGACCTACTGAACATTGACATAATTCAAGTAGATTTGTTTGGAATCACTGAAGCTGGAATTCTGCACCTATAGCCAGTGGCATCGCTAGGGTCCCCCACAGCAAAACATCACATCGAACGCCCCTTTCCGAAAAAGGCAGAAATGCTAGCACGTGTATGTTTCAAGGAAATGCACTGAGCAAGTGGCTTAAGACAGATGATTGCCCATTATGAGGCCTTAAGAACAAAGGGGCCTCATGAACTAAGAATGTGTAAATGCTGAGCGTGTGCAATCACCGCAGCCGTACACGGACGTGAAGTGGTAAATGCTACAATGACTACAACTGAGTAGCAATGCTATTTTGCATACATACTTAGAGACTATCAAAAATAATCAGCGAAGGAAACATGAAAAACGGTATAGAAGCGTCTTCCTGTGTCCTCCTTGTATTAGTGCTTCTTTCGCTGGTTACACGAATTTAGCGCAAGAAATAAGTTTCTAACGTGCAATGAACACTTGTACTTACTTATGCCTGTAATAACGACCCAGTGTACAGGAATGGAAGACACAAACGATGTCAGACTTTTCAATTCTCCTTTTAAAGCACCTGGCAATGCGAAGGGTGCCCTCCTCCTCATTGTTTTTTTTTTTTTTTTTTTAGTCAGCACGTAGTGATCAGACTTGCCATTCCACAGAGCAATAGGCATTCCGTGCCTTTTGGAGTTTTGAAAGTTTGAGGTGGATGTGAGACTGTGCTGAGGAACGGGAAAGGCTCAGGAGATAAATGAACAAGACAAAAGACTGCTGGAGAGATACTGCCAGCGGTCCTCACTTGGGAAAGGAGAGTAAACTGCACATACATAAAAACAGGTGATGTAGTGGCGCGGCCGCCACCGGGGTTTCGTCTAACACGTTCCCGCGCTGTGGTTTCCGATGGGTATCTGTTTAATGCTGGTGTTTCCAGGGTACAGGAATGTACACAGGTCCAATCCTAGGTTAAAATGGCTTGGAGTCTCTGGCATAAACTAAGGTATGTGTTTTCAAGCACTCCTCCCCACAGAATAATTCGTTCTACGAGAAGATCACACTTGCCAGTCAGTGTCTCAATGGCACCATTGAGGGCCTTTTCTCATCTCTACACAATAATTCATTTAGCTCCCAGCCCCTTCCTCCCTCTCACTGCCCAGCTACACAACCCCAGTGCTGCACCCTCCGCACTCTATTTGCGACGGTGCTGCCTATAGCAGTGAAAAGGGGAACAGTAACTAAAAAACAACAGTTTAAAATTTCAAAATGAATACTCGAAGTATTTAAACCCAGATGATAAAACACCAATAAGCAGCCACAAACAAAAATCTTAGCAAACAGAGTAGTCACACATTAACTTCAAAAATACCACATGCTACATGTTCACTGAATCATATTACAGCAGAGTAGAATGCAAAACCTCCTCTATAGCACTCTGTACGACTCCTCCATGCTTCAATGCTGTTATTTATTGAGCTAATCTTTGGGAATAGTAGTTAACCTGTTTTAAACGTTGCTTTGTAGTTATTACACAGTATAAACATAAAATTTCTTATGCAAGGCTGCAACAAAAACAAAGTGAATTTCAGAACAAGCCCCAATATGACAGAGAGCGGATAAAACATTTGTTATATGGCTGCATAGACACATGCGAACCAAAAATAAAAAGAAACTCAACTTTGTAAATTTCGGTAAGCAAAACAAGCCATGCGCTAATTATGCACCTAAACATTTAGGCATGCAAAAAGCCATGAAAGACGGACCATGGTCTAACTTACTATCATGCAGAAAGGCTTCCAGGATGTTTAAACTGTAACTGAAACTGACATTTATTAGTCAGTGACCAGAGCACTTTAGTACAGGCGAAAGTCTGACTGATATAATGGAAGGAGTAATGCTGAGCTGAAGTGATCATCCCCAGACAAGCAGCCTGTACGTCTAGATTCCTTCGTCTGTGTCCTGAGACTTCTGTGTATAGTAGATGCATGTCCGGTTGCACTCACTCTTTGATGAGCCACAAGATATGCATGTAAGCAACTTGCAACAAGATGCCTGGCGCTCGCTTAATAAAACTGAAACATGCAGAAACAAGTTCTGCGCACTTGCTCTCCGATCCTCTAAAACTGGGGAAGCAGAAAATGTTTTTCTTTTATAAAAGCTGCAAAAGCCTGAATCTGTGTATTTACTCACAAGAAAGGCACTGCAGGAGTTGAGAAAAGCCCTACCATCTCTGACTCCAACAAGTTTTCTGGCTGTAACATTTTTTTCCCAATCTCCTGCGAAAAAAGAAACATGTCTGAAGATAAGGGATAGAAATCACGCATGTAAAAAAGACCATGTAAGTTAGCCAAAAATGCTTCCACGATAGAATAGGCTGTTTGCTAGGTACAAGCTCATGACTCCAGCAAGAAGGAATAATGAGGATTTGGTTTCTTTTGTGCGATTTAATATCCCAAATCGACTGAGGCTATGAGAGATGCCGTAGAGGAGGGCTCCGGAAATTTCGACCACCTTGGGTTCTTTAACGTGCACTGACAACGCACGGCACACTGGCGTCTTGCTTTTCGCCTCCATCAAAAAGCGTCCGCAATGGCCGGGATTTGAACCCGCATCCTCGGGCCCGGCAGTCGAGCGCCATAACCCCTGCACCACCACGGCGGGGCAGAAGAATATGTAAAAATTTTGATAAATGCATTGTCTTCGGTGCTAGACGACACGCTGCTGTCTCTGAAGTGTTGGCACCATGATGAGACATGCTTAAGCAAAGCTACGACCATCACTTAACAAGTAGGCAAGTAAAACAGCAGTGACGAGATCGCCATGGAAAGAAATCGACGGTGCTATCTAAGGCTACAGTCACAGTAAAAGGCGCAAGACCTCCTCGTTGCTCTTTGCATTCATTTCTGCGCAAATTTTAAGAACGACGAAATTTCCGCATTACTTAGCTCACATCGTACAAAAGCGCAAAGCAAGTGGAAGAACCAGCTTCTTACCTTGTCTTGCTGCTGGCTTCAGATGTGTCAGAGACCATCAGAACAGGCGTATTTTGCTTAAGAGTACTGCTGCCCACTAAGCGCAATGTAGATGACAAAACCGAGACGAACACGAGCGTCAGTGCACCAAGCAACAAGTAAAACAAAGGAAAAGCGAGCGCACGCTTTGCGTAGCCACTGCACTAACTGCACTTTGCGCACGCCGGACAAAACGACTTCGCCTTTTGGCTTCGCCTGGCTCGATTCGGCTGGTTTGCCGCGGCTTATATCGACGCCAGCTTGCGCCGCCCGCGAAATTTCTGTCTGTCGGCTGCCGCCAGGAATATCCTTAAAAAGCTACCGTCCAGTCCCTGGTAGGACGATAGAACTGGTACGGGTTCCGGCTCACTCGGGCAATCACTGGAACGAGAAGGCTCATGAATCTGCCCGAGGTTTCGTCAGCCGGATAGCCGGGCGGTGAGTACCTCGTTTTCCGCGGGCGCGATGGAGGGCTTGCTCTCGTCCATGATATAACTCTCCATTTCAGCCTGGGAAGGCGCATTTTTCCTCCCCCACATAATTCATTAAGCAAGGCCTAAGAGATACTCTCTGTGAAGGGTGGTTCTTCCTGGCCCTACTGGGCTGGGACGGTAGGTCAACGCCGCTTGCGGCGGGGGCTAGCCAGCCATTTTTATCTCTTGTAGGCCGTCATTGCACCCGCCACCGCTTAGGTGGTGGACGACAGCTCTTGCGGCGCGCATCTTTCTCTTCTTCTTTTTCTTTCTTCTCTACTCTCTCTCTTCTGTCCGCACAAGGCAGCGGAGGTGGCTCAGCTACAGAGCCAGTAGCAGGCCCGTGCGTATACTTTTCCTTCTTCCTACAGCGCCATAACAACAACAAGAGATATATTCTGGCGTCAGCTACAAACCCGCTCCTTCCCCTGCCCCAGAGTATGCTCAATATTCAAAGAGCAGGTTGACCCTAAATGCAAAGAGTGTGGCGTCGACGCCACTTCAGACCACATTGCGTGGGGGTGCGCGGCCTATGCGCCACCCGCCGATTAGGGAGAGAGAGAGAGAGAGAAAAAAAACTTTAATTGTTTAACGGAATAACGTGGGTGGCTTCCTCAGTCCAGGATACCATTGGCCTGGGCTGTCTCCCGGGCCCTGGTGAGCAGGCTGCGCTGCTGAGAGACCCTCCCACTCCGCTTGGCTGAGCGCTCGAGCTTTATATTCTCTATTTGCTCTTTGCAGTTCCATATCATGTGAAGGATGTCCGAGACTTCACCGCATGCAGTGCATGTGTTATTTTTAAAATTTTCGGGCCAGATTTTGTGGTACTCTAGGTTAGGGAATGTCCTATCCTGTATACGTTCCTCCAGGTTACTGCCTCCTGTCTGCTGAGATCTTTGTGCGGTTCTGCGTATCGTTTTCCTTCTAATATGAAGTACTGTATAGTTCCGCGTATGTGAGAGGGGTTGAAGGCTCTGGGGCAGCTGACGCAGCTAGGTGCCCGGAAAGTATGCCCTCGGGCTGTCCTGTATGTCGGCAGCCTCGTTGCCGTCGATTCGTGCACATGATTGTGTGCTTCATGTTGCCCACGTCTTCTTTTCCTGCTCCATTATTCAGTGTGCCTGTTTGCATACGCGCCCCAGGAGGAAGGCACGACAGGCCTTTTGGGAATCGCTCAGTATTATGTGTTTTCTACCTTGGCTGCTGGCGTGTTGTTTAACTGCAAGGGCGATTGCAACTTCCTCTGCATTTTCTTTGTATAGTTATTGGTCTTGATGGATGAGCTGGTCATATCAGATTCTTCCGGTGTGGTCAACTGTGGTGGCTACCGCAGCTTTTCTTCCCACTTCCCAGATATGGACTGCTGTCTGCATAGAGTATATGTCGCTATTGTTTCTGACGACATTGTTTTGTATGTGGCGACTTTCGCTGTTGTGTAAGCTAGGGGGTCCATGTTTTTGGGAATTGGAAGGGCCTGGTATTCAGCTCTGCTTTCTGGAGTTAGTGTTTCTCTTGGGTGGTTATAGTTTTCTCGTCGATGGGGATCGTCCCATATGATGTTCAGTAGGTCTACCAGTCCGACTTCCGACTTTGTTCTAGTCTGCATTCTTAGCAGACTAGGATTGCTTCTTTGTGTTGTTCGTAGGTGGCCGAGATGCCCATTGCCATAAAAGCCTCATTGGACGCATGACAATTGGTAATCCGAGTGCTAAAGCTTTCCGAAACTGTGCATCAGTTGCTGTGATTCATCGCCGTTACTATTCTGATTGGGTCCTCGATCCTTTAAAGGCCCACTGTCCACCCTCCGGTCGAAAATATTTTCTTCCCCGGTGACTGTGAGAATTCGCCCCTGGAACGCAAGGCCGCAAAATGTTTTTGAAAAGAGTAACTAATAACGCATTTACAGCCACCGCAATCACCCGATTCTATCCTGCCTCTCTCCTTCCGTTCCCTCGCAAAGGTTTTTCACTCTCCTGCCCGAGGTCGTCTAGCCTCCGCAATACAAATTCCCCGTCCTCCTCCGCGTTTGGCGGGAGGTGGGGCGTGGCTCTCCGCGAGCGCGAAAAAAAAAAACGGTCGAGGGAGCGCGCGCCGCTGGATTCAGTCTGGCCGTGGCGAGGGAAAAGCGCGCTGCGAGCGGTAGACACCCATCCTTCTCCCGTCAATCAGCGAGACGGACCAATGGACGTCGTTCACGGTACGTACGTCATTATCGGGGCCCGTCGGGCCAGCGCAGGAAGCGGTGAAGCTGGCTTCTCAAAGGAGAGCATGAGAGAGCTTTGAATTGTATTTTCAATGCTTTGCGGCGCGTGTGTCGGTGTAGAATTTTGCACAGACTATCTCCGATACCTGATTGAAACACTGGGCTCCTTTGCCTAAAAGGGCCTTCCCTGGACAGTGGCCCTTTAAGCCTCCGTTTTCCTGTTTGCTATTCTTCGGATCATGCCGCAGACCTGACTGGTTGCCCGGGTCAATATAATTGTGTGCGTTCTTTCTATGTAGCGACATACTATAGTATCCTCAAGGTTTTTACTTCTCTTGTTTCTTGGTTTTGAAGCCGGATTTGAATCATCTCTCCCTTGAAGTTTTTCTTATGGATTATTCTAATGAACTCGGTTTTTTCAGGGGCGCATTGCATGCCGTTTCTTCTTGCAATTTCTTCAGTGTTATCCAGGGCTCTAATTTGCAATTTTTCTTCCTTTTCTCCCGTCGTCGCACACCGTAATGATCGTCAGCGTAGAGTGTGTGATGAATTCCAGGTATGCTTTCCAATTTCCTCGCTATCGGCACCATGGCGAGATTAAAGAGAAGGGGCGAGATGATATATATGATCCCTGCGGGGTTCCTTACCCGGCAGTTGCTCTTTCGTTGTCCTGATACCGCCGACACTTATCATTGCTGTCCGGATGCTGAGAAAGTACCGGACATAATTGTACGTTCTCTCCCCGCACCCGGCTTCCGATATGCTATCGAGAATTGCTTTGTGGCTGATGTCAAAGGCACCTTTTAGGTCCACCGCGAGAAGGATACCTTCGCTTTTGGCTGATATTCTGTCCAAGATGTCGTGCTTGGTTTGCAGCATCACGTCCTGTGTTGACAGATTCTTCCTGAAGCCGAACATCGAGTATTTGGCAGTAGTTTTTCGTCTTCCAGGTAGTCTGTGAGACGGCTATTGATTCTTTCGAGCCATTTTCCTATGCAAGATGTAAGCGGCGGAGATAGAGCGTACGTTGTCCAGGCCTATATACTTCTTCCCAGGTTTGGGAATAGTTATAATTTTCGCATGTTTCCATTCTTTCGGTAGAATTCCGCTAGACCAGATTTGATTGAAGAACTTCGTTATTTCCTCCATTTTCCGCTCGCTAAGACTTCTAATGACTGCGTTGCTGACTTTGTCTCTGCCGGGTGCAGTGTTTTTGACGAGGAATATGGCTGCTGCATATATACTTCCGCTGCTGTAATGTCCGCGTCCAGCTTTGGGTTGGGTGTTCCTGCGTCTCGTCTTTTATAGGGCGCGGCTGTTTCTCCTCATAGACGACCTTTTTTTTCTCTTTTGTCTTAGTTTCTCTGGCGGTATCTGTTCCTGCACACGTTGGATCGCCTGTCGGATGTCCTCCTCCTCAGAAGGCACAGACCTTGTCACACGTGTGGATGGTGATCGGGTCTTCCATTTTGCCGCAGTATTCGTGCGCCTTTTTGTCGGATGGGGGCATACATCCGCGCGTTGTGTCGGCATGTTGCACCTTCTGCAGATGATTTTAGTTTTCCTGTAGAAGTGAACTTGGAATTGCACGCCCTCATAATATAGAGTTCTCGGCGGGTCACCGGAGTACTGTTCTTGAATTTCCTATCATCCTTGCGAATGCGAGTTGGATGCCATTTTCACAATCCTCCTATCATCCTTGCGAATGCGAGTTGGATGCCATTTTCACAATCCTGATGCTCTTCATGAGAAGTTCCGGATTCGTGTCGGGGTCCACGCCGTGGAAGACGCCGTTTTCAATGTTTCTAGGCGTCGTCCCGTATGTTTTGAGCTCGTAAGGGTTTCCTGGCAATCATGATTTTTACAACTTCCCAGATTCGGCTGGTCTGCTCCACGCTTGGGGTGCTTGCAATGGCGGAGTTCGGTGCACTGTTCACTTGCACTATAGTTCTCCAATCTCATTTTCCATGCCGCACATGCGCATAAGTGCCCATGGCGAACGCTAATTCCGAGACCTCTCGCAAATCGCCGTCGACAGGGTGAATGGCAATTTTTGTAGTCGTTTCATATGGAAGTGCTTTGGGTTTGTAGGCTTGTTAAATTCTTTTCCCACGTTTGTTGGCTTATTGTCCTCGCCAACTTCATTGGCGTTGCTCGTTTCGTCTTTCCGTTGTGGCTGATAGGAATTGAAGGAAAAGAAAATGCATGGGCCTGCTACTGGCTCTGTAGCTGAGCCGCGCTGCCTCGTAGACAGAAGAAAAAATAGAGAAGAAAGGAAAAAGAAGAGGGAGAGAAAGACGCGCGCCGCAACAGCGGTCGTCCACCACCGAAGCAGTGGCGGTAGCGATGACGGCCTGCCTACAACAGATAAAATTCGGTGTCTGGCACAGCCCCCGCCGCAAGCGGCGTTGACCTACCGTCCCAGCCCCGTAGGGCCAGGAACTGCCACCCTTCGCCACCTCGTCCACCCAGTCTTTCCGTGCGCTTTTTTTGCTGAGTACGTCTATACATGCCTTCTCGGGTTGCTCGCTGGAGAGAGAGCAGAACTTTTTATTTATTCCAGCGGATGAAGAGGCTCCGGCCCTCCGTCGCTTGGGATGGATGGCAGGTGCCCCGCCTCATACGCAGGCCGGCAGACGTTGTTGGCCGGCGGCGTCCCAGGCCAGCTGGATGGCGGCTTGCTGGAGCCCAGGGTCTGAGCAGCGCAGCATGGTCTCCCAGAGTTGCGGCGTCAGAATTAGGCCCCTCCCGGGAGAAAAGGGCAGTCCCAGAGGATGTGTTTGAGGGTCCCTCTCGAGTCACAGTTTGCACAGAATTCTGATCTTTCTCCTGGGAGCATATGGCTCACCATGGAGCGGGTGTGGGAATGTCCCAGTCTGAAGGCGACGCCAGGCGACGGCCTGCCTGCAGTTTAGGACGTAGGGGCTGGCGCCGCAGCCACCCGTCTACTGAGTCTATAATGCTGCAGAATTTCTGTGCAAGATTTGGCACACTCTATGCTCCCCGCTCCAAGCCCCCCCCCCCCCCCCCCCCCCCTCTCTGCCCCCGGCTCGGTGGTAGAGTGCTCGAGGCATGGCATGGGCGGATTCGTTGCAGGGAACGCCAGTGTGCGCTGGAGTCCAAATCAGCTGTGTAGTTCGCGATATTGGTGATTGGTGTAATATTCGAATTGCCTGTGGAGCAATCAACCCACAACTGTAATTTCGTATGGCAGTTTTGCTGTCGCAGATCACGAAACGCGCCTTTGTCTGGGCGCAGGCTAGAGCTATGCCACTTCCTCAGCTGTCTCAGGAGATCTAGTTTTCAGGGTGACCGCGGTGATCTGTCTACCCGACCCATTCGTTACCGCTCCAACCATAAGGGGCTTGCCCTTACGGCAGCATCTACAAAGGCTACTTTCTCCGGCGGCAAGCGGCTAAATTTCTTACTGAGCTCTAGGCACTGTTCCCAGTTTTTTTTTTTTTTTTTTGGATCTTGTTCGGGTCTGCCTTCCTTGGGTATTTTCGACTGAGTTACTGCCTCGCCTGCGTCCGTTTCCATGTCCCTGAGCAAGTCGAAAGGGTTTCTCGTTGTGATCACGTTGTGATCGATGGCGCTTCGGCTGGAATCGTTGCCGCGTTATTCGATCGACGGCTCTTCAGCTCGAAGTTGCGCCGCTAGGCTTGGCGACGAACGCGGCAAATGCGTCGAGTCGAAGAGCATATCAGACAGTGCTGCAATGGGAAATTTTTTCAAGAAGTAATGCGTGTGGCACGCCTCCATTTTTTTTTTTTTCCAAATGCCATGCTAGCAGACCATGCACCGTGTAGCAGACGCTCCTCGCGCCATCGGATCAGCCGCTTGCAGGCAACTTTCTTAATGATATGTTTCAAACCAACAGAAAAAAAAAAGTCCATGCGTGCAAAAGTGCGCCTGCAAATGTTTCGCGCGCGCCTAACACACCACACAGTTCCTCAGTGAAACAGACCGCAAATTTCAATACTATGGAGACGGGCGCGACGCCGCAGGTATAACCTAGCTCCTAAGACCCGGCTATGGGGATTTGTCCAATATATTGGACACTAAGTAACCAGACAGTACTCCTATGCCAATTGGTATTCATCCTCATAAAACCCTGCAGTTCAATATATGATGATGATGATGAGTCTGAGGTCATTCCCTCCGTATCGGGAGATCAACGGGGTCCCCCGGATCAGACGAAAAATTGTAAAAAAATAAAATAAAATAAAAACATTCAAAGCACGCATACACATTGTCGCACAAAACGCACACTGGCACACACACTCACACACACATTGTGGCAGTCACTGAGTGCGATGTTCAGTCGTTTGGCGGTCATCGCCGAGTTATTTGCCACCACTGTTGTAGCCTAGCCTTCGTGGTGGAAACACTGCGACTTGCGACAGCATATCTTTGATTTTATATTAAAGGTAATACAACAGCGAATGCGCAGAATAAGAAATTTAAACTGTTCAAGCGCTTACTTTTATTCATGCGTCCTTTGATTACGAGTGTCCATTGTGTTGGACGCTGGGACTCAACCCGGTCATTTTGACCGCGCTTTTGCCGCGGCCTTCTTATGAATAGCAGACGAGTATTGTTGGTATTTAGTGGCTTGCGGACGAAATCGCCTCTCTTTGTTGTGTAGCAGACCGGCCTCGCGTGTCTGATGAGACAGCTGACGCAATTTTATAATTTTATAATTTATAATTTTTGTTAAAAATTAAAATTGATAAATTATAACATCACAAATTATAATTTTAAAATTTTATAATTTTACAACATAAAACAATGTTCTTTTGTACCAAATGCCGGCTCTTATTCTGCATCACAAAGGACAGAATATGTTTTTAAATTGCCCACAGAAAGTAAAAAAGCGAGCGAAAGATTTTTTTTTTTTTTTTTTTTTTTGAGCAGAGGAAGGCTCGCTTTTACGTTCTTTTTCAGCACTTTGCCATTGAAGTTCATGAAAAAATTGCACACGAGTTTGAAAGCAATACCTGCGGCATGTAAATATATGCGCGCTTGATGAACAGGGCTATTACCCCGCCGGGGTGGCGCACTGGTTACGGCGCTCGACTACTGTTCCCAAGGACGCGGGATCGAATCCCGGCCTCGGCGGCCGCTTTTCGATGGAGACGAAAAGCAAGGCGCCCGTGTGCTGTGCGATGTCAGTGCACGTTAAAGTACCCCAGGTGGTCGAAATTTCCGGAGTCCTCCACTACGGCGCGTCCCTTATAGCCTGAGTTGCTTTGGGACGTTAAACTGGTTAAACCCCACAAACCAAAACAAACCAAACTATCAGGGCTATTGAAAAAAACGTTTAATACTTTTCACCTTCATAACCATACTGACTTATTCTGAAAGTTAAAGAAAAATCTGTGCACCCAATGCATTCCCGGTCTCAGGAGGATAAATACAGTATACTAGAATAATATTCTGGTACATGTATTGCAGGCACTGTTCTCCAGGAGGCCCTGGTACACTGTACTGTAGCATGACAGCATCTGCTATTACCCCGTTTCAAAGAGGATGCTCCTATATTCCATCTACCCGCACTGGTCCAGAGCAGCCTACCTCAATGTCAAGCCAATCCAACCGGGCAGTCAACTTTAGCGCATTCCACGTTTTGGCAGCTCTTTGGAATCTCGTTTTTCGAGCTTGTTTTGTGTTGCTTGTTTATAGTGTGGTCACTTATTGGCAGTGCTACAAAAGTGCTGTCCCACTTATGCAGTAGTCTAGACGTTTTTTTGCTCCTGAGTTATTCGCGAAAAGCCCCACCGTCGTACTGCGTCACGGCGACGCTTTGTTCCTTTGGATGGAAGTGGCTGGTCACCCGCGAATGTAAGTAACAGTGCGTGAACCTTGCTTTGATGATGTTAATGCTGCATGGCTATTGTAGCCTACTGCGCGCTTTGTTCGCCTTGGCGTGAACGTTACGGTGTGCTTACGGGCGTGAGGCGATACCTGCCACGAGACATTTGCTCGCATTGGCGAGCGTGCCGCAAAGGACAGGAAACGAGTGCCTTGCGCTGCCTTTCTCTGCTTCTATTTCAGTGTATAAGGGTTGGTAATGTTTTAGAGGAAACACTGGAGGCAGAGGTGTTTCGGAGTAACGAAGCACTTGCTAACGTTCACCCGTAAGAGTCCGCCACAACGCATGCTTTCTGCTTGACAATGCACCATCCCCTCATTCAGTTATACTCGTCTTACCGCGCTGCCTTTTCTTCCCATATTTCCTGCCTTCTATGTCTAAAGTGGGGTGAATAGTGTAGGGGAGTATGTAATCCGTGCCACACACGCGGACGCCTAGATGCGGGGCGCTCCGGCTGCGATGCGCGCTCAGAGGAGGCCGCCTTGCTCTTTCCATTAGCTGCGATAGCGCGGCTGCCTTCAGACAGCAGCAGATGGGCCGGCAGGACCATAGAGAAAGAGATTGGTAAAGAGCGGACCAAGACCGACTGAAATACAGACCTGAACAAAAAACAGGGACCTATGGGAACGCGTGCGCCAACTTTTGTTACCTTTCTCGCCGTTGAGAGCGCTCAGTTAACCTGTTCGTTTGCCATTTCGTCATCATCAAATTATAAATTAATTTAAACAAACTGTACCCAAATTAAAAAAAAAAATCTTTGTCCGAATTATACTTAAAAAATTTTGGCTTTTTGTATTTTAGCAGAGAGCGTTTATTTTTTAATGTTTTTCTCTCGCCAGAGGACATACCGCGATTCCGCTTTGTGCGACGGCACTGCAGTTACCCGCTGCGCAAGCGCAGAACAGGTGCTTGTGCATTGCAGCGTGGACAGATAACTAAACTATAACGACGAAGAAAAAGAACAAAACTAATAGACCCTTCTTATCAACAGGTTTAGAGTAGCGCCAGGCTGTCTGTAGTGTTCTTTCCCTAGCGGCAAAGGCTATAAACTAGAAGGTGCGTGCTGGAGCAGTGCTATCTGTGCGGGTCTGTATTTCAGTCGGTCTTGCAGCGGACACTCCCATTGGGCCCAGCGGCCCATTTGACTATAGCGCATCAAGCGGCCGGCGGCAACTACTTCTGGTCTTGGTGAAAGGTGCATGATTTGAAGGCTAGCATGCGCTGCGCCCTGCCCTTTTGGCGCATTATTTTGGTTTTACATGGTCTGCTAGTGTTTGTATTTATTTTCAACATACATAACAACATGAAAAATAGATTCCCAGTGTTCTAAACCGGCCATCAATGCAGCTGCGCATGCAACAGATGTAGACGGAGGCATTGACAAAACTTGGCACACATTAGGCGATGTGCACAGTACAGAAAAATAAAAATGCACAAGGCGAAAACAACACTTAACTAGAGACAAAAAAAAAATAGCATGACTTTGATTTCCGAATTATGGCAAATGATATGTAACAAACTACACATTCACAGTCGCGGCTACCTTAGCAAGGGTAACATGTATTTTTCAGGGCAGAGAGGAGTACTGACGCTTGGGGGAAGGCCACACCATTAACTCGTCGCATCTGCCGTGCTTCGGCTGCAGTCCGTGGGTTCATGCAGCGCTGTTGGAAAAGGAATGAACATGATGCAGAAGGTTGCAATGAACTGTAAGGCCACTGCACTGCGCGCATACTGAAGCTTGGTGAGCAGCAGTTATGGTCCAGAGCAGGAAAGCTGTCATTCGTAAAATTGGTACAAAAGCTACTCTTGCAACGCACAGCTCAAGAAATGCTGGCTAACCGAACCTATCTGAAAATGCATTTCTACAGTGAGTGGAATAACAGCCACTAAAGTAACAATGTACCTCAAAAGCACTGAACAGCTGAAGCAATGAAGCTTGTAGCATAATAAAACATTTCTCACTAACATTGTCCGTTAAATGCAACGCTACACCACGCAAAACTAGCCTTTCGCGAAACCGCGTCAGGCGTGGCCAATGCGGCCTGGCCTCACCCTGGCCGGCGAGCACGCCATGTTGGCTTGCCCTTCATACGCGACTTTGTGAAGCGCAGACCTCCAGGCTGATCTAAACTGCCTGAAATGCCGCGCAGTTTGACAAGAATAAAACATTTCTCACTTTGGGGTTGCCCTGTTAAACGCGACACTAAGCAAAACTAGCCATTCGGCAAACCGCGTCGGCCCTGGCAACCGCTTCAGGCCTGGCCGCACTGGCCGGCGAATACGCCATGGTGGCGCAACGGCGTGCCTTGGTGCCTTCACATGCCACTTTGTCCAGCGTGCTGAGCTAGACTGTTCGAAATGCAGCGCAGTTTCGCAGGAACACAACATATTACACCTTGCCGTGGTTGGAAACTGCCGGAGCATCACGAACTGTGCCTGATCTTCTCTATGCCTGAACAGCCGGAGCGCCTGTTCATGAGCTGTGAAACTTAATTGGCACCGGCCGGCATGGTTAGCATAAACTGCTTGAAATGCAGTGTAGTTAGCAAAAAACGTTGCTCACCTTGCTGTTGTTCCAAACCGCAGTTCCGCGCAGCAACCCACGAGAAATAAAAATATGCGGTCTGTGCCGGACAGGTGAGGCACGCGCAGATAACTAGCCCCTTCGACAACTTTCTGTCGTCTGCTCCAGTGGACTACCGCTGCTGCGAGTGCCACCACGCGCGCGTCCACGCTGGTGACGGCATTCATCAATCGGCGGCAATGCAACAAGTCGCGCGTCATTTCCTGGGGCCAGTTTTTGCCGAGGGTCCGCTCTTTACCAATCTCTTTCTCTATGACAGGACCTCCTGTCAACGCTTCCTCTCGGCTGGGCTAAGCCCGGTTGTGCAAGCTGTTGTGCCATTACTTTATCGCAGCCCAAGATTTTCACGGTAATTCTTGCTTAAAGCGCTAACCGCATGAGGCGACAATTTGCGACGGTATGCCGCGCGCCACAGGCTGAGGGCCGCCAAAGCATTGCCACTTGTCGCTGTCGCTCAGTTTCTGGGTTTGTAGAAAATTTCGCCCGTCGCCCGGAAGTGCCTTGCGAGACCAGCCAATGGTTGTTGGCGTTGGAGGTACGTAACTTCCGATCTGTTTTGCACATGAGAACGGTTCCTTTTTAGCGCGCTTTCAGCGGAGCAGCAGCCGATGCGGAGCTGACAATGGCAGCGATGGCAGCTTCTCAAGAATTTAATGAGCGTCTGATGGACGAAATAGAAGAGGAAAGGGTGCTGTGGGACTTGGGCTGCATCTTCTACAAGTGCACATCACGCAGGAATGCCGCTTGGCGCCGCATTGCAGCGTCCCTCGGGGGCACCCGTGAGTCGAAAGCATTTCCGCTATCATTCGTTCTTTCGCGTACATATGTGGAGACTAAAAACTTCATGTGCGGATTACAGGCAATCTTGTGCTATGACATAGACATGCGTGCTGATATAGATAGTAGCAAATTAATGTTTTCAGCATGCCTGCTTCGTCGGGATTGATGCTTGTCGTCATGCGCTTACATGTGCGCATGGAATGAAAGATCGATCAGATTTGGCTTCTGGACTCATTTTCAGACCGTGATCTGAGTCGAGTGAGTCCGGACTCACATTCAGCTTGTGATCAAGTTGCCAGGTTCAAACTTGGATCATGATCGTATGTCTCTATGCTATGTCTCTTGGTGACCAAAAGAAAGTATTCTGTGGAATGCCTTCCTGCGTGCTCTCTCTTGCGTATATTGGAGTGATTGCAATAGCCTAAATTACTCCCGAGTTGAAATGAGTAAGCCCAAATAAGTGAAGTCCACATCAGTCGTGAGTCGAAATGAATGCGGGTACAAATGAGTCTTTAGTCGAGAGGAGTGAGTGCATGAGCCCAAATGAGTTGTGAATCAAAGTCAGTCATGAATAGAAATGAGCGAGTCCAAATGAGACGCGAGTTGCAATTATTAACTGCTTCCAGAATTTTTGGGCCGCTTAATTTGTACATGTTTCCCGTCAACTGCACCTAAGCAGTTGGGAAACTGCCACTGATGCCAAAATCCTGCGGTGATTTCTCTCCATTCATGCTCTGTTGGGGGCTGTAATAAGAAAGACATTCTGTATTGCTGCAATACATACCAAAGCGCATTATGAATGCTAATATGTTTATCATACAAGTCCTGTTGCATTGCTTTGCCTTCTGTTGTTTTGAACGCTGCAATATAGTAGCTAGATGACATTATGCAAAAAGTGCTTAGCATAAAATTATATCACATATATGTCCTTGTGAAATGATGCTGGAATATCAACCATATATAACATAACTGGAGCCTGTGGAGCGTAGGCAAACAAGTAAAAATATTCATGGCACAGTGTAGTCTAATATGCATATGATTGAGTCTGGTCAAAGAAATGCTCAATGACTGAAATGGCAGGTTTTGCTGCGATAGTGCATGGGGTCCTGTATTATGAGTACAGGCCCAAGTAGCACGCCGTCAATGGACTGCCATCAGCCCAATATTGGGGGAAACCGGCCCCAATATTGGGACCAATAATGGTGTTTCATTGGGGCGCTACCCGTGCCAAGATTTAATTCAATCTAATAGACTGGCTTTTCAACAATGGCCACCAATGGAAGACTAGGTTATTTATTGGCATGCAGCCTCACTGAACGGCTACCCAATATCTTTTACCCAAGCATACCCACTGGCTCCTATATAATGTACATCCAGCCACTCTCACTGGCTATCCAATACTTACAACCAAGCTTACTCACTGGCTTTTAATAACTGCTAACCAGCTAGGTTCATCGGCTGCTCAACATCGCCCACCCAAGCTTGTCCACTTGCTTTGCATAATTGGCAGCCAGGCAATCCCATTATTGTTTAATCTTGTTTTTTGTGACTATTTTTTGATTTGATGGGTTTTACGGCGCAGAGGCAGCTAAGGCCATCATGCGCCAAACACAGGGTTGAGTTTGTTTTTGTGCAGGTGTTTACATGCAGGTAATAATATATATACAGCATCCTGAAAGTATACATGCATTCACACAAAGCCAGAATTGTTCGTTTCATGGATATTTATTAGGTGCGCATGTGGTACATAGTGTAAAAAACACTATAGGCAGAATTCTTTGACTTCCAGGACTTCACCTCTGGTTCAGTTCATTGACAAGGTGTCGGCAGATCCCAGGTTGTAGGAAGACGCCGCACTAAAGGCAGCTTCAGTTGTCTGCCAAGCCAGCATCTCTAGCATGCGCCTTTTGCACTCCGTTATAAGGATAGCAGCTTTCAGCAGCCCTTACAGATGTATGCTCGAGCAGCTTGCATTACCATCTTCCTTTTGTACAAACATCTGCAAGCAAAAACAAAAATAAGAGACAATAATATGCAGTATTGTTTTTTCTTTAGTACAGCTTGGGCAAACTGTTCATGAGCAGTAAAATTTGCTACTGCTACAAAATTAGTTTATCCAATTCGGTGTGCTGAAATTGGAATTCATGAAAAATGCATATTTTCTGTTTGGTGCAATAGAGTTGAAGCAAAAGCTTTTCTTACTCTTACATAACCAGCAGATAAACACATTCTGTTAATCTTATTTATCAGGTGCCAATGGCTGACAAGATGATTAATTTCCAGTTAATATGCCGCACTGTATAAAAATGGATATCTCACCGGTCGTCCAGCACAGCCCTTGCATGCAGCTCAAACGAAGCAGCCCAAGAGGAAATTGGCACGCATAGGTCCGTCCTAGTGATCCTCCTAGGATCACTAGGACTAGGACTAGGATAGGTACTAGTCTTTCCTCCTGCAGGGAAGTGTAGCAACATGGGTGGCAAATAAAGCAACAAAGGCTCCCAAAAACCTACTTCATTACGAACATATATCTCAAAAAAAGGGTCAGTGGTACTCACACTGAGCTGCAGACTGTTCCGCGAGACGGGACGAAGCATGTCGTGGTTCTACTGTTTATTCTCCGACTGAAAACGGAGTTGCAACTGAGCTGCCCCATGAAGTGCAAGAGCTATCTATCAGTGTACTCTTCAATTCTCAAGCATGGCAAAAGAGTGCAAAAGGGTCAGTTGACCTTTATTCCTCTAATTAATGAACTAATCACTCCACATTGACTAAATTTGATATGTAGGAAGATTTTTTGATCCTCTACCTCATATAACCATTGTTTTTCTGCTAGTTATTTACTCAACAACACAGTCATGCTTTTAACTTTTGATGACACTAAAGTGCAAACTGGGGCCGAATTATGGGACTCGCTGTAAAGTTTTAGAGCGTGACATCAAAATGACGAAACCACGATGCCTCGGTAAGACGTCAATGTGTGACGAAATGCGGAATGAACCAATGATTGCTAGGGTGCCGCCCCGGGCCGCTTATTTTCATGGCAAGAGGTTTATTCGCACGTCAAGGAGCTGTTAACTTTTCTATAGATTCGTGTGTTTTATTTTTTTCAAGAAGCCGCATTTCAAGTTCAACATACAAGGCACTCGCATTACCTAAACTAGAGTATGCAGCATCAGTATGGGATCCTTACCAGCAAAACTTAATGCACTCACTGGAAATGATCCGAAATATTTTTGTATGGTTTATCCTCTCTAATTATAACAGAACAGCAAGCGTATCCAGCATGAAAGCCAGCCTTGGTCTGTCATCCCTCTCGTCTAAACGACTATGGATGTGGATCTGGCTATGACCTGAGTTGGCCTCTTGTTGGCAGGATGGATGGATGGATGATAGTGGCTTAGCTCTTTGTAACGGGCGGTGGCTCGCGCCCCCTAGCCTAGGATTCCCCCCCCCCCCCTTTTTTTCCCCTTAATTTTGTTGGTATTGTGAACTGTAATTTGTCCCTCTTTTATAGACTCACTCGTCCCTAGCCCTTTTCCACCAATCGTCCAACCTACTCTTTGTCACCATTACCCTTCTCTCACCCACCCGTCCGTCCTCCCCTGCAAATCTCAGGGCACCCTCTATATCTATCGCCGCGTCTTCGGCAATGTCCGGGCGAAGGGTTCTGCATCGCAAAACGATGTGCTCCGTGGTCTCCGCTGCCACGTGGTCTTTTTCCAGTCCATACTGGCCTTCGGTGGTCAAAAGGATGGTGCAATATTAATATGCACTGCAGCACACGTTGATGTCAATGGGGATGCGGACTCTGCACGGCAGGCCGCGCGTTGCCGTGAAGCCGACCCGCCGAACCACCCTTCTCCGGAATATTCGCGTATTACCCGCGCCCCCACTTTTTAAACACATTTTTTCATTTTTTGGTGCGGGTTATATGGGAGTAAATACAGTATATACCAATTACTGGCGTCTGTAGCCGCTCCAGGAATAACAGAGCAGACACGGAGTGCGCAACTGTGCCGTTTGTACAGTTCAAAAATTCTGCACTAAAATGAACCGAATGCAAGCAGCCTCCGCCTGTTGCTTGCCAGCCCTCGCGGCGAACAGCCCGTTCCCAAAGTGTTCGGGCTTCAGAATCCTTTGGAAACATAGAAAAAGAACAGCCGCTATATTCCTGCATGTATGTGCCGCAATGCAAAGAGCACAGTCAGTTTGTAATGAGCTACAACGAGCACAGTTTGTGAAATATGACACCTTGCATTGTTTTTACATGGTTCGTACAGCCATAAGCCATGCATGAACTAACAGTGTTTCCCTTGATCGTGTTGCATGCCACGCACTTGAACAGCCTCCCATTTCTCTCTGCGGCAACTGACTCGGTTTTCTGCCCCCCTCAATATGGTGTAGCTGAGGCTTCACACAACGGGCACGCCTTCTACTCCAGTTGTTATTTTGTAACCTCCTTGGTTCTTACTGGTTGAACCAACTACTTGTTACACAGTTCTCGCTGGTTGAATCAGCTACTCAATTTTATGCGTGGTTTCGCCATGAGGAAGAGCCTTTTGACAGTCATTGTAGTGGTTACAGAGTTCTCGCTGGTTGAACCAACTACTCATTGTCACGCAAGGCGTGTCATGAGAAGGAGCATTTTGAATGTCATGGTTACAGAGTTTTCGCTGGCTGAACCAAGTACTCATCACACAGGGAATGCCCTGTTTCATACATTGACAGTTTTTCTGCTCTGAATAGCAGGTTTCACTCCTTGGCAGACATTGCCTTCTTCTTTTAAGAAGTGGCTTTTTTGATCTGCCTTTTCTCAATGGCAAGCCTATTCCATTCTGGCCGGCGGATTTCCATTGAGCGAGTAGCTGACAGGTCGATGATTTCTGTAAGAAGACGGTCGCTGTAGAACCGAATCAGAAGTTCCTCCAGAACTCATCATATCGCTGCAGCCACTCCATACGTATTTCTTTCATGGTGTACACAACAAAATCACAGAATAGCCGCCTTGTAATGTGAAGCTGGCCCTGAATTTGATAAAAATATTGGTCAGACTGCGAAAGATAAAGAGGAGTAGTGATGTCGGTCTTCCATCAGATCTTTAAAGCAGCTTCAAGTGGATCCTGATCTTTTGTTGTGTACAAACATTCTACCTCCATAATGCCATTAGTGCCAACCAGACCATCTGGTGAAGTGGCCAGAAAACTATGATCAAGGTCTACAAAAAGTCCACATGGCTGCACCTCAGTTTACATCTCTGCCTTGTACAAGCATAGGGCTTCTTTCTTGTAATGTCTGCCATGCTCTAGAGCTGCAGTTGTGAAGCTCTTTCTGTGCATAAGGCCCTTGACAAGTGCATCTCATGTTGTAGAGTCCTTCCTCTTACAAACAGCAGGGAAGTATGATGCTGTTAGGCGATTCAGTTGCTCAGCATGCCATGCTGGATTGTCGGCCTGACCCCGTGTTGCCTCTTCTATTTCCTCACTTTTTTTTGTGATCAATCTGCAAGCTCTGAAGTATATCTGGCAATTTCAGAGAACTGTTCATGTGGCATATCTGGCTGCTCACAGCTAGGCCCATAGGGATGCAAACATTTACTGGCTGTGGGATCTTTGCATCTAGGCTTTTGCTGACCACAGTTGTCAAAGAGCCGTTTCCTCTTGTTGCGTGTATGGGTCCCCGCAGAGATGTTTGAGGAAATCACACGACTCAGTCTCATTGTTTTCTGTAGTGCAAGCTGCTTCCAACAGAGCTACTCTGCTTCTCTAAGTTCAGGCAAGGCTCCGGCGCATCTTAGACTTAGGACAGCGGAGATTGAGCTGTCGCTGGCGTCTACAGCGGCCGTCTGATGACGAGTCTATGACTACGAGAATTATGACAGCAGGCATCTGTCACTAGTGTCTGCAGCGGCGACTCCGACGACGAGACGTAGGACAGCGGGGAGCTGTCGCTGGTGTCTTCGCCGATGGCTCGTTCGGGCGCTTCAGGAGGAGGTCAGAGTCAACGCAAGATTCGCTCTCGTACTCGTTTTCTTGTTCTATTATACCCCCTTCAGCGCCGAGGGTGTGGGGAAGGGTACGCTCCACAAAATGAGGGACGCTGCTTCCTTGTGTAACCTTTTGTCCTTTCTATACTTTCACTTCCCTTTGGACAGTCCTTGCCCCCTCTATCAGGATGAGCAGCAAGTGTGTCTTTATTTTCCTCCACAACTCCCTGGTAGCATGCGCCGTGTTACAATCCTTCCCAGTGGAAAAAGATGGGTGAGTGTCTTCACTCACCTTACTAAAATTATCAGGCATCACATTTCAATACTTCCGACAGTGCGACAGTGAACCAGTACAGGATCTCGTCGCTGTCACAATTAATGTCCTCCTGAGTCAGTGGATTTAGTCACGGCACACAGTTGCCGCGGTCTGAGAGTTCCCTTTTTTTTTTGTCTGTCTCGCACTGTGGTAGTCTGAGTCACACACACACACCTGTGCACACTTCTGTCGGTGTGTGAGTCTGGCTGGTCCAGATGATGTGTTGATAAAAAGAAAACAGTAAACATGCACACGCACAACACTGTCAAAGCCAGCCTGCACGGCTAGTAGTAGATTAAGTTGTCTTGTCGGGGTGGCACTGCACTGCGGCGTGATCTTGTCCGAGGGGTTGGCTGCTGGGGTGGTTCCTCATTGTCATATGGCACTGTCTAGTGCATCGAAGAACTCGTCGTCGCTATCCGAGTCAGGTGTAACAGGGACCTGTCGGGCCGTGCACTGGGCTTCGGGGCAGGAGACAGCTTGCTTGGGCACCTCGGTCTCAGTCATCTTGCCGCGGTCAACGTAGGGTTTGCGGCTTACGTTTATCACATCACGGCGTACATGACAATTCTCAACTTCTCAGTCGTTTTCTGCGGTTTGTCTCGCCAACTGGTAAGGTCCATGGCATGGATAAAGGAACTTTGAAGTTCGCCTGTGCTTTGCCACGGGTTCCCATATAAAAGGGCTACAGCTAAAACCTCCTATGGGCAGAGGGGGTATCTTGGTAGAAAAGGAATGGTTTGCTAGGCTTTGCTCACAATTCCGGGTATTTGAAACCTTGATAATTTGCTGACGGAAATATTTTCCTGATCATGCACACTGCTCAGGATGATATCACTTTTGGTGTCCTTGGCCGAGATGGCCCCACATCCACCTTGTGAACTGCCGGTATGCTGTGTACCTGTATTTTCTGTAATGAACAAAATTACATTTGTGTGCATTCTTTCTCTATGTAACATGGATATAAGATTCGTGTGATAAAGAGTAAAAATATTTGAAAATCCCCAGTGCTATTGTGTTTGTTTCACTCTTTTAAAGCATAAAATGTTGCATACTCAGAGCAGTGATCTACAATGCAGAATTCCGCTGTTTTACGGAACAAATTAAATTGGTAATCTTATGCATATAGCGATTTTTTTTTTTCAGTTCAATCGGCAGTGCATGGAATTGTTAATAGTCGCTGCGCTATTTTATTTGCATAATTGCTGAATATACATGCATATTTTGCTACCATGCAGTATTGACATTTTTCTCTGTATGGGTTAACGTTACGACGAAACGGGGAACAACTTGGTGCCACTAACAGCATTTACCTCAATTATGTCCTCACAATAAAAAATGTCCTCACAATAAAAAGACCTACTTGTGAATGTCCATTTCAGGCTCTTTATTCTCTATGAGCTCGCAGTAAGTGATGCGTGGCACGTTGAAATCCAGGCAAAGGGTGAAAAAATATTCATTTTCGGTTATACATGCCGCATCGCGGTCACTGCATTGCAGCATGTTCCGGCAGCAAAGCCGTTCTGCCGCCGTTGGCATTGTGGAGCACCGCCTGCATCGACACCTGCAGTGGAAAGAACCGCATGAGACACTTCTAAAACGCTGAGTTCTTCACTTCGCCTTAGAAGCTCGCGTTCAATATCGCTCAAGTCTGCAAAACTCATTTTTGTGTGTGACCCTCGTGGTCTTAGCGGGATGCGGATAAGCGGGGTGAAGCGTCCGTCAGTCGTGCAGCACACGTGGTTGCTGTTACCGTGGTGACCACGCTGCCAAACAGCGCGGCTACAGATTAAAGTGTACAGGCAACTATGGTGGAAAGCTTCCGATACTTCACCAGAAAGCTGCGTTTCTCGTAGGTTTTGCCCAGGTTGGGCGAGCGAAATGGGAGAGGGGCTCCCTCTCGCACCAGCTCAGACGCGCAGTTTTTTTTTGCTCTTGTATTTAGAATTTTATAAACCGAATAACTCGTTTTTGTGCGCTGAGTTTTGTAATATTTTCTTTTTACTGACATCAGAACGGTGTAAAGGACCTAGAGGCTGGCTGGAATTAGCAGCTTTACCTACTTCACTGTGTCCCTTTGAAAGTGACAGGTTAGTCAGGGTTCTTTCAACAAATGGGGCCAAGCAGAAAGCTGGAGAGCTTGTAGAGGGGTGAACTGGGTAAATATACAATAGGCCTCATAGGCACGTTTGGTTTGTGTATCTTAGCCTCTTCACTACTAGCAAAGAAGCAGTAGAAAAAAACAATGTTTTTAAATGTTTTTGTTACCTGTCTTGTTAATAGTGCACTTGAAAAAATCTATCAAGAAATGTGAATCATTTTAACTGAAACAGGTGTGTCCACAAATGTAGACATTAGTTGTCAGCAGCGTGAACAGGTAGTCCCCAGACGTGGACATTAGTTGCCAGCGCGGTGAAATTCAGTGAAGCAGTTCTGTTTTTGAAGACACAGGAAAATGTTGCATTTGGTGCACCTCACTCTTGTTTTTTTCTTGCAATCATTTCTGCAACGTTTTGCATTGTTCAGCTGCCAGTATTCAGGGAAATGGTCAAAGCGGTCATTGCGGGCGTCTTTGTTGGGGAGTTGTACAGGCCTTGTATCGTTGGTTGCGGGTCTGTTGCTTTCTCTGAGTCCTGCAGTGCTTTGCTGGATTCCCCCTAATCAACGTTTCTGGGATGTCCTGCTTGAACTCAAGGAGGGGAAGTAGTTATTTTTTTGGAACATCCATGGCTTGGCAGTCACGGCGGTACTCAATCCAAGCATTGCACACAGTGAGGTCGAGAAAATGTGTAAAGAACCATATCGTTCATTTCCTCATTCTTATTTTGATCCTGTAGTAGGACACGTCCCTGTCTGCCAAGTCCACACCGCCCATGCACCTGTTGTACAGCGACATGATGACTGGCTGTGGAAGTGAAATTTTCTCTTTATCTTCCTTTGATCATCGCTTGCATGCACCCATTGGATCGCACCCAACTGCACTCGACAGGAAAAGAACAGGCTAGATGATTCCCTCTCCGCGGCTAGTCCAGCGAACGATGCATGAGACTGGCGAATCAAAACACGCTCCTTCCGGAGCTCGTCGTAGCTTTGACAGAGGTCGTAGATTTCCGTGACCGTAGTGGGGCCTTTCGCTATGAGCATGTTGAAAGCGCCGTCATCAATTCCTGTGAGCACATGACATATCTTAACGGCCTCGGTCATGGTTGGGTCAATGCGACGACACAGATCAACAATGTCCTCAATGTAACTGGTGAACGTTTCACCGGGCAGCTGCAGTCGCGACTGAAGACGCTGTTCCGCGCGGAGTTTTCGGACGGCGGGGCGGCCAAAGACATCAGAAAATTTGGTCTTGAAATTCGCCCAGGTGGTAAAGTCCGACTCGTGGTTTCGAAACCACAGATTAGTGACGTCGCTCAAGTAAAAGATGAGATTATTGAGCTTACTATTGTCGTCCCAGTTATTGTGACGGCTGACCCGTTAGTAAGTGGTCAGCCAATCGTCGACGTCATTGCTGCTTCCACTGAAGGTAGCGGGGTCCCGTTGACGAAGTGCACCTGTGCAGGTGACGGGCGGAGGTAGACGCAATGAAGTCGGCTCTGTCATTGGGGTAGTCAACGTTCTGCTGCGAAGTTCCAGGGCGAGATGGGTACAGGGAACCTCAGATTGACCTCCACCAAGTGAAATGTGGATTTAATGGTTTGAATGTTTAGCGCTGCCAGTAATTCGGGCACAGCAGGGTCGAATTGCCAGCCGCAGGGCACAGCTTCAGTGCGAGAGATGGGCGCCGGAGACAAGCGATGGTGATGGCGATGCCGCAGCGTTTTCTGTTCTTTGTCTTCTTTACACCCCTTAATTTCCCTTGTCGTTTGTCGTTTGGTAGGTTTGCGACTGCTCCTTGTGTGCGGTTCGCATTCACTGTGCCTGTCAGGAACATTTCCTTTTCTATAAGGTAGTCCATAATTGACAGGCCTGTGAAGTACCTGTCCGTGAATAGATGCGCCTTCATCTCGGTTATGGTCATTGCAGGACTCTTCACTACAGCACCACCCAGGCCATAGGACTTCACATCATCGCAAGGCGTTGTATTTTTCCCAGTGTATACCAAGAAGTCGAGCACCAGACCATCGTGGGGAGGCTAGAACAAAATTCTTTAGGCCAAGTGGACTCGGCTTTGAAGGCAAATATTATCTAAATGAGCACCTTCTCGAGAACGGTATCATCTGCTCATCTATTGAGTATTCTTTTCTGCGTGGCAGTGATCAGCAAGCACTTTGAAAACTATTGACTATTGGTCTCACAAGGTGTAGCCTATCTTCTTTTTGCTCAGCAGTAATTGAGGAAAGGACGGTAAAGTGCAGATTGTTGCGCAGCTCATAGAATCTGTTCCAGGTCATGTGGTCTGCAACAAAAAGTGTCCGTGTTGCACGCAAGCAGTACAGCTTCACGTGTACAAGGCTCATAATTCCCATGAGCATGTGTATTCCAGCTAGCTTTCATACCTCAAGGATGTCTGTTCGCACGGATTGGTGATTCTGCTTCTGAACAGAATACAGGTTGGTTTGCTCAGCCAACTTCTTCCAAAAATTTAAGGGAAAGTATTTGGCAAAATACTCATGTGGTGAAAAGAAGCTCTCTAGATACAGTGTTATGGTCATCGCTATCGTGGTCGTCCCTGTTAGCAAACCCGGAACAAAAAAAAATAATTAGGCATCGAGCATCAAACTGGTACTAAGTATTTTGAATAGAAGGGCTCAGTAAATTTATAAAATAGAAAATGGACCCAGCACAACTGAAGCACTTGCGCGTCCGGCTTCCAGCAGCTCTTTCTGTTCTTTTTTGCTGGGGTTACAACGTCTGGTCCAACTTCAGCTTCATCTCCAGAAGAGTCATTCTCGCTTCCAGGAGGGGAGTAAGCACGTTCGTCCTCATCATCTGCGTCACTTTCTTCGAGCATGGCAGCAATCTCTTCATCCGTCAGGAACCTGACTGTTGAGTATCAGCCAGAACTAATAACTCCTTTTCCAGAGGCGCCACATTTGAATCCTCTCAACAGGCTTCCTTGTAGTATAGCGCATAAACACGGCTGTCCACGAATGTGGACACTTGTAGTGAAGAGGCCATGCATATATTTGTTCATTCTTGGTTTTCTAGGTGGTTCATTTCCTTACCGTGGTATAGCTGTACGTTCAGCTTGAAGCCTTTGCACCTTCATGCTCTTGTAGCATTTTTTGGGGGGCTTTAGTTTGTTTTAGTTTTGAAACATTTTTGAAATACTCACCTCACTCTTTTGCATGTCTCACAAGAAAAAAATGTAGAGTAACATTTTTGCTAAATATTAGCTTAACATATGGATAGCAATATTGCAAAAATGTTTTTGAAAACGTGGTTAACATTATTTTAACATTATAGCAAAGTGAGCCCTTCGTTGCATAGTGTCCCTCTCAAATTTTGACATTCAGTCACATGACAACATCAGGGAGTCACTTGGGTTGTTTAGTATCAAAAACTTGTGTAACATGTTGGCGTGTTTGTGTTTTACGTAAGTGTGCTAATGTGAGGTCACATACAGAAGGGAAGTTGTATGAAGATGGCAGTGGGCCTATTTAATTGACCATTCTTGGGAAACCAGCTGACTGCCAGAAAATTTTCCTCTAAAAGAAAGGGGCACTGTGTTCACATGGCCTGGCGGCCACCGGAACCCGCTAGACAGCCGAGATTGCGTTCATAGGGGACGGTGATATAACCACGGCCGCGAAATGCAATGCAGGGGAGTCGTCTAGAACCATTCTCCGTAAATAATACAGGCGGTTGGCCTTTGCAGTTCTAGGAGCTACCTCGACTGAATCACTTGGTGCAAAAATCTGAACTATGTGTTCATTTGAATCTCAATTTTTGTTCCTTTAGGTCCTCTAATAATTCCTCCTCGGTCATATACCTGAGGTCATCATCAGAAGTGACCCCGCGAACTGTGTTCAATGACTGGTTTGGGCTGATTGTGATTGGGATGTCTTTAAAAGATGTTATAGCTGCCATTTTTTCTCACACTGGTGTTTGTAAAGCACCTATTGGAAGAGGTTGCCATTAGGTAACTTTTTAATCTTAAAACCTTGACTCGAATTTTTTTTTCCACGCTCAGCTGGAAGCAGCAATGGACTTTCTTGCGATATTGCTGTTATCACCTGCTCATCCAAGTTTATTGAAAGTGTAAAAAAAAATGCACTGTAAGAATGTTTTTATAATGGCTTCCCACCCTTTATGTAAACTCTTTCCTGGTGCCTTTAAGGAAATGAAAGTTGTAGCCAAACTGTCAACATATTACCTGGTACATTGCCTCATTAGACGGCCTGTCAATGTTCCTTTTTGGCTAGTAACTGCGCACAAAATGAAGAGCACAGACACATACACAGTAGCACACCGCACTGTTGTGGAATACGTTGTAGCTTGGAGCAGCGACCTAAATGAGCTGTTCCAACAGCCAGGCAGTACTATAAGAATGGATGTGTTCCAGCTTCCTGGCGGCCGAATTTTGGTACCTAAGAAAGCCAATGACTGCTTCATGCTGAACTCATTGATGCAGCGGCGTGGGTTTCTTGAACTTATTTGTTTTCCCAGCTAACAGGGTGTCATGTCTCGTGTGAAAATAATGTTTAAAAATAGTATCGATCACATAGGTGGTGAAATTAGGCTTTTGTACACGAAGCTAAAGAATAAAATTCATCACTAACGGATCAATTTTTACAATGGTCACTTAAGTTGGCTATTAAATGAATCCTGCTAAGTTCTGGCGATTCATATCACCAAAAACATCTCGCGCTGACACTTTTGTGATAAACAATCTGTCAGCATCTGATGAAGCAGAAATCTGACACTTTCAGTGAACATTTCAAATCTGTCTTCACATGTAATAACTCATGCACACCTAATTTTGCTGGATTTGATAGCCTGCCTGCCATTGATGACTTGGAAATAACTGAACTGGGCGTGTTTAACCTTTTATTGAATTTAGACGAGAGAAATCCCCTGGGCCAGATGAAATACCAAATTCATTTTCGAAGAGGTACGCTGAACGGTCGTCGAAATTTCTTACAGTTATCTTCAACGCATCACTCTCGTCAAGTATTTTGCCGGAAGACTGGAAACTGCCAAAAATAAAACCGTTACATAAAAGCAGAAACAAGCAACTCCTCTCAAATTATTGACCAATAGCCCTAACCTGTACCTGCTGTAAATTAGTGGAGCATATCATTCATAAACATAGTAGCATATTTTTTGATACTCATTCTATTCTTTCAACAGCTCAGCACGGTTTTAGGAGGGACCCAACTTTTTAAAGCAATTCATGATTTTGCATCTGCATAAACCATAAACGACTGAAGTCAAATAGACGCATTGTTTTTAGACTTAGCTAAAGCATTCGATCAGATCTCTCACTCGAAACTACTGATTAAACTTCGTAGCATATTAAAAAATTCTATACTCTGTAACTGGTTTCAAATGTACCTGACATCTAGACGCCAATATGTTGTTTATATAGAACTTCCTTCTAAATTTTTGCCAGTTGAATCCGGGGTTCCCAAGGATCAATATTGGGACCTTTACTTTTTCTGATTTTTATTAAGGACATTGTTGATGGTTGCGGCACAAAGCTTGTTATATGCTGACGACTTTGTGTTTTATTCTGTTATTAATCCACATGAAGATTATGTTAAGTTGAACACTGACCTCAGTCGGCTTCTGAAGTGTTGTGATACCTGGCAGATGGGTGTAAATTATGCCAAAAGTGTTGTTTTAACTGACAAATAAGGGGCGTCTACTGACTGACTATTCAGCTCACGGTAACCAACTTGTCCGATCTTCTGAATACAAGTACCTAGGTCTTCACTTAACTCACGATTTGCGTTGGGACCATCATATTGTCGCGTAAACAGCGACCCTTACAGTTGCATCCGAGGTCCAAGGCGTGGCAAAGGTTCTACGAACAGCGTCAGAGTTCAGGCTTGAGGTTAGCACACTTCTTCTTCCTCTCACGCTTCTGCGCTTCTTTGTCGTCAACGCATGCTACATTAGCCCCCCCGTGCGAAAAGCATCGTCCCGATGCTAGATTGAAAGAGGGACAGAGTAAAAGGGGCTGCTATCTGGCATGAAAAGGCTTCAAGCGGACCACGTGGACCACTTCAGAACGCTTGGGACGCCGGGGCTCTGGTTCCTCGTGCGGAACGACTTCATAGTCCAGTTCACTAACGCGTCGAAGAACGCGGTAGGGGCCGAAATAACGGCGCAAGAGTTTTTCGCTGAGTCCGCGTCGTCGAATGGGGTACCAAACCCAGACAAGGTCACCTGGCAGATAGTCTGCAGTCCGCCGCCGCAGGTTGTAGCGTTGTGCATCTCGGCCTTGCTGCTGCTGTATTCGCACCCGTGCAAGTTGACGGGCCTCTTCGGCACGCTGTAGAAAAGAGGCGACATCATCATTTGGACTCGTCTATGTGGGGCAGCTAGGCGTCGAGTGTGGTCGTCACTTGTCGGCCGTAAACTAGGCTGAATGGAGTCATGTTGGTAGTTTCCTGAACGGCGGTATTGTATGCAAATGTTACATACGGCAATACTTCGTCCCATGTCTTTTGATGGACGTCCACATACATTGACAACATATCGGCAATGGTCTTGTTCAAACGTTCTGTCAGGCCGTTTGTTTGCGGGTGGTATGCAGTCGTGCGACGATGATTGGTGCGACTAAGAACAAGGATATGCTGGATGAGCTCTGCAGAAAATGCAGCTCCTCTGTCAGTAATGAGTACTCCTGGAGCGCCATGTCTCAGGACAATTTGAAGAACGAAAAATTTCGCAACTTCAAAAGCAGTAGCACAAGGAAGAGCAGCGGTTTCTGCGTAGCGGGTCAGGTAGTCAGTAGCTACTATAATACACCTGTTCCCACAGGTGGAAGTAGGGAATGGTCCGAGCAAGTCCATCCCTATTAGCTGGAATGGTCTGGACGGTGGCGTAATGGGCTTTAAAAGACCGGCTGGCCTCAGAGGCGGAACCTTTCGATGTTGGCAGTCACGGCAAGTTCGAACATAATGCGTTACATCGCTTGACAAACGAGGCCAGTAATACTGTTAATTCTGGATATCGTCCGAGTGACTCCCAGGTGGCCGGATGTGGGTTCGTCGTGGCAGGCTTGAAAAATCTCATCCCTTAAGCTTGCTGGTACAACGAGGAGGTATTGGCGACTGTCGGCTGTAAAATTCTTGAAGAAAACGCCATCACGGAGACACAGAGAAGACAAAGTACGACGGAAAGGGCTAGGGACCATGCTGCCGGCACCTTAAAGAAAGTCGATTACCTGGCGAAGTTCGGGATCATTCCGTTGGTCATCGGCAAAATTGTTTGAACTAATTGCACTCAGAAATGCGTCGTCACCTGAGGTGTCCGAAGCTCGTTGTACAGGAGCACGAGACAGGCAGTCAGCGTCTAAATGCTTACGACCTGACTTGTAGGTTACAGTGATGTCGTATTCTTGAAGTCGTAGGCTCCGCCTGGCGAGACGCGCAGAAGGGTCTTTAAGGCTTGTCAGCCAACAAAGCGCGTGATAGTCGGTCACCACTTTGAAGGGTCTGCCGTACAGGTATGGTCGAAACTTCGAAATAGACCACACGATGGCCAGGCATTCCTTTTCAGTGGCAGAGTAGTCTGTCTCAGCCCTAGACAAAGCCCGACTAGCGTAGGCGATCACACGTTGTTCACTATTCCGTATCTGTACTAGGACAGCGCCCAAACCAACATTGCTTGCATCCGTGTGGTGTTCGGTGTCTGCGGTTTCATCGAAATGTGCTAGAACTGGAGGTGACTGCAGGCGACGTTGAAGCTCGTGAAATGCGTCCATTTGCTGGTCGCCCCATGTGAACGGCATATCAGCCTTAGTAAGAAGTGTAAGGGGGGCGGCTATTTTAGAACAGTTTTTCACGAAACGTCGATAATATGCACATAGCCCAAGAAAGCGTCGCACCTCTTTCTGGTCCCGCGGCGTCGAAAAATTGGCGATGGCAACTGTTTTTTCAGGATCCGGCAGAACTCCCGCTTGGTTCACGACATGGCCCAAAAACTTCAGCTCCTCATAAGCAAAATGGCATTTTTCGGCTTTCAGAGTGAGGCCCGACGTTTGGATGGCGTCTAGTACTGTGCCTAGGCGACGGAGGTGCTCCTCGAAATTCGGAGCAAATACAATTACGTCGTCCAAGTATACAAGACATGTCGTCCACTTCAGATCTCCAAGAACGCTGTCCATGAGTCTCTGAAAGGTTGCGGGCGCAGAGCAAAGGCCGAAGGGCATGACCTGGAATTCGTATAGCCCGTCAGGTGTAATGAAAGCAGTCTTTTCGCGGTCCCTCTCATCGACCTCTATCTGCCAGTATCCAAACTTGAGATCCATGGAGGAGAAGTATCTTGTGTTGCACAGACGATCTAAGGCATCATCTATTCTGGGCAAAGGGTAAACATCTGTTTTCGTAACGTTGTTCAGTCGGCGATAGTCTACGCAGAAATGAAGTGTGCCATCTTTTTTCTTCACAAGTACCACAGGTGCAGCCCAGGGGCTGCAGGAAGGGCGAATGACATCGTTATCGAGCATTTCCTTCACTTGGTCCCCAATGGCAGTACGTTCTTTAGGGGAAACTCGATAAGGCGACTGGCGAAGTGGTCGAACAGCTTCGTCTGTAATGACTCGGTGCTTTGCAAGGTGGGTTCGACCGACGCGTGATGATCTGGCAAATGCATTAGAGTAGCGACGGAGCAGGTGCCGTAGTTTCTCTTGATATTTTCGAGGTAAGGCCGGGTTTATATCGTACAGAGGTTCAGTGTTGTCGGAGGGCTCTGTTGCTGAAGCACTGGTGAAATTGCATTCATAACTAGTGTCAGTTATGGCGTCGAGATATGCGACAGTTGTCCCTCTGTTCAGATGTTGATGTTCATTGCTGAAGTTTGTGAGAAGAACATCAACTTTGCCATTTTCAACAAAAACAACTGCCCTGGCAACGGCGATGCCTCTTTCAATAAGCAGTTTCTGTTTTGTCTCGACGACACCTTCTGTATCTTGCATTGGGAGGGAACCCACGGAGACCATGATGCTTGAACGTGGGGGCACACTAACATGGTCATCAATAATGTGGAGCATGCTGTTGGATTCGATAGCATTCTCAACTGAAAATCTTACGGACTTATTCTGCAGATCGATAATGGCGCCATTTTCGGTTAAAAAGTCCATACCGAGGATGACGTCACGGGAACACTGAGCCAATACGATGAACGTCGCCAGAAAGGTTCGCCCTTGTACAGTGATCCTCGACGTGCACACTCCCGTGGGCATAATTAAATGTCCGCCAGCTGTGCGTATTTGCGGGCCACCCCATGATGTTGTGACCTTTCTGAGAGCTTTGGCGAAGTGTGCACTTAGAATTGAATAATCAGCGCCAGTGTCGACTAGAGCAGTGACGTCTACGCCATCAATGGAGATCTGCAGGTCGGCAGTTTGTTGTGTCGGGCGGCGACAGCTTCGTGGGGTTCGGTCTCGACTTCGATGCTCTGAAGGAGTGGTGGGGCGAATGTCGGCGTCGTGGTTACGTTGAGGATCAGCGGAATTTCGTAGCGGCGTCGATTCTGCTGGTGGCCGTATGTAACGAACTGTAGTTTGCAGTGAAGAACTGTGGTGGGTCTGTGGAGGATCTTGAAATTTTCGCACTGTAGCAGCCACACCTCCAGAGGCTGCTGCGTCTAGTTTCCCCTATGGGGACTTTGGAGTTGCTCCTGGCGTCCAGGAGAGCTGTAACGGCGAGGCGACGGCGATCGGAGGCGGCTTGGGCCTGTGTTGGAACGCGAGATGTATTCTGCGATTTCGCGTGGCTGCTGGCCAGGCAACGGACGACGGGCATCAAAAGAAAACCCATGGAGGCCGAGTTCCCTGTAGGGGCAGCGGCGACACAGGTGTCCAGCTTCGCCGCAATGGTAGCACAACGGTTGGTGATCGGGTGTTCGCCAGATATCGGTCCTTCGGCGGCGTACGCTCGGCCGTGAAGACACATGGGCGACCGGTGCGCGAGGCTCGTAGGATGCTGTCGAAGGCGGCAGGTAGCGGCTGGTGACCGCGGCGTAGCTCAGGGTCTGGGGCAGCGGTGTAGCTACGACGGGTTCAGGCGCGGCGACGGGTGCGGGCCCGGTGACGGGTGCGGGCACGGTGGCGGGTGCGGGAACACCCAGCGCCTGTTGTACTTCCTCGCGGATGATATCGGAAACTGTGGCAACCTGTGGCTATGGAGGAATCCGCAGGTATTTGGCCACCTCTTCCCGGACTATCGCCCGGATCGTATCACGCAACGATTCTGACGAAAACTGTATGGCTTCACCTGCACTCGCGGCGTTCATAGACACTGTAGTGCGCTGATATTGCCGGGCGCGCATGTCAAGTGCCTTCTTGATGGTAGACGCCTCATTTATGAATTCGGCGACAGTTGTTGGTGGACTTCGCACCAGGCCTGCAAATAACTGCTCTTTAACACCTTGCATCAAAAGGCGCACTTTTTTCTCTTCCGACATGGTTGGGTCCGCGCGTCGAAAGAGTCGCTTCATCTCTTCGGCGTAGGCCGTAACAGTTTCATTCGGATGTTGTATATGGCTATTTAAAAGCAGTTGCGCTTTTGCCTTGCGAAGCGTGTTGGTAAACATACGCAAGAATTCTGCCTTGAATGTGTCCCACGTTCGGAGTCCGGCTTCTTGATTTTCGAACCATGTCCTCGCAGAATCCTCCAGTGCGAAGTAGACATGGCGAAGTTTCGAGTCAGCGTTCCAGGCGTTGAAGGCAGCCACCCGGTCGAACTGCTCCAGCCAGTCTTCAGCGTCCTCATGGGGCAGGCCGTGGAAATGCGGTGGATCCCGCTGGTGGTGGAGCAGGACAGGAGTTGTCGATACCGGGGGATTCATCGCGCTGACAGAAACGCTCCTTGTTGGTCTGTGGTCAGGGAGAGGACCACACTTGGGAGGCAGACCTTGCAGTCGGCGGCTGCTCTGGTGTACTGGGGTCTCCACCTTAGGGGTGCGTCCTGGGCTTGTAGGGGGCGTCCGGCTCATGAAAATTGTACCCAGCACCTCCACCAGATGTCGCGTATACAGCGACCCTTACAGTTGCGTCCGAGGTCCAAGGCGTGGCAAAGGTTCTACGAACAGCGTCAGAGTTCAGGCTCGAGGTTAGCACACTTCTTCCTCTCACGCTTCTGCGCTTCTTTGTCGTCAACGCATGCTACAATATTACACACATCGTTAATAAATCCGTGACAAAATTACATTACTTGAAGCGATGTCTCCGTAACTCGTCAAAGGATGTTAAGCTGCTAGGGTCTAAATCTTGTGTTACCTCTTCTTGAATACAGCAATATAATTTGGGATCCGTTTACTTATGTAATATTAATAAAGTGGAAAGAGTACAAAAGAAAGTAGTCAGATTTATCTTCAATCAATATGGCAAAACGTCTGTTATGGAACTCTGGGATAGAGCAGGTTTGGTAGCATTATCAAACAGAAATAAGATAGCATGCTTGCATTTCCTGTTTAAAGTTGTAAAAGGCAAATTAAATAGCAACACATGAATTTGTCACACTTCTGGTTACGCCAGGCCGCGGAAAGTCAGGGGCACTTCCGTCCCGTCTAATCCGCCTTTTGCGCGAGGATGTGGCGCCATCATGCGGGAGCGGGCGGGAAACACATTGAGCGGCAGTGTAGCAGACGACGCGAAAGCGCACCATACGAAATGGCCACGCCAACGCTGGTAGAAAGTGAAAGCTTCCCCCCTTTTTTTGGCCTCGGAGCGGAAAGTAGTGACAGTGATTGCAGCATATCACGTTCACGCAGTATGGGGGAAGGTAGAGCGTTTTCACAATCCACTCATAACGCACGTACGCATATACTATCTTCGTATTGAAAGAGCGTGTAGCGCGGGCCGTGTTCGACGTGAGAGACGCTCTCAGCGTGCAGGTTTTCGGCAGACAGGAGAGCGTGGGGGCAGAGAGAGAGAGAGGGATCTCAAAGGGCAAAGCAGCCAGGGGTTTGCTGATGCTGCAGAGCTAGGTGGAATCGTCTCCTGTGACTTTGAGCGGCGCATATGCGCGGGGTGTCTTGAGTTACCGAGCACAATGCGGTCACCGCGGCGCCGGCATGGTGCAATGGGCGTCGCTTCCTCCTCGCGTCATCTACAACCGTGCTGCTATAGGATTTCATCCACGAAGGTCGGCAGAGAGTCACATATACACACCCCGTGAAAAGGGCATTGTCCTGGCCGGAATGCACACCTGCAGGGAACGCGCTGCATTTTTCTGGCAATGGATGATTCAGAGCTGTAGCCGGTTTCTGGCCTCAGGAGTCAGAACGGATGTGGTCGCAGTGGTGAAAAGGTTCTCGGTGCGCAGAGAATGGTCATTCTGTTGTGAAAGGATCTCCAACATTCATTTCTGCCTCCGCCGCGATTTCTGCGGAATCAACAACTTGGTGACACGTGAATCTCCTACATATCGGATGGGCATCTCGGTCAGGAACCAACCCTGTTCTACGTCCAGAGCGATCCACTCTGCAAGTGAACGAGCATGAACCCTCCAGGAGACTCATTTATTGTGCCGGGCGGTTTCCTTGCCGTTGCAAACGGTTGGACGAAGACGAAATATATTATCAAGCTCCCTAACGAAGTGCATCTGATTGCGTACATTAAAGGAACAAAGTCCGGATGCTTTGGCGTGCACGAAGGCGAGCCTTTAATTAAAAAAATACTGTGCGTCGTGCAAGTGTCAAGTGCGTCATATGGTCCGAGCGGCAAAAACACAGATACTACAGGTATGTATGCATCTAAGCGAAGTAGGCATGATGAAAAGTAGCTACTGGAGTTTTCACCCAGGCTGTAGCGCACCAGTGATAGCTGCAATGAGGATTTCTTCAGTGTGTGATTGCTTCAGTTGCACCGGGGCCTGAAGGCGATGTATTTTGTCCCTTATCTTTATGTGCGAAAGGGCTAGGTAGCTTAGATATCACAGGCGGCTGTGTGCGCTAGGCCGTAATATTTAGCATGTTTTATCGTGACTGCCACCTCACTAACAAGAAAAAAAAATACGGCGTTTTAATGCACTGCCGTTCGCGAGCCTCATAGCTCAACCACTCGGCTCGCTAACGGCGGTGCATCACAACACCCTTTTTTTCTTCTTTTTAGTCAGGCGGCAGTCGCGATAAAACATGCTAAATATTACTGTCTAGCGCACACAGCCACCTGTGATATCTGCGCTACCCGGCCCCTTCGCACATAAATAAAACAAACGACAAAATACATCGCCATCAGACGCCCCGAACAAATGCTCATTGCGGCTATCACTGGTGGGTTACAGGCTTGGTGCAAACTCCGGTAGATACTTTTCATCATGCACATTTCCTTTATATGCATACATACCTGTAACGAAGTGTTTTTCGCACAGTCGAGAGCACGCAGTCGGCTGCCAAGGTCGCCCATTCACGTCTTGACGCTTGGTTGCCCTAATCCAAGCTTCACGCCGTTGCAGGTCGCGGCTCTCCGAAGGAAACCTAACAAAACGCGTCTTGCATCCCGGCACGCCTCGAGAGTGGCAGCCGTAAGCGGCACAGGTGGTTGGCATCGTTTTACCGAGGCTGTGAACGTGACCGCGCCTCCAGCCCCCGTGCGTTGGCTATGAGTTGCGGCGACGAGAAGCGCCGTCGACGCCTCTCAATGTGTTTTCATCAGTCGCCGCTGGGGCTTCGCGCATGCGCAGAAAACTCGCGCAAAAGGCGGATTCTCCCAAGCGGGGGCGAAAGGAGGAAAGAAAAAGCTGAAAGGGGGACTTCTCCCTCGCGCCTAAATTTTCCCCTCGCACTGACGGCGCCGCCGACTGCGCTGCGTGGCTTGCTCCGTCGCGTGAACCGCTGCAACCGTTACGACTCCGCTCGTTTTGAATTAGAACCGTCGTCTGCGTAGCTTAGCACTGTGAATTCTCTGCGTGTTGGCTTATCGGCCAAAGTCGCGATTTTTCGTCGCGGTTCTTTTACTCTGTGCATCTCATTCCTGCTGGCTCTTCGCCCCTTCGTGAGACGAGAGACTTGTCTGCGTGCACCTCCAGTTCCGTGGACTCATCTCGTCTGCTGATTGTGCTGGCCATTACAGTCGGCGATATCCGCTGTGTTTCGTGTTGTTGAACTTGTTACCTTCATGTACTGTGGAGAGACGTGCGTTTCGAAGAAAACTGTTCTTCCAAGAAGGGTAGTGTAAATTTTTAATCATGCATTTTGGTTATGTATAGCACAGTGACATGTGATTACTTGCATCAAATACCAACCGCTAGGTAACTAGAACGCAGGTATTTGCTCATGTTTCTACATTGCTTTGATGGTATGGAATGCGTAGAATGAATATGTGCATCATTTATTTAATTTCATATCAACTGTACATATCTGTACATCAACTGTACAACTGTACATCAACTGGCAAACTGGGTTCTTTTGTAGTGATAAAGCAAGCATGCAAGATTACAATGTTAGCGCAGAACACATAACACTACTGTAAACTGTTAGCTATGTAAAGTGCGTGTGTGTGAGGGATACCTTGTCGCACCTTTTCATTTTCTGTTTCACGTGCAGTTAATAAAAAAGTGAAAGGATATCTGCTGTTCTCTGTGCTATTTCTTGCTGCGGTTGGGTACGCTTGCTCGCGAGCGCCTGTGCCCTCGAGAGCGCTATGCTTGTGGTTTTCCTTTCCATCACACTGTTCCTGCCGCGAGCCGGTCGCGCCGCAGCAGAACGATGATGCGGTACAAAATCCACGGGCAGAGCGTTTTTCCGGGCGCGGGCGCACGCGAGCGTGCGACCCGCGCTGCTTGAAGCAACCTACCGACACGCCCTTCAGCGCACCGTTTTTTTGGACCAGTCCGCTATACGGCCTCCCCCGTCAAGTCCATTTTTTACGCGCTCCCTCCCGCTATAATCCTATAATGGGGAGTTTGGTGCTAGCGTCTGTAATTCGTGGCCGCTGGGAGGTATAGGGAGTTTCACACCCCTGGTTACGCTACGAGATGCAGAAATCCTTTTACTTTGCTTCCTTTTCAAACAAAAAATAGTCTTCAAGTATTCATTCTTCCCTCGTACACTGGAGTGGAACGGCCTCGATGGTGTGTGGTTTGAGGTTGAAGACATCCAGCAATTTCAGGCGTTCATTGAACATCGTGTGTGGAATTTAGTCATCATTTGCAGTCACTTTTCTGTTTTGTAATTCCATTCATGTATCTACGGTTTCATGTATTTTATCCTTTTGGACATTATTTTATTATTGTTTGTGCTATTTTGATGTTCACTGTTGTTATTCCCACCCTGCCACGGTTCCTACCTTTGGGCTATCAGTATTGCAAATAAATAAATAAAATAAATAACATTACTTACTTGGCTTCATATTTGTTCTCATTTGCTGAATTTATTTCACTTTTACTGTCTTTGAGTAGTACTTTCCTCACAAGCTTTCACTAAAGCTCAAGGCAAGCATGGGAAGGAAACGTGACCTGGACTGGAGTTTGAGAGGCATTCAGAGCACTGGAAGAAGTCAACCTAGCCACCATCATATCAGCGGCAATAGTCACAATCATCTATGAAGAACAGTACTGTGGGCTAATGGCAACAGTAAAGGTCAGGATCTTTGTTGTCTTCAATTCTTCTGCACCTTTCCAATGTGCTCGTCGATTTGGCTGGCGACGTGTAGTTCACACACAAAATGAGACGAAGGACGACGCACTTGAAGTAACGAGATGAAACTTAACTTTATATAACAAAAACAAAGTACAGAAAACTTATTTGCAAAAGAGAGGCGACTGAATGAAAACTACGTGCTGCTCCATGAGCTGACTCGCTGACAGCAACATGAGCTCATTGCTCTTTTTACAACTTGCCTGTTACCGCCACCTTCGTTGACAACCAGAACCAGAACCATCGATGGCTGCGTGGTGCAGTCCTAAATAACCAGCACTGAAACTTCCAGGTGCGGAGGAGGAGTGAAAACAGCTTAGTGCTGCCAAAGTTATGCTTCCCTCCTCCGGCTGGCTAAAAAGACCTGGAATCTACGAGAAGCCATCGTCAGCACGCGTGGCCTTCCCAATGACGCGAAGCGAGAAGGAGGGCTAGGTTCGTTTGGAGGGATGCACGGGTGAGTCAGCGTGCCTTGTCGCCCATGTCGACGAGGGCGAAGAGGCGCTGCGCGGGGGCTGTGACTGCGCAATCGGCCACGCTTTGGTCGAGAAGCCGCTAGATTTTTTTCTATCTGTGTTGCTTCCCCCGGCGTGCGCACCGAAACAGGGACCACCACGGCCTTACACGCCCCACCGAGGATTGCTGGGCTTTTTTGCCCAGCCAAGCCGAATACATATCAAAGGCTGCAACTTTCCGTCCGCTTGAACACAATTCTACATGCACAATTTCTGCTCGCAGTAGCTTCGTGGCATACACGACATTCAAAACAGGTTACAGTTCTTGTTACGCAAAGTTCACAAACAACTTTGTCATGCCAGTCGCAGCACTGCATGCAAAACGTTCGCAACCAGTCTCAGTTCCCGATGATCCGCACGCAGGGCCCTTCACGATGGCCTTGTCCGGAAAGTGTCCTGGATGCACTTTGCTCATCAACACTCACTTCCATGTGCAGGTGAGCGAGGCCACTCACGCCCGCCGGCGCATCATGGCTCAGGCTTAGGTAGCGAAATTATTGTGTCACTGTAATTGCTAGCGCTAGGCTAGTGCGTTGTATAGGGCGGCTCGTGTAGGTTTGAGAGGATGCAGTATGCTAAAAACTCGTCCTTAGAATGAGGCGCTCATTGCCTCGCAGAGACACTCTGGTCCCTGTTCGCATATGGTACTTTACTGAGCACCACTCGCTGTTCTGTCCTCACTGTTGATCGCGACTGAACGATCTGTCTTGCGAATAGAATTTTTTGCAGTCAAAATTTTGTGTTTTGTCCGGGCGGTCTCAGCTTGCGCAGTTGCGGTCAATAAACCGCCAGTGATGGCACCTTGCTCGTCATTCGGGATTGCGCCAAGTGTCACTGTTCTGGCTGCGTTGGCTGCATTTGAAGCATCAGAACCAATTTTTCCACACGCCGCAGCTTTAGGCTCACGATCGCCTCGTCTACATTGAGTTCCAGTTTGGTCTCCTGCTGCCGCGTGCCTTCTGGTGCACCTGAGGGAACTCTAACGCACTCTGAAATTTGAGCGCATGCAGGCACTTCTATTGCTGATTCTTCTACAGTTATTCTGGCATTGTTTTCTTCGTTGGCCGGCAACGCGCCGCGTACGCCGACAGCATTGCTTGTTTTGGTGAAGGTCATCTCCGCTGGCTCAGTGCTCTGGTGCCGAGGCTGCTGTGTTACTTATTACATAGCTTGAAAGCACTGGTCGGTGCCGCTTTTTCGCGTTCTTAATTCTGGTTTAGCATCTGTTTCAGTTTGCCGTCCACAAGGCTTTTGTTGCATTTCTAATAATTTAATTTCTGCCTCAGGTAACGCTTTTTAAGTATTCAGTTCGTGCTTTCTTACTTCTACCTCGATCTTTTTAATTTCTATATCAGCTGTTATCTCCATCTTCATAATTTCTACTTTGATTTTTTTCCTTCGTTTCTGCATTTCTCGTCTCAGAGCCTCTCTTTTAGCCTCTCTCTCGAAACTTTACTATGTCCTTATTTTTCGTCTGCTACGTAATCCTTGCGTCTCAGTGCAACTATGGGAACCCTTACGGACACAAAGCCCATCCAGAAAACACTGATTTTCTGCTGGTCATGTTTACTAATCTAACTACACGTCGACACCACACACTTCCCGCTTTAAATGCTTGTCGGGTGCGCCAGTAAAATCTGTGGTTCTTTGTTGTCTTCAGTTCTTCTGCACCTCTTCAAGGTGCTCATTGATTTGGCAGGTGACATGTAGTTCACACACACTGAAAGGGGGTGTTTACTGTCTTTTAACAGGGATAATAGCCCTCTCCAAGTTGCACAGAGAACCACACAAGAGCGCAGCCAGTCTAGGCCTCCACAAGCGAGCTCGAGCAGCGCAGCGGCACTTCGTTGTTCTTCTCCTCGTCTTCATAATATCTTCGCAGAGTTCACTACAATTTCCCCCGGAGCGAAGAGGAGCCATCCTGGCGACTTATGGTGAGGGCAAGAGGAGTGGATCGTAGTAAGTTTTGAGGCGGCTCACGTGTACAGTTTCGCGGCCGCGATGACGCATGTCCGAAGAGGGAGTGAGTGGCTCCACGATGTAATTCACAGGGGAGGTTTGGCGGACAATGCGGTAGGGGCCGTGGTACTCTGTTCGAAATTTTGATGACAATCCCGGTGGGGTGCCAGGAACCCAGAGCCAAACAAAGGATCCTGTAGGGAAAATGTGTGGCGTCTGATTTTTATCGTGACGATACTTTTGGCGGCCTTGCGATTCCGATGTTAAACTGCGGGCTAACTGGCGGCATTCTTCCGCATGTTTGGCGACGTCTGAAAGGAGAGTCCACTCAGAGGAGTCAGGACGATATGGTAAAATAGTGTCCATCGTGGACGATGCCTCATGCCGATAAAGCAGGAAGGGCTAAATCCAGTGGTTGACTGCGTGGTGGTATTGTATGCGTACGTCACGAAAGGAAGAACAGCGTCCCAGTTGGTCTGATCAGCGGCAACATACATTGTGAGCATATCTCCAAGAGTACGATTGAAGCGCTCAGTCAGCCCGTTAGTTTGAGGGTGGTAGGCTGTTGTGGTCCGATGTATGATGCGACATTCGGCCAGTAGAGCTTCAACGACGTTGGAAAGGAAGACGCGTCCTCGGTCACTCAGCAGCTCTCGCGGCGCGCCGTGGCGAAGAACAAAATGATGTAGCAAGAACAGGGCAACTTCACGGGCAGTAGCGGCGGGTAAAGCGGCGATCTCGGCATACCAGGTGAGGTGGTCGATGCCGACGATAATCCACCGGTTCCCAGAGACCGTGCAGGGAAGTGGGCCGTAAAGGTCAACGCCAACGCGGTCAAAAGGGCGGGCTGGACATGGAAGTGGTTGTAAGCGGCCAGAAGCACTAGGTGTGGGTGACTTGCGGCGCTGACAGGCGATGCAGGAGCGGACGTATTTGCGAATATAGCCATACATGCCGCGCCAATAGTAGCGTTGAGAAATTCTCTGAAACGTCTTGACTACACCAGGATGGGTACACTGAGGGTCGGCATGGAAAGAGGCGCAAATTTCTTGTCGTAAATGGCGGGGAATGATGAGAAGCCACCGTCGACCATCAGGCATATAATTGCGGTGGTAGAGAAGACTGTCTTGTATCGTAGGGCAAAGTGGTGCTTGACGGCGTAAAGTCCGAGAAGGCACAGCGTTTGGAGAAGTGGACACGATGTCGATAAGAGATGCGAGCCACGGGTCTTTTCGCTGCTCCGCAGGCATATCAGCGATTGTTAGAGACGAGAGGACGGGATCAGCCGCCGAGAAGCAAACAGGTTCGATGGATAGGGGAGAATGAGACAGAGCGTCGATAGAGATCACTATAACGTTCGTGGGCAAACTTTGAGGCCTTGAGCTTTTCGCAGAGCACGCAGTTCTTGCCTCAGGAACCGCGGAGCTTAGTTTCCCTCGTCAGCAGGTGGTGGTCGCCGGCGCATTGGTGACAGTGACTGGCGCCGTGGAGAAGGAGAACGACGGGTTGTATACGAACGCTGTTCTGTGGCGTACGCAGGCGGAGAGTGGGCAGAATGAAGCAGCGGCGCTTCGTCGTTCTTCTCCTCGTCTTTGTGATATCCTCGCCTAGTTCATCCTCGTCTTCATAATATCTTCGCAGAGTTCACTACAATTCCAAAAACCACACAAGAGCACAGCCAGTCTAGGCCTCCACAAGCGAGCTCGAGCAGCGCAGCGGCACTTCGTCGTTCTTCTCCTCGTCTTTGTGATATCCTCGCCTAGTTCATCCTCGTCTTCATAATATCTTCGCAGAGTTCACTACAACACAAACACAATGAGATGTAGGACGACGAACTTGCAGTAACACGACGAAAAAATTTAATATGATACAAATACAAGATACAGAAAACTTATTTACAAAAGAGAGGTGATCAGTGCAGAGGGATTGCACGCATTAGTCAGCGTGCCTTGTTGCCCATGTCGACGAGGGCGAAGAAGCGCAGTGTGGTGGTCGGGATTGTGCAATCGGCCGCGCCTCAGTCGAGAAGCCGCTAGATCTTTCCATCTGTGTTGCTTCCTCCGGTGTGCGTGTCGAAACATTAAAAAAAACGGATCACCGCGGCCTTACAGCAACATTTATAGAGCACTGACCTTTGTCCTGCACTTGCAGAACACCAGGCACGTACAGGTGCCACTTCATCATGTGCATAACCCGATTTTCATTCCCGATGCCCATTTCCTGCTTCACAGGTGGGGTCTGCAATGGCAATACACACTAAGGAAGGGGACTGTGATGGGAAGAAGGCATTGCACTTGGCAATGATTGAAAATTCAACCTCTGTCTTTTGAACACTGGTGTTTGTGGAAGAAGAGGCCCTTGCTATCATCCTTGGTTCTCATGTGGTATGGTATTCTTTGAGGCACGTGGAAAAATGAATTGCCTGGGACATCCTTATTGCCCCAGGCCCAGATCCAGTGTGTGGTTCGGTTGGGATCTAGGTTTCGGAGGCCTTATTCAATAGCAGCAGAAAAACAGTATGCCACTGATCTGAGGTAGCTCTAATATCCATCAGGCCCTGCTGCTGTTTGGTCATTTTGTGATTCGCAATTTTCTGTTCTGAAAAGAGATGAAATGTTAGTGGCATCCCTTCAGTGTTGAGCTTCTCTGCACTCTTCTGCACGGCCGCCAGTGATGTAGGATCAGTGATGTCAGGTTCTTACTTAAGGGTGGGGCTTGTGTTGTGCGCGCATTTTGCTCATGAGTTTGAAAATGGGGCCACATATTGCCAATATAGGCTGGGGATGCCCACGGTCCCATTTCAGGCTTATGTGTTTGTCAGTAGTTGGCACTAAACTTTCGATCGGGCTCCACAATCAAAATATTCATATTTGTTTGTATTACATATTAATACAGTTGAATCCCGCCACAACGAATACCGCCACAACGAAATTTCCGCGACAACGAATAATTTTTTATTCCCCGCGAGTATCCTATAAGAATTAATGGCCTAAATTTCTCTGCACAACGAACCATTTTTGCAGAGCGTTTCCGCTTCAACGAAATTTTCGCGTTCAAAATCGAAACCGAAACTAGTTTTATTGGCGAGAAGTCCAAGTCAAATCCAAAGCCACATTAAGCATGAAATCACGTGATTGCAGTTCCGCCATTTTGGCTTTGTGTCGTGGTCGCGTTGTTCACTCGCTGCCTTTCTCTTCGACAACGACGAGTTTTCATCCGCAGGACACGATGGCAACGCAAGTGAAAAAACGCAAAACTCTTTCCCTTGAGCAAAAAGCTCAAATAATCGCCCAAGCAGAAAGCGGAAGGAAGAAAGCGGCAATTGCTGAAGACTTCGGAATTCCTGCAAGTTCGCTGTCAACGATTCTAGGCAATAAGGACAGCGCGAGAATGGCACTTGCTTCAGGCACATCCTCGAAGCACAAAAAGGTGACGCGGCCCCTCCATGAAGAGTTGGACAAAGCAGTGCATGCGTGGTTTGTGGAAGCACGAGCCAGCAACGTCCCCCTGTCCGGAAGCATCGTCCAGCAGAAAGCCTTGAACTATGCATGCCTACTTGGCATTGATGATTTTAAAGCCAGCATTGGCTGGCTAAACCGTTTCAAGGCCCGCCATAACATCGTTGGAAAAGTGTTGTGCGGCGAGTCAATGTCAGCAGACGTGGACGGAGCAGCTGCTTGGAAGGCGAGTAACATGGCCGGAATTTTAAGCAACTTCGCGCCTGCAGACATTTACAACGCCGACGAGACCGGGCTATTCTACGAGATGTTGCCGGCTAGGACGCTCGACTTCAAGGGGCAGCGCTGTCACGGCGGCAAACACAGCAAAAAACGCATCACAGTGCTGCTTTGCACAAACATGGATGGCTCGGACAAGCGTCCGCCGTTAGTCATAGGCAAAAGTGCCAAGCCGCGCTGTTTTAAGGGAACTCGTAGCCTACCTGTGCAGTACAAGGCGAACAACAAGTCATGGATGACCCGCGCTATTTTCACCGAGTGGATGATGGCATTCGACCGCGACATGAAGCGGCAGGGCCGTAAAGTTTGCTTGCTTTTGGACAATTGTTCAGCGCATCACTCCGACGAAGTCAAGCTCACTAACACGGAGCTGAGGTTTTTCCCTCCCAATTGCACGTCTGTCTTACAGCCTCTCGATCAGGGCGTGATTCTTAGCCTGAAGCGCGCTTACCGCGGGAGGTTAATTCAGCGGCTGCTTTTTAACACTGAAACCGGCCGAGACACGAAGGTGGACTTGTACGTGGCACTGCAGATTATGTCTGCTGCCTGGAGCACACTGGGGCGCTCAGTAATTGTGAACTGTTTCAGGCACGCCGGATTTGCCGAAGGTCGACCCGTACACTCTGCTGGCCTAACACCAGGCGTTACAGACGACGACGAAGAGGTGTCACCGGCTCCGGGGATCGCGGCCGCCTGGAAAACGCTGGGAGAAATAGGAACCGTGCCGCCTAATCTCGAGCTCGACGAATACATCGGCGCTGACGCTTGTGTTGTTGTTCACGAAGATGTGAGTGATGAGCAGATCATAAAAGCTGCCCGGAATGATAAGGACTCTTCCGATGAAGAAGACGACGACGTACAGGAAGCGCCGGCTGTGGCAACCGCCGTACAGGTGATGGACGCTTTTGATGTCATCAGGAATTTCGTTGCTATCCGAGACGACGATGTTGCAATGGGTTTGCTGACCGAGTGCGAAAATCCCGTGACGGCGTTGCTCGCCGTGAAGCGTAAGCAAACCAAGCTTACAGATTTTTGGCATTAAACGCCTTTGCTGCTGCTTGGGCAATTCTTTCTGCGTTTCACGTCAAATTTTTGCGATAACGAAGTTCCGCGAGAACGAATTTTTTTTCGTGCACCGTGAATTTCGTTATAGCGGGATTCAACTGTATTAATAAATAAGCTGCACTGCTATGGAAAGATGGAATGGAGGAACTTTGTTTGAATTAAACAGCCTCACTTTGGGATGTGGTTTTATGGCTCCTAATACCCCAGTCACACGGCACTTCTCCAAGATCTTTACTGCAAAGGAGGTTTATTGCATTAAAGGAGTAAAACTAAAAAGGAGAAGCGCCGTAGCTACATCACAAATGCAAAGGAGATAGATGACGATGATAATTCATTTTTTGTGAGCGCCATCTGTCGAGCGGCAATCACAACAGCTGTCAACCGCTGCGCTTGAAATGGCGCTAGTAACAGCTATTGAAATTGAAGTAGAAGATATATTTCAGCTTAAGTGATTAATGCACAAGACTACCCTTGTTTATGTTAGGAAAAGCAACCCACTCATTAATAAAGAAATATTCTAAGGGTTTGAAGTGGACGTTTAGTTGCTGCTGAGCAAATAACGTGGAATTTTGTCACAGTTACTCTGTTAGTCTGCACTTGTGCTTTTGTCATTCGTGTAGCCATGAGGCAGCGTTTGAGTGCAAGTATTGCCTGTGAATGCTTCCGCATGTATTAAATTTTGACGTCCTTTTCTCTGCCGACCACAGCTCAAGACAAGCCTGCTCACGTTGTATTAGATGTAACAATAAGGATTAACAAGTTTTTAGAATAAGTGTAAAGTGTCCTATTTATAACCTCATGGCTACTTACACTGTTGCAGTATTCTTTCGATGTTTCTGTTTTTTCAATAAATAAAGAAATATTGCAATGTAAACTCTAGCAAAATAGCCAGTATAAACACAGCAAGACGCTGTCACTACTCGCATGTGACTAGCACATCCACAGTAATGGGAAAAACATCTCCACTGTCCTGAAGCAAGGTGACCCTTTACAGCGTTGGGCTCCCTCTAAGCTGCTGCTGTTAAATTCAAACTAAATCTATCAACCTAGTAACTTGTGCATGCAGGTACAGCATCATCCTTCTGGTCCTTGTAGACCATAAATACCCGTTTTGGTATGTGTCAGCGGGCAGCCTAGGGCGATGTCACGACGCTCACGTCTACGCTTAATCCGAGCTGGCTAAAACTGTCAAGGGAGCACTGTTTAAGTCTTCAAAGATAGTCATAAATGGCACTGCCATGCCCCCAGTAATCCTTTGTGGCCAGGATTTTCCCCTGACGGGGAATCTCGTCAAGCCCTTCCCGCATAATGGACCTTTGCGGGAAGAAAGTAAACTCTTGAACTATGACCTGTCGAAGACTAGAAGGATTGTAGAAAATGCTTTCGGGAGGTTGAAAGCTCGATTTCGCCACACTATGAAAAGAATGGAGTGCAACATAAGGCATGTTCCCATGATCATCAGAGCCTGCTGCACACTAAACATCTGTGAGCATTTCGGTGCCCTACTACAACAACAATGGTTGGATGAAGGTACTTGACATGACACAGCTTTTGAGTAGCCTAATCACACAACAGAAATGGAAGTTGACAGTGGGGTTAAGGTTCGGGCAGCACTCGTGCATTATTTTCATCACCAGCAGTTGTAAGGAGACTAGACCTGACGAGTGTTGTCTGCTATATACCTTGCCGAGTGGCCAGCATTGCAGCAAAAAAAAACTGCCTTGAGTCCTTCATGCAGCATGTGGATCAACGGTAGCATGTACATAACAGTAACACAAACTGACTTTTCCACATTTTACTTCTTCAAATATTCCTTCATCACATTAACAAGCTTTTCTTCAGTCTTCACTTGGCACTCCCGAAGCACAAGCTCTTGCCTCCTGTACTCCTCCAAGCCTTGTAGCTGGAGACTCTGTTCTGCTATCATTGACAGCTGATTCTCTTCTCCTGTAGTCAGCGGCCGCTTTCGCTTCCGCTTTGGCTGTTGTTGTGTAGTGGCAACAACAGCAGGTGGCAATTGTTGGCTAATGCCAAGCACAGCTTGCGGAGTGCTGGTCTAAATATCTGCTGCATGCACTTCAGCAGCAGATGCACTACCTTCTTCATCGTCAAGATGAAAGGAACAGTCCTCTCCGCTGCCTGTCTTCATGGCAGTGATGATCTGCATGAAAACAGTTTGAAGCAAGATGAAATGTGAACAGCATTCAAAACTGTCGATGTAGTAGGGTAGCACTTTAAGTAATTAAAACATCCAGATAGAGATGGCTGGCAAAGAAATTGAACAGTTCAACCAACAAGCAGTCCTCTTTTTATTTTCAGTGACCTCAGTGTTCAACATGAAAACCATGCTTTCTTGTATAATAGCAAGACATCTTCATAGCCACCACAACAGTTTACATAATCATCTGTCTGCCTTACATTTCAGTATATAACAGCTGTGATCACCTGCTAATGTTTTAACTTGGCCGTAGCATGACTTTTAAACCTTGTGTCCTTACGTTTAATAAATGTTTGTCATATTACATCTGCAGAGTTGTCATCTGAAATAGGTATTCAAAACCTTTGCTGAGCCAGAAATGAAGTTATTTGTTGAGCAGCCTGGCTTCATATTTGAAGCATGGCCATTTCATCCCAACCATGTGATCTGAAACCTAGCTGTATTTCTGCCTTGAATGAAGGACTGAATTTTCCTATTAGCACTTTTCTACTTTGTGCATTTAGCCTGTCATTTATGTTTGTTGTGGCAAGGTTGAAATGCCGTCCATGCAGATGGAGATGCATATTATTCCATGGAAGTTACCTTTTCGACTGTGCTGAGAGGGTTGCAGTTGCTCTCCTTCACCAGGGAACGGTCGTTCACAGGCAAGCTGCCCAGGAACCTGTTTATTTTCCAATAAAAAATCCAAGGTATTGCACCTTGGCCGGTGTGCTTCCGTGACCACCTCCTGCAAGTAATCAAAGTTCAATGAGCACTAGGCTCCTAGCAACTGGACAAATCAAAATTTTCTTCATCCGTTGCCCATTTTAGCTACTGCGATTGAGTTACCAAGACTACCAAGCTGTTTTTTTCATGTGGGATGAAATGAAATCTAGTGTAGGGCGAAATGTCGAGAAACCTAATGCGTTAGCGTGATTGGTATATAAGAAAATGAGACTGCATATGCACGACACAGCCTGCAAGAACAACAAAAACACGTCACTGCGCAACTCGATGAAAAAAAAATTTGGATCTATTCGACTCCAGATCGTAGCTTGTGATCAATGGACGCGGCACTACGTAAGCACTGGCTTGTTTTAGCTAAATATTATCCACGCTTCAATACAGGCGCCAAGTAATATTTGGCAGCATGCCCATCTGTAAAAGATAGTGCTTGCATAAGTAGTTAAAATTTGCGAACTGAAATTTAACATGAGACTTCGTCATACCAGCCGATTCACATTCACTGCTACATGCCATAGCTTGTTTTGATATGAAAAAAATTCCGAGAGCGTGCAAAGTTCCCAAAATGCAGCCTTACAAAACACGTCACTGCACAATTCAGGCCTGTTGCTTCTGAGGTCGAAGAAGCGCGCGAAGTGGTGCTCGTCGAGCGCCTAGCCTCAGTTTGGTGTTATCGACGTCGTACGTATACAATCACTCATCCAAGAGAATAGCACTAGCTGCTAACCGATATTCCGTCGTGAGGTTCTCAATCTTTGAATGAACCTGCTCTTTTGTTTTGACAATGCCTTGTTCGGCCAGTGCGAGAGCTGAAGGGTGGTCCTCCCACAAGCAGATAAGGGCCCAGATTTTGCACTCTGGCCAATGCGCACATGACCCTCCGGCCGCATTTCTCAACGCGCACTTTTGCGTGCCCGCCTGACAGGCCTCACCAACCAGCTCCATCGACATTTGGCCGAAAATTAAAATACAGTACGTTTAAAAAATAAATATATAAAACAGCTGATTAAAGCGCAGCAATAAGAAATAAATAGTAAAAAGCAAACAAACAACAAAACGACAAATGCTGGCGCAAGCAAAAAACAATGAAGACCGCACTAAACGCACATCGCAACAAAGCGACATGTATGTCGATGCGGCCGCTGAAAATGTTCGAAGTCTTCTATCAATACTCGAGATTTTTAAAGTTCATAGAAATGCAAAGTTAACGCTAAATAGAATCATGCAGGCTTAAATATTAAAATTACATTTGTGTGAACGTTTTTGTTTCTCTGTTGTTGTTTTAAGCCCGCTCGGTGTTGCTCAGGTTTGAGCTGCTCCTTTACGCAGCTAAGGGCCGCTGACGGCTGCCTTTCCTGCTACGGCCCTTTATTGCAACGGGCGCACGACTTTGCCGTGTAGCTGCGCATCAACGCCTTTGCAGCAAAGAACCTTAATTTTCAAGGCCTTACAAGTGCCCGTGTGACGGTTATAAGCCTGCCAGGTTTATGGTGCATTTTGTTAGGCTTCTCATGTCGAGAGGTACAGGTGTTGGGGCTGGAAAATAAAAAGAATAAACAAAATGCTCCTAGTCCATACTGCCTAGTGGCGCAGTTGTGTTAATCGTACAAAAAAGCCTCGTTAATTCGGATCTCACGGCAGTGAAAATGATTACTGAATGATCCGAATGTTGAATTTTGAATGAGCAACAAAAGTGGCATGTGAACATTTCTTTTATTCTATACCTTTACTTCGTGAAGAAATCAGTGATGCTTGTTTGCTTTTTTGCAAAAAATTGGGAAGTACAGACCAGTTTTCAGACACTGGACAACCTTTACAAGACTGGAGCATCGTAACAGAAGTCCTCTAAAACTGAGAAATCTGCGTCTAGCGGTACGACGCACTGGGGGTTCATAACACGGGCCATGTTCATAGAGCGAGCCCTCTTCATCAGATGCTTCATCCTCCACACTAAGGAGGCATCACTGAATATTTCATCATCGCTTAACTGGCCAGCAGCGATTACACTGTCATCAGTGGATGTGTAGTCGGCAAGATTCACTTCGGTGGGGAGCAGGTCGAAGAATTACCCTCGGTAATCACGGGTTGCAACAGAGCACCACCAGAAGTAGATGTGCAGTATAGCAGGCTTCCAGGACCGAAGCAGGACACTGATAAGTTAGTTGGTATATTTGAAATGAAAGAGTAAAACTGCACAAAGACTGGACAAAAGACACACACAAGTACAGAAAATGTGCCTTGTCTGTGCTTGTTTGTGTCCTTCGTCCCACTTTTGTGAGCTCTACTCTTTCACTCATCCAGGACTGAAGTACTCTGGCCTGGCTTGCACCCCGGGCTTATGCTGCGCGACTTCTAATGCGTAAGCGTCAAGTGGGTATGGTTTCAAGCTTGTGTCACCAGAAATATTTTGGCAGGATTACGTTCCAACGAATTGAGTGATAAGAAAGCAAATGGTTGCACTAGATAGAGGATGAAGAAATCTCAGTTGGGAAAAAGTTTGGTGCATGCAGAACAATTAATTAGAGCCAATTTAGTCGATCAGACCTCGGGTATATTGTGTCACCAGTGGCAGTTTTATGTCTTAATGAAAGGAGCGATAAAAAAACGAGTGGTTGCACTTGATAGGGAATGAAAAAAAATCTCTGGGGAAAAGTTTGATGCATGCCGATGAAGTCTATCACACTATGGGTATGTCGTGTCAGCAGAAGTTTGTTGGCAGGATTTCCTTCGAACAAAACTGTTTATAAGGAAATGAATGGTTACCTGGATAGAGGATGAAAAGCTGAGGAGAACATTTGGTGACTGCAGAGTAATTATTTAAAGGGACACTAATGACACCCAAACATGCTATCAAAATCTAATAAATGGCATTTCGTGACATTGTCGCTATATATCCGAAAGCAAAAAATCGAATTATTGCTAAGGTATTGCGATAAGAAGTTGAGTTTTTTTCTTTGTTCCCGCTGGTAGAATTCAGTTTTCTCCTACTACTTAGTAGGGTAGAATGACGCACACTATGACGCAAGAGGAGGCTCCGTGATTGCTGGCGCGCGGGTGCGGAGAATACTTTGCAGTTGCGTGGTGAGTCATGATCTTCATTCGATACGCATTTAGGCGCTTCTGCTGCTCCGAGCTCATTTCAGGTGCCGCAGGTCCAAAACGAAACTGTCTGAGCACGCACGAAGTTCCTGAGCCGGAACATAACCAAAACAAGTGGGCGCCTGTGGTGCTGCCAAGTAAATTTTTATATTTGCCTTGCAACATTTACGTTGTCTTTTTGCCTGCGTTTATGTGTGATAAAAGCATGTTATGTTTGAGACAAAACCTACTACCGCATTCAAATGGGCAACGTAATTCGCATCTGTCAGCCTCCGGACTGCTCCAGCGCATCTGAGACTTAGGACAGCGGGGATCAAGGTATCACTGACATCTACAATGGCCGTCCAATGACGAGTCTGTGACTACAAGACTTAGGACAGCGGGCAGCTGTCGCTGGCTTTTGCAGCGGCAACTCCGACGACGAGACTTAGGACAGCAGGGAGGTGTAGCTGGCATATTCGCAGACGGCTCATTCAGGTGCTTCAGGGGGAGGTCAGGGTGAACCCAAGACTCTCGAACGCTCGCGGACGAGGTTGCCCTGGCCTCATTTTCTTGTTCTATTTATACCCCCTTCAAAGCCAAGGGCGTGGGGAGGGGTACTCCCTGCGAAGCGAGGTATGCTGCTTGCTTGCATAATCTATCGTCCTTTAGTTTGAGTGCCATCATCAACTGCGAACTATGCCTTTTGGCATAGGGATGATGTCTGTACAATGCCCAATCCCTGACATCACACTGGGTGTCTATATTGAATTCTTTGTCAAGTACTACTGCATCATCCTGTGAGCTCTTTTTTTAGTACTTTAGACTTCTCTACATAAGCTTTGTAAAAATAAAAAAACCCAAGGTAAGCGTGCGAACGTACCAGAGCAAACCCAAAATGTGTGTGTTTCGAAGTTTTTCATTCCGCAACTGACAGAAGGCCTTAGAGACAATTGATAAATGCAAATATTTCATTTAAACGCTGTACAGACATCACACATACTTTTGACTGCAGCGGTTTGTCTGCACAGAAGAAGGAATGAGGCAGGATTCAACGCTGACATTGTAGCTCTGCTCGAATCAGCGCTCCTATCCTGATCGGCCAGTCTAGAACTCATGCATATTCTGCTGCGTGAGATGCAGAAGCACTGAAAGGTTGTTCTCCCAACCTGTTATGGGGACCACCAACGGAGGTGCAGAGCTGCTCGTCATATCATGTACGAATAACACCAAGACAACTGAAAACTTCAAAGCACATAGACACACACAAACGCCAGCGGTCACACACAAACCCTTCACAATGCTGGAGATGTCGGGTTGCCAGGCTGGACAGCAACATTTGCAAGGTTTTGCAAAGGGTCCATATGTAATTTAGGTATGGCTATTAGCAAGCTACAAATGAATTATGTTAGCAAGCAGGTTGAGAGATGCTACCGATGGCATAAATAGTGGTGCAAACATTACCAATGATTTGTTTTTACAAACAAGGATCATACCTCAGCTTATTCTGAAAATTCCAGCATCGGGGATAACCAAATTTTCCACTGAATTGCATGTGGTTAACAATCGTAGCACAGGCTGACGCATCAACACAGCAACAGATGGTGTGGACTACAGATACAGTTGTTCTCCCACACAGTCTTTTCAAATTTCTCTATTTCTTCAACAAATCTATCCATGAAGACATTTTATATTTGGATGGTGTATTTGGGGATGGGATGGGAAGCTAACCAAAGTCCTCCGAGCAAGACATTTTGGAGGAGCTCATTGATGATGAACTGAACGGGCCACACTGACAATTTAGGGGATTTAAAAAGGAGGTTCCCATCTGTTTTAAAATTATAGTTACATCTTGCTATGATATCTTTCCATTTTTCAATTTTCTATATATTGCTGCACTTGTTAAATCATGCACTGAATCTTCTTGCAGCACACTTTCAATCTACTGTTTGAGATACAAGGCTTTTTTACAGCAGCTAGTAGTTTGATGAAGCTACTAGTTTATATTCAATATGCTAAAGAAGAAGCTACTGCTTCATACATATTTAGTATGCTAAAGAAACACCCCTTTTCTTTCAGCTGTGGGACGGGAACATTTCTGTCTCATGTCTCGTAGTGCATGGCATTTGGTGCACTGAGTTCTTGCAGTGAACTTTCAGTCTCCTTCTTTTGGAGATACAAGGCTTCTTTACAGCGGCTAACAATTTGAAGAAGCTGCTGCTTCATATTCAGTAGGCTAAAGAAACCCCTTTTTTTCAGCTTTGAGACGTGAAGATTTTTGTTGCATGGTTCGCAGTGCACGCCGTTTTGGCGCACTTTGAGCACAGCAGTTGCCTCAGTAATCAGCAGTAGTGATGCCTGACAGAGCTTATCCATTTGCAGACTCCACAGTTTCCAGTGCGAATACTTGATGCACGGAAACAATTTGCAAGGATGCCAAAACAATGCATCTATGAGCTGCAACAGGCCATCTACAGTGTCCCACGGAAGGCCAAGCACGACAACGAAAGCAAAGTTCATCACGAGCACAGTGACTTTCGACGTAGTGGAGCCAAGGGAGGTGGCAATGTCGTACTCGTCGCATGCCGCTTTCAGCGCTTGGCTGACATCGGATGATTAGAGTTGGTCTGCTCCGCTACTTGCCATTGCCGTGCACAAGCTAACTGCCGTCTTTGCCTCCATGGTCGGGATTTTCATTACATGTGCTCATCGGGCACTTAGTATCACTTAAGCTTGCCAGGGGCTCTGTATCGATATGCTGTGTACGAATGGCAGCTGGGGGATCACTATTTTCTACAGCTGCAACCCTGTCGTTCATCTGTAGGCATCGATAGCTGCGTGTTGACCATGGAACAACAACCGGTTCAATTTCGAGGAAGTAGGATTTACGTTTATTCTTAGACGAAGCGTCTTCTATTTCCTGCTCACAAAGCTGAACAAACTATAGGGTCTGTTGCCATTTAAAGCAACGAAGCCCAAAAGTAACGGGCCGAAGGAGTGCGAGACGAACTAGGAAAACAAAAAATAAGCTTTTGGAACTTTCTTAACGGTTAGTGTCCAGTAAGCAGCTATAACTTTTATATAAGCCAGCCAAAATTTACTAGTTTACAGACTGTTCCACCATCTAGTGAAGAAAGATATGCCTTAAAATTTCAAGCTAGTGCCCCCCCTCTCACACGCCAAAATTACCTGAAAAGTGGGCGAGGGAGGGAGGGTGCTTTCTCAGAATGGGACAGAAATTCAAGATGGTGGCAGCATTTTTCTACCAGAAAAGAAAGCACCCAAGGAAAAAGATAAGTATAAATGTACACTTGGCACCATTTTATTCATTATTATTATTATTATTATTAGTTATTGAGAGCCGATATATGTGGACATTTTTTTTGCCTGGGAACAAAATAGGGTTGAGATTATTGTCAGCCTGCAACAGTTACAGGGATAAGAGTACCAGTGAAATTGAGAAATAATCTGTTTTCTGGCTCCTGATGTGCTCCAAAACTTCGTGTATTATACAGAGGCCCTGTCCAATGTCCACCTCCCGGCCTAGGCACCCGTGTGCTGTGTGATGTCAGTGCACGTAAAAGAACCCCTAGTGGTCGAAATTTCTGGAGTCCTCCTTTACGGCGTCTCTCATAGCCTGAGTTTCTTTGGGACGTTAAATCCCACAAACCAACCAACCAATGTCCACCTGCCAAAAAGTCCCTTAAGCAACATTTATATAGGGAACATTTCACTAGCATTTCCTGAGCGACCATGTACTACTTACTATATGATCATCTCTGCCCGTGTTTGCAAGTCCTCCAGAAGCTCCTTTGCACGGTTCAAATTGTTCTGCCAAATGTGCATCATTGGCAGCTGCCTGTATTAGAGTTGCTCTGGTATAGTGGCAGGTGAGATGAGCTGGCTGCCTGTATTCCGATATCGTAAGCAAAAGCAGAAATTAAGCAAACATTAATCCACAAGTGTCAAAATGGGTACAGAATAAAAAGCTGAGCATCTTTTTCCTAGACACAGCCAAATGCCTCACATGGCAAAATGCAGAAGGGCTGAGCCTACACACTCATGATGCAGCAACTCACCCACACTCACATGTTAGATATTCTAGCTTCTGACAGCAGCCAATATATGACATATGCTATGTCATTAATTGCAAGTAAATATTTACAGACTCCATTTGACCTTGTCTCAATATCTGTGATTCACACTGCCTAATTCCACATTAAAGAAAGACTGAAGTGTATTAGAGCATGCTTATTTTACTATGATGTATAAGGCATTTTACACATGTATTACCAACCATATGGTATTCACTTACGAACTCTAAATTCAATCTGTCATCCCAAGCGCCTTGTTTCCATAGACTGATTGATTTCTGTGACAGACAGCAGAGTTGAGTGTAGGTCACATAAGATGGAAAAGCTGTGAAATAATTGCTGCTTCATTGACTTCACATCAATAATCAACCTGCCTCAAGAAAAGGAATGTGAAACTGGCTCTGCAGTTCTGCTCAGCAATAGAATGCGAACATAATGAGGGGAAATATTTTATGCATTAAATACTTGTAGGTTAAACACTGTGTGGTGGCCCTTATATGTCACTTAAAAGTTGACAACATGCAGTTAATGTTTGGTGTCTACATATTTCACAACAATGAGAAAAATGATAGGAATCATTATTTCTGACCAAATCAGGCAAGTACCTCACCCTATTGTAGCGTAAAATAAAAATTACCACTAAATCAAACTGCTCTGCAATGTTTGAGACCTAACAGTGAAGGATTAGACCAAGAGAATTTATTTTGCCGTGTTCTGCGAGATGCAACTACAAGAGTTCCACTAGTGCACGACTTGTCCAGAACGGAGCTGCATGATCTCACTGTCCTATTTTTTTCAGATGGATGATCATTTCTTCTTTTCACTTCAGCTCTTCTTATCCTCACAATCGACTCGTGACCACTGAGCATGCCCACTGTATCGTGGAAAGTGGTAGCCGTGCACCACTAGGATGAGACAAGCCACTCATCTTACTAGGGCAATCATAGCGAATTAAGCCACCCACTTACACTCGTTCAAAGACCTCCAATGGATGGCCTCGGAGTGCCCTGTAGGCTAGCTATTTGTTAGTGGGCTTCAGCATTGATGTCAATCCACCTCTTTTTTGGGTTGGGGCTTTGTTGAGGGCCGAGCATTCTTTTTTTCTTGTCTAGAATGTTAAGCAAATCTTCTCTAGGTCCTTTCTTTTTTGAAAAGCAGCAAAATATTTCAGCAATAGTTTAACTCATCCAGAAAATATCACAGGCACCTTTACAGAGCCTATGAAAATGATTGACTCAGCTCTGGTGAATCATCACTGTCACTGGTGTCCACTATTCTATTTACACACACTCTTCTGAAGCCCACCTTCCCTAGCACGTCTGCCTCAGGCAGAAAAATATTCCAGCCAAGCACGAAAATTGTGACATGGAGAAAATAACTGTCAATGTTATCACTGAGCACTTTGCACTTCGGCCGGGAAAGCTACTCAAGCAAACACAGAAACCAGCTCTTCGACCATCTCCACTGAGCTTACTTGCTTTAGAGGGATAGCTTCTGGGAATTTAGTGGCCGGACATACCATAATGAAAATATATTTTTAACCTGACATACTCACGGGCAACAGTCCCACTATGTCCACAACACGTAAAAAGGGCTCTGTGATAACGGGAACTAATTTAATGGGTGCCTTCCTGGTTTCGTGTGGCTTTCCAATTCACTCGCAAATGTCGAATGTCGGCATAGCTGCATGATCTCCAAAACTTAGGCCCTTTTTTCGTGAGCAACATGACCAAGCGATTGGGAAATATGTAGGGATACTGCTTTGGCAGGTTTTGCGAGACGGCTGCCTCGGTGTGAAGCACCCCGAATGGCCCCTCGATCACGACCTGGGCAATGGGCAAACGTACTGTTCTCCTCAACTGCATGCCATATCCAGGCACATTCACCCACGAATTCTTCGGCCCTAACGTATTCAGGATGTATGACGTCTTGTGGCACTGGAGTCACGGAGAATTTTGCATAGTTGCCATTTACATTCAGGTCCTTAAGGTACGGTTGCAACAACCGCAAGTTGTCTTCATTATCCAGGAACGAGCAGACCACTTTTGGATTACGGCAGATGGCCGCTACGTACCCAGGCTGCTGGCAGTGGAAGCAGACGACTGGCTTTTTAGATTCAAAACCCTTTTCTTTCCTCTCATCTTCGAGCTGCTTACTGCAGCCTTTTGCTGTGCAATTGGGATATTGGACAAATTTTTCGTTTTTCCATTTGCGTGAGAGTGTGTTCAATTATCCCGACCAAGCAGTGAATTGTTTATGTACCAACATACTAGTGCAATGAAAAAGCTGCTCTAGAACAATAAATCATTCGCTCTTATAAGTGCCTTAAATTTAAGTGGTACCAAAAGCATGCTGCATTCCGTTCCATGAATATGCATGGTATGACACTGAAGGATATATTCACTTTGTGCCAGTTCAGCTGTTTGTGCAGTTTTCTATGCCGGAGTGGTAAATAACTAACATGCGGTCACAAATGTTGTTTTGTCCAGCCACATCACTGAAGCAAATTATATGCCTGATTTTTATACAGGCTCCAGACTTGTCAAGCATTGCAACTGCAGAGTCAGTCATGTATGGTCTCGCGCTGTTCGCTGTGGGACATATACTGAGACACTGCGACCAGTATTTTCACACTGAGTGAACGCTGCAGCCAGTGAAAACACAGGAAGTTTCAAGCCACAAAGCTTCTTGTTCAGAAGATTAATGCATGCACGATCACCAATGTAGTATTCTCTTGGATTTGATAGCTAAAGCTCTGCAAACTGACATGCCACACCTAACGGAACACAGTGCATGTAATCAGGTGTAAACTTCCCAGATTACATCAAGGTGTGGCAAGTTTAGCAGAGTTGTTGATCCCTTTACACCTTTCACAATTGTTTTTTCTCTGCAGTCCTGTCATCAAGATTGGTCATCAAGAGTGTACTTGACTGCCCCTGTTTCCAAAAGCAAAAAAAGAAACGAGAAGATGAGGCAGAATTATTGAACTCTCTTCCAAAGTGCTAGAAATTTCAACACTTATGCAGGAAAAAAGAATTGATATTTCTATGCATGGAGGTCGACAAGTTAAATATTACTGGCTAATCTAATTAAGCTCTAAGAGTGAAATGCAAAACTATTGGGACAAGAACATGCTGAGTGAATGGTAGCTTTATGAAAATGGGTGTAATTATTTTAAACCGCACCTCTTTGGCACCCATTCCTGCATTTCGCATTGTCGCTGTTACCATTGTCCCTCGTAACCAGTGCTCCCGCTGCCACCGTCCGTCGCTGCATCTACCTTCCCTCCTTTTCCTTAGCTGTGGTGACCATGCGTGTTCTCAGATTGCTGCACACGCTCTTGCTGCCACTGTTCGCCGCTGCATCGACTGACTAGCGGCGTCAGCGGCATCAGTCAGTCGCTGCTATCTCTGCCGCATAGCTTCCTGTGGGCCCACACGCTGCCTCCCGCAACATCCCGACAACTTAATCACTCTCTTCGCTCCTCCAATGCCACCCCTTTGTGGAGGAAATCAGCGCCAGATCAGAGGTGGCGGATCTCGATATGTGCACTGCCCGAGCTGAAACGCATACTTCAATCTACCGAAAAGTTGAAACAGCTGATGAGCTGCATTCTAATTTCGCATTAGGAAGTAACATAATCATGGCATTTTTTTTCAAGTGTTCAAGTTCAGATCACCAAGGTAAAAAATATTACCTAGCAAACTTTTATTCATATGCAATACTGCTGCTCCTACACCAAGAGCGCGGCATATAGTCAAAGCTTTATCATGCACAAGAGTGAAAAGAAACACTTATGGGAGAGTTGTTTTGCCATTGTCAGTTTACCTAGCAAAAATATCATTTTCACAATGGGAGCAAAGGGAAAAATAGCATCCGCATTTTTCTTGGAATGGTAAGCACACATATCTAGTACAGATTTCACTGATGCTATAGATACTCAGACCCTGTGAGAGCCCTCGGGCTCTTTAAACACCTGGCACGGCACAGTGTTGCATCGTAAAAGTTGCTAACATCGGCATAGTGCTGTCCACAAATATGGATCTCACCCTCAGAAGCTAGAAAATTTCTAATTAGGACAACATTGCCATCTTTCATCCTCACAGCTGTCTTTTGGCTTTGTAGAAAGCACTTTTTTCCCAATCATAGCCTTGCTGAACTGTTGCCCATAAGAAGTTTTCAGGAACTTGTCCATTTGTGTGCATCTTAGCTTAATGCCACCCCTTCGAGGATTCACTGGGCTTGTACTGTTGCTTTGGTTCAGCTACTCGCATAAAAAGTTATTCTGTTGGAAGGGCTTGGCCTCTGACTAGTCTCAACCTTCCTAGAAAAGCCTCAAAAGGAAAGGCTGAAAATAGGTCAAGGTGGTCACTGTCTTACACCTGTCAGATGTGAGAGGCTGTGTATGCTTACAGTGTAGACGCCACTGCCATACAGCTTACCTGCCTTTGTCACAAAGCTAAGTAGCAGCTGCTAAGCATAGTCGTGCAAAGATCATGTGAGGCCAATATTGTGATGGCCCAACTTAGCTTCAAAAAGTGCATGTAAAACGGACGAGCAAGATGTTTCTGTACTCAGATGCCTACCAAAATTTCAAAATGCAGTGTCCTCAGACTACGCTGAAGTTTATGTGGAGTGTTAACAGCCGGACACACTAAGTTCTCGGAAATTGCTCTACGTGCACTCTAAGGCAGCTTTGATGCTGATGGGACAGTTATGTCCAACACTGCATTAAAGCCTATTCATAACTCCTAAGCAAACCAAATGCATATAGTCAAGTGGAAACCTACTATCCAGTCCAGTTCCCAGCTCGAGCAATGCTGATGTGCAATTATGATGCTCAGGCTGTGAGATGTTGGCAAAGTTTTCTTCTGTACGCAGAGGGGCGAATACATCAGGATATATGACTTTCCTATGCTGTGCAGAGTACAAACCCTTTCGCATTGAGACCCATGCATAACCTCAGAAATAAGACTTCTATGCCCCTTGTACTGTCATTAAAGGGGCGTTTCTTCGCCTACTCGAATTTATCACAATAATTTTCACGATAAAGTAACAGACTTGATCTTACCGAGATATTAGCTTGATTATCCTCTCTCCTGGGCATATAATTGAGGTAACGTGCAAGTTTATCCCGCCTTTGATTGCACAATCAGAACACAGCTGCACTCACGAGTTCTCACTGCATGCTCCACCATACCCAAATGGAAGTTATATTATTAGTGATGGAAGTGCTGCGCCAATTGCAGCAAACCGCGCAAAAAAATGCTACATGTGCCAAACGGGCATTTTTGTTAGTAGCTGCGTTGAAACGGCACTGCAGAAGCGAAGGCAGAAAATGGCAAGCTTGTGAAGAACCAGTTGGTCCCAGAGAAACCGAAAACATGTAATATCGTCATTATTGAAAGTCCAGTGAAGCTTTTGTAGCGTTGTAGCCTTGACCGCAGCCGAGATGTTTACAAGGCGAACATGAAGAAACGTCTTGTCACATTCTTTGTGGCCTGCCCTCCCATGCCTCCGGTTCACTACCCATGGCACTTTCAAAAATAGCAGGTAAGGTTCAACAATCTTTCAGGATGATTTATGTACTGTTTTGTAAGAGCGACACCGCGTTTCTTGAGTTCTTGACACAAATGAGGTGGCAATATGAATGAAATGTTTGCAAACTGGTGTCACCTTTTCCCGGATGCGTCTCGCCAACTTGACTTATTCACGGCATCGGTGTTTATAATCATTCGTCTGTAGTCGGCACTGTGCGTGTCAGTGTCCACTGCCACAACGTCGAAGCCTCGGTACTTTGTGCTGGTTGTCAGTCACGTACGGCGGCAACGCAGTGTAGGCAGCAGGGATATTCCAATGAGCATCCTTTCTGACCCAACCCTTTTTCGATTTCTAACTGAAATAACGTGTCGAAAACCTTTTTTCACCAGCAGGCACGGCGAACCGCATGACGATGTTATGGTTAGCCTAAGTGAAAAGCACAAGAGAAGGGTGGCAAGTGCATGCCTTTATTTAAAGCCGATCGAAAACAACCGCTTTAGAGTCCGTAACTGGATTGTTCGGCAGCACTTTTCATCCTCATATCTGAATAGAATCACACGTTGCATGTAATTTCTCATTTTTTTCATGTTGCTCGCGGTTGGGTAAAAGAAAGCAAAACAATAAAAGAAATAAGCACGTGCTTTCAAACGAGGCCAAATTGGCAAGGGCAGACGTCAGCTGTGCAGAGGAGGCATGGGCAGCCGTCGGATGCACATTGGTAGCGACAGGCGCCGGAACGGTAATCAGAGCAGGCGGATGTGACTGCACCATGGTGGTTGATGTGCTGCCAAGAACACGACCAGAACAGAGCTCCAGCGGGTGCCGCGTTGAGGACGCTGGGATGAGGACACCTCCACCACTTAAGGACACCAGCAAATTCACCTTTCTATTTCAGATAGGCCGAAGCAGCAGCTACAGACTGACCACTGCTCATCAACACTTCGTCTTCTTCCCACAACATGATGACCGATGATGATTATGCTGAGATGAAGTTTACTCATAGTGCTTACAATATCTATTTGTATTTCACAATTCGGGCTAGCAGTTGTGTTAATTTCTTTTTTCGAAATTTATTTCAGGGTGAAAAAGCAAGTTCAGTGCTCAGGTGTTAAATGAAGAGAATGTCAACGGCAACTATCACTGTGTGGTGCAGATCAGGACTGAAAGAGGAGGAGCCACTCCCGGTGCAGGGGCCACAGAAACTGATTTCCATCCTTATTGGGGCTGCTGTTTGCTTGTTTATCATAGACGCTCACAAGGTATTCCTGCTCTCCTTGTGGTTTCCCGAGGTTCCTGAGTTTGCAGTGTGGAGCAACGTTGACTGCAAAATACAGTTCCTAATATTTTTCTACAACTTTTCCTTGACTTCGTATTGAACTTTCAACATCTGCAATTAGTTTGACGATGTGGGAGTTTTTCCAAAAACTTCGACCCCCATAGGGTTAAGGAACCTAAGAACAGTGCGGAGCGAAGGTGAGTTGCAACTACAATAGCATTGTGTGGAACATTGATGCCATATTGACCACTGTAGTATTTCACTTTTTTTTTATCTACAGGCTCATCCACTTCTGGCTATAACACGGTCACTGCTTTCATTGGGTCAAACGCCATTAAATCCGACCCAGCCACGTAATAAATCCAAGTGATAGGCTATGTAAAACATCACCTCTGGGTCTCTGTCAATACATAGCTTTGCTTCTATACCCGTCTGCATGCGGCGCAATATTGCTTTGAAAACAGTCAACATGTTATAGCTAGAAGTGGATGACCCTGTACAACACATCGTCGAAAAGGATCCGAAACAATGTAGAGAGGGTGTTCGGCATTTGGAAAATGCACTTTTCATGCCTTCATATGAAATTGGAGATAAAGACATCCACTTCTTTGCGGTTAATAACAGCATGTGCTGCTCTCCACAACCTGAGCAGGATCCAATCCCTCCCAGTATCCAGCCTTCCACCATCACATTGCCCTCTCCTCCTGTTGTGGATCCTGCCGGACCAACTGTGGGGACAGCTGCACAACCACAGGACACCCAAAATGGATTCAGAGTCCGTAACTGGATTGTTTGGTAGCACTTTTCACCCCATAATGGTCATCTGAAGTTTGTCCCACTAATACATGTATTTCAAGGAGGATTGCTGGCTACGTACCGTCTATATTCACTTATTTGTCAAACACTTTCTGGGAAGGCATCCTCACAAAAAACTGAATATATATTGTAACCCTTCCGATACAAGATGCTGTAAAGGATGGTAATTTGGTTTTTAACATCGATCGAGGAGGAGACAAGCTTGCAGTAGAGTTTCGTTTAGTGATTCTTTGGATATGGTTTATCATCGATTGATAGAAAATTACCATCCCAACCTCTTGAATCATCAGGTTTCATTGTATAAAGTATGTTATTGGAAGTTTGTCATGACGAATGCTTCCTACAAGGACGAGGCTGGATTAATACAGACAGTTTGCTGTCAGCATCATTGCTTGCTGCTGCACAATCAGGATGTACTCAGATCAAACAGCCCAAGCTTGACTTTCTGCTGCACAAGCCATTTATTTAATTTACTTTTTGCTGCAACTGCAAATGGAGCTGCAAAATGACAGCTTTTGTTTGGTGTATTAAGCAACGTTTGTGTGTTGATTGCTTTTTTCCTTTCTTTCAGCACGCATCATCTGCATGCGGAGAAGGTGCTCCTTTCGCCTTTGCTGTTTATCGGAAACAGCTTGCAGCCGTGCTTCAAGCTCTTCGAGAGCTGTCCGGCATCTGTTAACTTTGCAGGGTGGGGCTGTGCTTGCGCTCTGGATGTTGGAGCTGCATTGTGCCGTAACCCTGTGGTCGGAGCAGTATGTTACGGAGAGGAATGCCATGGTGGTTGTAGTCCCGGTCCATCTTTTGGGTCCTCGCTGCTAGGGCAGATCTCTGTATCCCCCTCATAGAGGAAGCCTACTTCATCAGCATCTGGAAAAGAATATCTCGCTATGAGGACTTTGTGTGTTCTTGCTCCTTGCTGTGGATGGTGCATAATAAAGCGGGGTGCCATGAGCAGTCTTTCCGTTCGGGATAATTATACATGATATACAACACAAAAACACCACAGTGTCTATGCTGTTTAGCAACTTGCACTGGCAGCATTCGTCATTTCCATCTTTTTCAATACTGGAGCTGCATATGTGTTTCAAAGGCCACATCAGTCCATGCTTATCTTTCATGCAGATAACAGCATTATCAATATATTTTAATACAAATGCACTGTTTACTTGAGCCTAATACAGTTTCATTTGGCACCTTTTGGCTAACAAACGCGAGGCCATGCCTGTGAAATTCCAAAAACATGAATTACATTTTCTTAGCAACTATGTGTTAGCAGCTACATGCACCAGCATCCCATTAAAAGTCGTTTTATGTTGATATGCAGAATGACAGACAAAGAACAAGCTGTGGTGTCTCGTAGTCTTTTTGGGTCTTGTGGTTTTAACACTGATTAGAGAAACTGCAGAGAAATCTGCTATGGTGTGTAGCCGTGTATAGAGGAAAAGTGGCTTATGCGTAGAGGGACTACAGGCTGCTACTTCGCACTGTATGGCTCTTCGCTATTGTGTGTGCTGTGATGGACGCAGTGGCATCTTGAATAGCGCATGCCACACACTCGCATGTTCAACCTGAGAGTTGAGGACTGTGTACATGCTTATAGCGCCATTATTCATAACAAGTTATTCATCTCATGTGGCCAGCAAAGAAAAGCCACTCCAAAAAATCAGATGCATTCAATGTCAGAATTCTTATTATTATAATACATGCTACTCACAAGTCAGATTCTTCACCCTTGGAAATAGACAAACACAACCAAGGGTGCGTCTGTAATAGTCTAGCTTGCTCTTTCTCTGCAGACTTGAGTCAAGATGTGTGTTCCATCGCTGTCGGCATGATAGGCGTGAACATTGGGATTTTAAGCTTGCAACAAATATGGTACTCTAGTTTAAAGGCAAAATGGTACTAATAACCTTAGCCTTATCCCTTTATAATACACTGAATTATTAGTTTACTGTGCATTGTTTCTGTTCAGTTGATGTGCACATACGGAGTGGCAGACTGCACTTAGGAACATGGTAGTGTTATCTGATGTGTTGTTTTCATTCCTTTAATGATTTCCATTTTTATACAACTATTTGTTATGTGCCTTTCTAAAGATGGCGAGCTTTTTTGTCCAATCCTGCAAAAAAGCAGCAAAGGGCTCCCAAATTTCCCACAAAACTGCGTGATATCTTTAATGCTGAGGCTTGATATTACAAAAACGTATTACCTGTTGAGGTAGCATTTGCACTGCATTAGGCCCTGCTCTAAGGCAGTACTTCAATGCCAATATCATTTTTATAGCTATGGCTGTTGCACAGCACTCATGTCTTTCATGCACTTCATATTACTAATCTCTTACCCAAGTGGTGGCTTATACTATGGGGCAAAAATCTCTGGACTGCGTCTGGAAATTTTGGACTAGAATTGCGATGTAAACGAATTGTCACCTTATTTCTCTAGCACACATGGAAGAACTAATGTTCAACTTTCACATCGACAAGTATCTTCCGAGACTCCTGGCCAATGTGAAAGTTATACGCTTTGATTGCAGTTTATGTGGTCCACACACTTTTGTCCCTTATATTACGTAAGGGCAAATTATGGACCGTCCTTGGACACAGGCAGTTCATTCGGCCCTCTTAAATCAGTTAGTGCTTCTTGTGGACAGCTGGCAGCGTCCATACTGACCATAACTTTTTTTGTCGTGTGCGTAGATGAGGTATCCATGGCCAGCTTGCACAGCTGGTTGCCAAAATTATGCAACCATATTTCAATAACTAACATTTGCTGTACACTGTCGGTAATACATCAGGAGCTTATGGTTGTCAGCTTTCTTTTTGTGTCTTGTGTAAATGTAAGCCTTGCTATTTATTGTATTCACATAGCACTGTGGGTAAACACATAACTTTGCTTTTAACTCTTGTACTTGTAGAAGCATGAAAACTGTACAATCACTGGCAGGCCATGCTTCCACATTGGGCTTTAGCCACATGCTAAATATCTATCTTTATTCTGGTGCTGCAGCTTGCGTATTATCAGTTACACTAACATAAGTTACTTCCTCACAGCTGTACTAAGGAGACGCTTTCACTAGCCTACATGTTGACGTCGATATATCCCTGATACGCCTCGAAGGAGTGTCTTCAGGAAGGGTACATGGAAACCAGCAAAACTTGCTGTTTACAGGATAAAAAGGTGACAATTCTAAATGACGCTATTATTGATTATTTCTGGTTTGGTTTGGTTCATGGGGTTTAACGTCCTCTCAGGCTATGAGAGATGCCGTAGTGGAGGACTCCAGAAATTTCGACCACCTGGGGTTCTTTAACGTGCACTGACACCTTGCATTTTGCCTCCATCGAAAAGCGGCCACCGAGGCCGGTTTTAGCTGGAACAGTGAGCTCAGAAATTTGCCTGTTAAGCCACTCAAAATGCAGGTTTCTGCCATTAATGCGTTTCTGTGTAATACAGTCGAGCCAGCTTATAACGAACCTGAGCGTCACGTGGAATTCGTTGTATCCAGAAGTTCGTGATATGTGAGCCGCCCACAAAAAAATCATAAATGAAAAAAAATTTATTCAGAACAAAGTCTGTGATCATTGTCTACCTCTTAAGCACGCATCCAATGACTGCTGTTTCAAGCTTGTTCAAGGTTGAGATGTGTTCGTCCCCCAAGGCCTTAATATATACAAAATTTTTAAGTTCCTCAATATGGTTCACTGCTGTGCTCTTGCTTACGGGCGCTGGCTCCGATGGCTCGCTGTCGTCGTTGCCCGATGCTTCGGCGTCGCTTGATGCCTGCATTTCCCTGATGGCCGTCTCATTGCAAAAAGACTGCAACTTCAGCAGCGTCTTCCGTATCAACAAAATCTTGCCAATCGATATTGTGACTGGCCAGGTCAGCATCAATGCGTCGCCACAAGTCGTCATCAGGCTGACTTAGTTCAACGTCTTCAATGCTTGCTTCAGTTGTGTCGGCGAAGCCGGCCTTGCGAAAACAATTCCGGTTGGAATCGGGTGTCATTTCCATCCACGCTGCTTTGAACATTTCCACCGCCGAGTACAGCAAGATCTGGAGAGGCCATTGGCAGCAGGACGATCAACTGCAATCAGCATCTGCTGTACAACACGACGCCAGTAGGCCGCTTTAAACGACCGTATTATGCCCATGTCCAGCGGTTGCGCTTTTGATGCCGCGTTCGGGGGCAGAAAAAGCAGCTCAACTGCCGTTAATGGAGCCTGCATATGGTGAGCAGTACAGTTGTCAAACGAGAACTTTGAGCCCTTTCCTTACCATGCTGCTGTCAAAATCGATGAGCCATTCCGTGAACAACTCGTGTGTCATCCACGATTTTGAGTTTTCTGTACTGCAGAGGTACGTAAGTGTGAAAACAATGTGACCTCTTTGACTTGCCAATGCCAAATGGCAAACACCGATCGCTTCTGTCCATGTTCGTGCACAGCAGTACAGTTATCCGCACATTGCTGGGCTTACCGCAAGCACATTTGTCACCCTTCATAGCATGCGTTTTGCCAGGCAGCATTTGGTAGAAAAGGGCCGTTTCATCGGCGCTATATACGCCCTTTCAGCATACCTGGATACATCGGCCAAGTTTGTTGACAGCCACATACTGACGCCTTCGTCATTTATTGCTGCGGATTCGCCATTGACGCACTTGAAAATTATCCCCTGCCAGACCTTGAAACGATGGAGCCAGCCATTTCCAGGGGAAAAGTCCGGGAAGTTCAGGAGGAATGCAAAGTCCTTTGCCTTGGACAATATCAGCGGTCCGCTGATATTGTCCAAGGCAAAGGACTTTGCATTCCTCCTGAACTTCCGCTGATAGGCACATTGCGTGCTCGAGCGTCAAGAAACCACTTGAGGAGTGCATCTTCAATGTCTGCATATGTGGCCTTCCATAGGCATAACCTGAATTTCATTTTCCCTTTTGCAGGAAGAGCCCAACCTGCTTTGTCCACCTTAGACCTACAACACCAGCAACAGCTGATCGAGCGAGCGTGCAGAATAGTAGCGGCTCCTGGCATCCCGGACAGAGGAGGCCGCCCGCAATGGACTCGACCATCTCCTCACCCGCTCCCAAATATTAGGTTTCAATAAATATTGTTACATGGCAGGAGGCATTCACACCACGTAAACACTGGTACACTCACGCAGAAAAGGACACAAGCACAAGACGCATCGAATGTCAAAACACAGATCACTGCCAGGGATTCGGGCCCCGAGCACATGCCAAGCACTCACCCACTTCGTCAGTCTCATCTTCGATGAGTCAACCCGCAGCATGGCCCCCGGGTGCAGAAGCACTGTCGCAGTGCTGCTGAGTGAGTGTCGGGACAAGGTAGGTTGTAGGGCTTAAGGCGCGAGACATGAATTTATGGGAGTGTACGGTATGGGAAATGCTCTCGGAGAAGGCAGGTGCAATCTCAGATGATGGCTGTTACTTGGCGCAGTACACAATACGGGTCCACATAGTGGGAAAGAAGCTTTTCCAAGAGCCCAATATGGCAAGAAGGCACCCATAGCAAAACAAGGGACCCAGCTGAGAGGGAGCTGTCAAGGTGGTGGCTGTTGTGCTCTTGTTGGGAAGCTGGCAAGCGGGAACAGGCGACTTGGAGAGCATGGTCTGCACAGGCAATGGCTTCACAGGCGTATTCACTGAGGGCCCAGATTTTTTGCAATAAAGTGTCAAGCAGCAGTTGAGGCTCACGGCCGTACGAGAGGTAAAACGGAGAGTAGCCGGCAGTGTCGTGGCGGGATGAGATGTGCTAATATAACATATGGGAGGGCGACGTCCCGGTCACGGTGATCAGAGATGTACATAGCGAGCATGTCAGTAAGAGTGCGATTGAGCTGCTCAGTGAGGCCAGGCCAGAACAGACGACAGATGCAGTCGTACGTGCGAGTAACGCCTAGATAGCCAGCAATTTGGAGATGTGGAGTTCGTGGAAAATGACTGTTCGTAATTGCTTGAGGACAACTACGACATCTGGACAGGTGGGCTGAAGATTCCGGTGGTATATAATGTCGAGAGCAAAGCGGTTCAGTGAAGAGTCGGTTTGGGCGGACATTAGGCGATTAATGACAGAAAGAAGCTCCGCATCCCGACGCTGTTCTTCGCCAATAGTTCTAAACTCTGATAGAACAGGTCAGTGGCGCATGCACTCGGAGTATGTCTGGGCAACACGGTAATGAGAAAGGCAGTTGGCTTCTTTGTACAACTGACCAGACTTGTAGGTCACAGTGTAGTCGTACTCTGAGTCATAGCGCCCAACGCCCGAGGCAGCTAATAGGATCCTTCAGAGAAAGCCAGCACAGTGCGTGACAATCTGGGACTACTCTGAATGGCTTGCCATATACGTAGAGTTGAAATTTTCCAACAGCCGAGACAAGGGCCAAGCACTCTCGTTCGGTAATGGAGAGTAGTTATCTGGAGGGGATAGCAGCTGACTGGCATAGGCACACGAGTGCCGGATTGGTGTTGGGAAAGGATGGCCCTAATGCCATGGCCACTGGCATCAGTAAGGACTTCTGTAGTAGCTGACACATCAGTGTGCCAGGACTGATGCGGTGGTAAGCTTTCTAACAAGTTGGGCAAAGGCTTGGTTTTAGGACGACCCCCAGAAAAAATTTACATCCCTTTTAAGATCTGTGAGTGGCTGAGCACTGTCTGCAAAATTTCGAATAAATCTTTTAAAGTAGAAACAGAGACCCAAAAAAACCTTGCTCGAACAGGGCACCGGGAAGTCCTTTACTGCTTGGATCTTGTCTGGATTGGAACAAACCCCCATAGCATCGACGACATGACCTACTATATTGAGCTGAAGACGGGCGAAACTGCATTTCGAAGAGAGCTGTAGTCCGGCATGGCGGAAGAGAGGTGTCATGTGAGAAAAAAACGTGAGTGAAAACACAATTATGTAGTTTAACAAGCACAGGCAACTGGCCCATTTGAATCTGCAGCAAGGAGTCCATGCGCTCTAAAGTGGCTGGCGCGTTACATAATTCGAAAGGTATAACCTTAAACTGATACAGACCATCTGGAGTGACAAACTCAGTCTATTTTCAATCCTGGCCATCCACAGCAATTTTCCAATATCATAGGACAATGGACATGAATTTGGTTCCGTGGAGGCAATCCAAGGCATTGTCGATTCTAGCAAATGAACAGACACCTTAGTGATCCTATTCAGGTGTCTGTAATCCACACAGAAGTGCCATGAGCCATCTTTCTTCTTGACCAGGACGACGGGCCAAGCCCAGGTATGAGAGGGCTCAATAATGTTCTCCAGAATTTTTGCCACTTCCATTTCGATTACCTGTTCTGCATGGGAGACCAGGTATGGTCGGCAACGGATAGGAGTTTCGCCGGTGTCAATGCGTGACAGTTACAGCTTGTGTCAGGGCACTGTTTTGGAGGTCGAATATGTCAGAATAGGACAAGAAGCGCCCGTAGCTGACGAGATTGGGCAGGGAGCAAATCGGAGGGCATCATTGCCATGATCGCGTCAGTCTGACCAAGATCGTGGGCAGGGTCTGCAGAAGCTGGAGCATGGTCAGTGTCCAATGAGGCAACTTGACAGAAGCCAAGAGGTGAAAACGTGGCCACGCGTATGAAAGGTGGAGGAACTTGGCCCGAATAGCTGAAATGATCAACGGAAGTCGCAGTGACGGTGTATGGGGCAGTGCAACGTCGCAGCTCAGCAAGAGATCAGATTTAGGCGCAACTAAGTACTCACCATCTGGAATAGATGTAGGACGCAAGGTCACTCAGGCGGCTAGTGAGGGCAGAGAAACTTGGTCGGGCGAATACAGTTTGGGAGAAGGATGCAAAGGTTCAGGATCGATGATTGGGAGATCTGGGTGCAGGACGCCTTCCGAGGAGTCTATCAGAGCAGTGTTCTGTTAGGAAGTGGAGGCAGAGGATAAGGTCATGGGCACAAGGGTTCAAAACGCAACTGCACCAGAAGGTCATGGCCAGCAACACTAACACGAGCATTTCAGTGTCCGTCAACAACCGTTCCGCCGTCCGCGACGCGCAGCCGAGATCGGGCCAGTGAGAACTTTATTTAAACGGCGACAAAGGTTTGCACTCATGACGAAGATATGCGCTCCAGTGCCTAGCGCATGCACGGGGACACCATCAACGCAAATGTCTAGATGGTTCAAGCAGAAGGTCTGTGAGGATTCGTGAGCCTGTCGTGGATGCAGCATCACCTCCGGGAGCTGCATCAGCTAGTTTTCCAAATCAGATAGACCGTATGAGGTTGCCGCCGAGGTCCAAAGGAGCTGCGGGAACCTAAAACGACGGGCTCGTGGAGATGGAGAGCAAGAATGACGGGATCCAGAGCTTGCGAAATTGTGGGACGAATCTGATTGGTCAGGCTGTGGTCGGGGCAAAAAACGACGGGGCACATCTGGACGATACTCATAGGAAAACTACGAGAAGTCTGAGACCACCTATTGCGGCAATGCCGGGAAATGTGGCCAACACACGATCACTTGAAACGTAAGGGGCGATCATCGGGCGTTCGCCACTCTTGGATTTCGATAAAGCCGTTGGACGTCCGTAGTTGTCCGTTGTAAGAATGGCCGTGTTGGTAAGGTCAGGTTTTCGCCACGTACGCCACGCGTCATGCTAACATAGGCGATGTGGGTGACAGCGACCCCATTTCCGCGAAACGAGCAGTGTACGCTTTGGAAAAAAGGCGATGAGATGCGAGAGCGTTAAGCCCAGTTCTGTGTTAAGTCGAATGTCGGTAATATCGCCTGCGGTATTGTGAGCGAAGAATCAGGACATGCCTCTGGCAGCTGATAGTTTCACAGGCGATATGGCAGGCCACCGATTGATTAGAGGGCTTATTTATCTTTATCCTTACCCTTAGGGATTACAAAGGCATTCTAGAGCGGAGGGGCAGATATACAAGTCATATAGACAGCACTGCAAGACCACATGGCATGATACAGTTCAGAGCAGCTGCCAACTTGCGCAGCTGCTTTGAGGTGGTTCGGTGAGATGGGACCCCAACCAACCGATACCTTTGACCCTTGGACCTCGAATAAGGTCCGCTACTCCTATACCACGCAGGCACGTCATATGACACTGATAGAGCGGTGCTTAATTTTATTTCGGATGGCCAGTCACAATATCGCAAGCAACCACGAATATCCTTTGGACAGCTGACGGAGATTCATTTCGGATGTTTCGGACGTCCCTGAACCTCCGCGAAAAGCCGGCGGATGTCGGATGTCATCAGACAAGAGTCCAAAGGTATACGTTTATCCCGACGACAGACATCCATTGCGGACGTATCTTTCTCGGATATTTGCATTTGTGGCGCATGAATGCTTTTTCTGCGCGTTTGTTAGAGCATAGAGTAAAACAATTGAATACACAGCAAGCATATTTTATATTAGCGCTGCACTGTTATATAAAATTCTTGATATCTGTTTAAATATGTTAAAAAGCTTGAGTGCACATCCACCTTCCTATTTCCATACTGGAGTGGCAGAAAACGGTCCTCTGGAAAAATTACAAAAAAGATTACTCGTAAACCAGAAATCAGTAGACACAAATATTCACGAATGACCAACTTCTTTCATGTACTTACGGCTTTGGTACCTACATGCACCACTGCTAACGCATGTAAAGTGTTTGTACAGAATACTCATATATGCAGGTATGTACTGAAGACTCAAATGAGTGAACTTTTCTCATTTCACCACACTAGTACAAAAACAAGTTATTTTTGAGCAATCCTCCCACTTAACTTACACAGCACAACTGTGGCAGTCTTTCCAAAGTATTTTGTTTCTCCACCTACAAAGCAGAATGTATACATAAGGGGTGAAAAGGGGCTGCGGCGCTTTATGCTTTATCATTTAACCCTCACTTCAAAAAAAAAAAAAAAGAACAGCAATCTGCCTCACTGCCCTGCGTCGTTACTCTGGAGTGTAGAAATTTAACCGCGGTGTTGGCCACACAGAATGAAAAGTGGCATTCATGATGAAGCAGAATGCGCCTTGCTGCCAAGCAGCGCTCCCAAATCGCCGTAGCTGCGTAGCTTCACACGGCCGCCGATAAGTCGAGGTTCACTAATTACAACATAAAGGTGCGTCCGCCAGGCGCGCTGAACCATCCTCGTTCTCTTTTACACATAAGCACTGACTTCGAGTTTTAACTAGGATTCCTCGATTAACCATGCGGACACCACTCGCTTGCTCAATTATACTATTGGTGTACCTCTAAGCCTATTTCTTGAACAGACACGGTGACCTACGACTTAGGAGCACGCATGAGGTGATGCAAAACATGTCAGATTCGGTACACAAATAAAAAAAAAGAATGCAACATGGTCACGAAAACACGAAAGCAGATTCCAGCATGTCTAGTCGGTCCTGCTTTATATCACTTCATTTTCATTGACCATGCAAAAGGCCTCTGAAAATGAAATTCGAGATATTGTTAGCTTACCTACGAAACGCAGACGAGTGGGATAAGAACCCAGTCCTAAATTCGCTCTTTTACAACCTTATGTCTGCCCATAAATTAGAACTTAAAATCGCTATGTTGGGCACCAGGCCACCGTTTCATACAAGGCAACAAGGTTGCTGATAGGCTTGCTGTGTCAGCTGCCCTTCGAAATGACACAGCCATTTATAAGATAAGTTATCATGACCTCAAGCCACAGATAAAAACATGATTCGGCACCAATGGCAAAAGGAATGGGACGCAGCAACAGAAAATAAACTACATGCAATAAAGCCAAGGATAGGCAGGTACACCACAGAAAAACGAGACAGATTTGAAGTCTCTGACAGAAACGTAGCTCTGAGCAGGCTGAGAATTGGTCACACATAAAGATCTTTTAACAAACTCTCCTGCACCACACCGTTTGAGATGTGGTGATAGGCTTACTTTAATTCATGTTTTAATTATATGTGCACAACTCGAACCGGAAAGGAGACATCATTTTCCCTTCTTGTACACTTAAATACCTGCCCACCCATCCATTTTTATTGGTGACAACCCAATGTTTCTTTTAAAGGGCAACTCCGGGGGTTTTTTGACATTCGGATATTGTAATAAAAATTTTACTGTAGATTCTCCTCTCCGTCCAGGCACATTCAACAAAATTTGAATGCCGTACGATAATCCGTTCGCGCGCAACACGACTTTAAAATATGCGGCTTTCATGGCTTAAGTTGAGACTATTTCTGCCGGCAACACTGAGTTTCTGACGTCACAAACAGTATACCGGCGTTGCCGATGGAATGAAAAGTTGTACAACCAACCAACCGGCGTTGCTGTCCACGTCCCGCATGATTATGAAATTGTGAGGCTTATATTGAACTACCTCAGACATTTTATGCAATGCTTCATGATTTCCATACTTTATTTTCACCATCCAACGCACGTACGAGTGTTTCTCTAATACTGAGTGTGACGTCACCATTTCGTCACCTGGGACGTCGTTTCTGGCCGTGAAAGCAGTTTCGATTTCGATTTGCTGTTTTTTCTTTTTAAAAATACTTCTAATTGGAATGTCGAAAAACGGTTTTTTGTGTTCGAGTCAGGACATGCCTAGGAATCTAATTCAACCAAAAACACAAAATGATGGAAAAACCACCGGAGTTGACCTTTAAAACATGTGCTCAAATTTTTATCGACAGTACGCTTTTTACATGAAATTTTCTATCGACCCGTTCCTCCTTGAGAGGACGGGGGAGATCTTTTAAAGCATCTACATATCCTTTTTTTTCCAACTCATCATACGTCGCGAATGAATTTTAGGCCCTATACACCACCGTTTTTAGTGATTTTACAGAGCGAATGAATTCTTTAGGCCCTATACACCACTGTTTTTTACCTTCATGAAACATCACAACTTAGCACATTACGTCAACTTGAGTAGACTGTTTCACCTTGTGTTTGGCGCTCTATGGCCTGAGACGCCCGGGCATCATCATCATCATGAGGTTTCGAACAGGTGTGAAGCGATGACATTCCAACACAAGATGCCGCAAAGGCAGTTTTTGCGCACTCAAACACTACATCGACCACGCACCATGACGCGCTAAGCCTTTGTTTTGGCCAGTGCCTCCTGGAGATCAGTGCCTGCAGCATTGCGCCGTTCCCACAGTATTGAGTTTGGCTGTCTGTCTTACTGAGGCACTGTGTGGTGGCACTAGCGTTACACCCTATACCAGTACATATGTCACGCGCGTGCAGAATATTTGCCGGCGTACTTCTGCATGCGTAGACCTTTTTATTTTCTGTTTGTTTGAAACATCTTCAAGATCATTAAAATTATGCTTCGTAGCTCATCGACCGATCGCATCGGCATGAATTCTGATAAACCCACCTACTGCTCTGCATCATCTGGGAAAATGAGCGTTTTATACCTGTCATTCAGTTCACCATCTGTTTTTACCGAGTTTACATGGAATGTTTTAGATAACCCATACGGGAGTGATCACTTGCCAGTTTTTATAAATCTATCATCATCACCTGCTGTCATACCAACGAAACCGCAATGTTAGAAACTGCATTTGGCAGATTGAGAAACTTTTAAAGAAAAAGCTAATTTGCATGAAATATATTCAGAGGCTCTTGGTGCTAATGAATTGAACGAGAAATTCACAAATTGTATTCCCGCTGCAGCACAAATTGCCATCCCACAGTCTTCCGGTATAGTACGGTGCAACCATAAAGTTTGGTATAAAAGAATGCAGGGAAAGATGCAAAATAAAGCTTGGGGAACATTCAGGAGGTACTCAACCTATAATGGCCTAATAAACTTTAAAAAAGCAAAGGCAAAAGCACCGTATATCCGGCGCGCGCACGCACGCACGCACGCACGCACGCACGCACGCACGCACACACACACACACACACACACACACACACACACACACACACACACACACACACACACACACACACACACACACACACACACACACACACACACACACACACACACACACACACACACACACACACACACACACACACACACACACACACACACACATGGTGTCCTATGTCCATGCCCCGTGTTTGTTACCGACGTACAAGGCACGCATGTCTGGTAGCCTTCCTCTAGCGCTCCGCGAGGCCAATGGTCGCTTGTCCTCCAGTGGCCTCTGTACTGTAATGAATTCGTCAGCTGAGCAGTAAATGTCATTGGCTTGTATGTGGTGAGAGCTTCATGGATGCTATGTACAAGTCCAGTACATTTCAGCAGATGTTTTGCATCTGTTTAATGATCGCCGTCAAGGAACATTACATTCAAATGACACATCTATCGTGCAATTAGTTTAAAATTCAGCTTCGTTATCTCTACCTGTATGACTATAATAAGCACTTATTGTTTTCTTGAAATGCTGACTCTGTTGGATATCATCTTCTGTTCATCGGTGAGCGACTCGGTGACTAAGTCGGTGGCGCTCTGCCATGCATAGTACCACATTCTACACCTCCATCGGAAAACAGGTAAAAAGCATCGAAAATGTTCTGGATGAAGATATGCTCGTGGACAAATTATTATGGCCTGCATGCTGTGTGATATCACATGAAAACTATGTCCTTGTTCGGATTTGACCCCACGCAAACACTATATGCGCGCATAGCAGAAACGCACATAGCCAATCATGCTGACTGGTAGCTTAAAAAGCTGAGGACTCGGTATCCGAACCTCTGAACAGTGGACCTCAAAATCGTAAAAAAGCTTGCGCACCAGATTCAGCCGTTACATTGCGCCGCCGTTTGTCAGGACTTGATTGCATGGAGAAATAGGAATGCAGCAGCAGTCGGGCCTGACAAAGTATATTTTAGAAACATATTGAACCGCAGAGAGCAAGGACCTTGGTAAAAGTTGCCGACTTTCTCAATCGATCCAGTGACAAGAACAACTTTATTCTCAGTTTAAGGTAGGTCTACAGGGCGCGAATGACAACCGCAAATCACGCTTCTGAAGGTGATGCGCAGCACGACTTGATGCGAGTCAAGTGCCTGAACGCAGAGCATGTGATATTTTCCGCTCTAGTTACTCTGCTACGCTCGCTGCACTGCTGTATTTTTATTTCTTAGCTACTCGTCCGTCACAATACGAGTGACGGACGAGCAGCAGTGCGAGAAGCCGATTTTATTGTTTGGAGTTGCTGTTTAATCTTTCTTATATATATATATATATATATATATATATATATATATATATATATATGTATATATATATATATATATATATATATATATATATGGTGGTGCTACAGACGTTAAAGTTGTGAGTCTGCCCACTTCAAGGCACAAACCCGTTCTTCAAGCAAGTAACTGGGTTTTTGAGGGCGTAGTTGTAAGCAGTGCGTTTGACTAAAATTTTGCGCAATAGATGCGAAATTCACAAGAAAATGAAATGCAGTGGTATGTAAAAATCATTGCGTGGTGTGGACCCATGAAAGACGTTTGGATTCCCGTCTCCCCTTCAGCGGCTATTATTCTAAGCTGAGGCTACGAAATAAAGAAAGGGATAAAAAATATTGCTTGCCAAAACGAACCATTTTAATAGACAGGTGCTTCACTAATGCAGCTGTCGGCACTTTTTGCGTGCAACGCTTCTTAAAGTTCATGCTCATTATTTCCTTCATGGCTAAAAATATAAGCATTTCCGAGCCTCATCTTGCTCTCGCAACCACTTAAGTGAGCTGAAAAATGTCAGCTGCGATTGTTATTTAGCAAGTTAAAATGTTAGCCTGCATTTACATTCGGGCTGTAGTCCTTGCAACAAGTTCAACCGAAAGCTTGTTGTTGTAAACATTCTGATACACTAAAGCCAAGATAATAAAATAATACATATACAGCTTTGGCCTCGCCGTGGTGGTGCTGTGGTTAGGGCGCTCGACTACTGTGCCCGAGGACGTGGGATCGAATCCCGCCCTCGACGGCCGCTTTTCAATGGAGGCGAAAAGCCAGGCGTCCGTGGGCTGTGCGATTTCAGTGCACGTTAAAGAACCCCAGGTGGCCGAAATTTCCGGAGTCCTCCAACTGCGTCTCTCATAGTCTATAGTCGCTTTGGGACATTAAAATTCAGTACCAAAGCAAAGCATACAGCTTTGGAATTATGTGTCAATAAAAAAGGACGGATGTGTCAGCAACCAATGTGCCATCCTGTGTCGCATGGAGAGAGTGCTGTTAGAGTGCCATATTTCTCTAAAAACATGTTATGCCATTGTGCGAAAAGAAGAGATTTTTGAATTATTAGAAATTTTTACGAAATCGACGCCACACTGCGGCAGCGCAGCCAACTGGTCAAAAGGATCGTCGGTTTCTGGAAATGCGCGGTGGCTCCTTTGCGAGTGCTTAGGGCCACATTCAGCCGTTGTTGTCGTTTTCCAAGAAAACTTATAGCGATTTATACGCCGTACACTCTCCACTACAGCCGCTCCACGTTTCCACTGGTCGAAAATTAGCTCGGTGGAATCATGCTGCGTCTCTCGGGTGCTCCGTAGCAAACACAATCTGTTGTTCTCTCGAAAGCTGCACAACACCGCTGCCCGCCTTTTATTTGTTATTACGCGATATGGAAAAACTGATGCATATTTATTTGCTTTCCCACTGCTAGGAGTTCAAATAAAAGGCTGCTTTTAGCCTAGAAACTGCAGATTGGAAATGCACTCACGATGTTGACGGTTGTGTGTTCGCGTAATTTCTAAGAATATTTTGATGATGATGATGATCGTGAGTGAGAGTGCGCGGGTGGTTCGTGAAAAAGAAGTGAAGTGCGGCGGTCAGGCGCGATGGTGCAGTCGAGCTGCCTCCGGAAGTTGCCCACAAGACGGCGAAGCGCTGTGTGGCCCCTTTAACCCCTTTATTTTCGGGTATAAACAGACTATTATTATAGCTTGAATTTCTGGAAATTATATACAGCTGGTCGATTTATATCTAGCCTCGACGCTACGGAAACGCGCGCGAAATATACTTCAGCGTATCAGGAGTTGCACATATCTGCGTTTTATTTCTTTCCTAATATTTTATTCTTTCGCATTGGTGCTTGTTTATCACGTATTCGCGTTTCACTCTTAACAAAATAAAACAAAATGAACTCTTTGCGGTGATAGAAGAGCGCATTTGAGAAAGTACGAGCCACCAGGCGAGAAAAATAGTTTTCCGAGATAACTGCAGAATCTGCACTGGAGAAAAGCATAAGCCTCAGCGTTGCTGTATTGCCCGCGAGATATACCAGCGCGATTCCGCGAGTGACAGATACTGCGCCTTTCCTTTCCTGTAAACCAAATATAGAACACCGATCAACTTTGATGCGGTCAACGGAACGTTGGTTGTGTTCGACAAGGGGCGCCGGATGTATCGTGTGCAGCAAAGCTCAGGCGTTCGCATTTCTGCACTGCAGATATTGCAGTGCTCTCGGAATTTTTCAGACTGTAGTTGGTTGATTACCTCTCTTTACACACTTTCCAGCCATTCCCGCCCATTTGCGCAGGCAAATCACACCATTTCTCGCTCGTTCACGTTAAAACATTTCGAATTTCCCGCCATGGGAAGTTAGGCCTAGATCACCGGGAGTCGAGCACAACGTGACTCGCCCTTCGGACATCTAAATTACCCCTTCCAGTTATTTCGACGTATGATTGACTTTATTGGCTCTAATTAACTAATGAACCCACATGCACCTCCCGATTTACCATTCTTGTGGAACCGTTCTTTGTGTTATAAACTCATTCGTTCGGACGTAATCGTGCGAACAAGCTCTTGATGGCACGAAAATGCAACCACAGTCATACAATGCTTACGCCTTAATAAAGCGGTGACCTTGGTCGATGTAACTCACGCTGAAGAGTGAGTTTACCCATTGGCTAATTCCGCTTCATTCCATCTACGCGTACAATTTTAACGCGTGTATGCGAAAGCAGGAACAGACGCATACATCTACTACATCCTTCGTGGAGCCTACGAGTACACCTTGCGAGTTCAGCGCACAATGTACAGACGCGAGTAAGGTTGTTCCGAAGCATTCGAGTGGGTCACTGCACAGGAAATGAAGTGAAAGCTTGCAGCATGCACTAAGTGTCACTACCCGTGCTCGCGCTGAAGCGATGATGCTTATCGAAAGAAGCAAGGCTCAAGCATGTTGCCCTAATGACAACGGTTGGGTGCCTGGATGTATTCTTCCGCACTCCGATACAACGTCTCAAAATCGTCTGCTCAGGAGCGTAAGGACAAACAAGGATGTTGCTTGATCGACTGGTTAGGCGGCCATATTTAAATTGTATTGTGAAGAGAGTCGAAGGGGCAAAATCATCGCGCCAAATTTTAGCTCGCAGTTGATTCGCGGACGTGGTCAGACGGATGTCACTTCGGCTGCGCAGATTCATGTGGCAATTCGAAAAAATATCTGCAATCAATAAGAAATCTTCCGATATTATTGCGGCGGAAGGTACCAGGACCACGTGGACATAAACTTTTTAAGGGGTGAGCCGAATTTGTCGAATTACCATCCTTTTTTCTAAAAAGTTGCCGGTTGAGTTAGGCCTAACCGAGACGCCGGAAAAAGCACGAGGCGAGGAGCCCGCCATGTGCTCCGACTAAAGTCATTGCGCCGACTAGTGTTTTTGTATATGCTCCTGCAAGGAGCTATAGCTGATGATGATAGTGTTAGCTAGTCCCTTTGTACCGACGAAGCAACAGCGCTGCCTCTTGGGAAGCGGCGCGGAAGGCGCCCTAGCTAGAAAAGCGACAACCTCGGCGTGGAAGTTTCAAATTTTGGCGAAAATCATGCAAGTGGTCGAAGGCGTGGAGGTGGATCCGGAAGAATTCACCCTCCCTGGCTAGTGGTTCAAGAGCGTGGGGAAGAAGAAGAATGCTGCGATGGAGAAGACTCAAAGAGACCTCGAGAACGAGCAGTGCAAGCTCAAAAAGGCGGGTAAGGTGATGACGGCCATGTCGGTCGAGAAACAATATATAAAGTTGTCGGAAGGAGCGGAGAAGATCGTCATCAGACCACGTGGCGTACTTGACAAGCTTCTGAATAAAAGTGGGGCCTATTTATTTGATGTGGACTTGACTTCGGTGGGAGTCGAGGCAAAGGAAGGAAGAGAGGACATGGTGGTCCCTAATAGTAAGCAACATACCATTATGGTCGCTATTACTAGCTTCGAGAGAAAAATGAAGTATGCTAGTCTCCAGGCTTTGAAGTGCGAAGGGGAGGACGTCCCGGTTTTTGCATACATGGCCACACCGGAGGATTGCGAAAAAACCGTCATTCATGACACTGACGGATTCTTTTCGGATGCGGATTTTATGCATATGCCGAACCATAAGATGAATCCTGAGGTTATTGGAGTTAGAAGAAAAGCAGTCGAGGACAGTCTTGGTCCTTTTAAAGGAAAATAAGGTGCCGTGGACGATTATGGTGGAAGGTTAGCCAAGCAAGTGCTTTCTTTACAAGAAGAAGTATGAGGTTTGCGATGCCTGGTGTAGAGTTGGTCACAGAGCGGACGTTTGCCCGGATCCGGCCAGGGTCAAAGTAGGGGATGCGGCATGAAAACCCCATCTGACGGCCACACTTGTACACTGAGATGCCAACTTTGTGAAAAGAAGCATATTCTTGGAGACAAGAAATGCAAGCGAGCTCAAGAAGCGGCAATGGGAGAAGAAACAGAGAAGAGGATGAGGCTGCAGCGATAGCTAGAAATCTGCTACAACAAAGGGACCAACACCAGAGTCGCTCCAAAGTCAAACTTGGTGGCCCCGCCAAGGCCAAGGAGGAGCTGTTCACGAGACTTGAGGAGGTGCGCCAACAACGGAACCAGTCCAGACGAAGAAGCGCCTCGAGGGGAGGTGCGCCTGGAGCCAAAGCGGATACGGGAGGACCTGCTGCCTGGAGTGAGGTCGTTAGAGGAAAAGACCAGGTGGGTAATCCAATGGCAATGCTTCCCAGGCAGTGGTTAAAGATTGAAAAATTAGAGAAAGGGAATAGGGAACTTCGAGACCAAGTGGCAATGCTAAAGAATAAAATGGATGAAATGATCATGATGATAAAACAGGGAGGATAGAGCAGGAACAGTAGCTTGCCCAAAAGCACTGCAATCCCTATGCCGTTAGTCAAGGATGGGATGGGAGATATTAAAGTGATTACACGGAATAACCCTCCCCCTCAAAAGAGGAGAATTAGAGAGAAGGAAGATGAAGAGAAGTCTCTTGAGGACAAAATAACTACAATAGCTGAGGCCATGGGGTCGTTGGAAGCAAGGCTTGAAGGAGCCTTCGCTAAGATAGATTATAGACTTAATTAATAGACGAGAAGAATAGAAGGAGAGATGAAGGGATGGCTACTATGAAGAGCAGGATAGATGAAATCACCATTCACATTCAAAATGTACAGAAGGCCCAAAAGAAGTGCGTGGCTGAAATCTGGCACTGGAACTGTCATGGCTTCTGGTGCAAGAGGGGGGCAATGCAACAGATTTTATCCATACTAGAGGAGAGGCCTCTCGTTATAGCCTTGCAGGAGGCAGGGGGGGGGGAGGTGAAATTAAAGGGGTGCAATGGCTACCATAGTGATAAAAAAGAGAACTCGAGAGTTATTACTTTTGTAATACGTAATGTAGCCACAGTTGTGCATGACATAAGAGATAAACATGTGAAAATATGTTTGTAGAAGTACTTACCGGCAAGAAGGGCGACTCTAACACTTTCATTCTAAACATATATAGCCCGCCTAGGCAACAAAAGACTAGGTTTAGGGCCATTATTGGAAAAGCCTTGAAGGTAGCGGGAAAACAGCCCCTGATACTTATGGGGGACTTTAATGCATGCCACCCTGATTGGGGGTATGATAGAGAACAAATTAAGGGAAGAATGTTATGGGAGGATTATCACAATTTGGGATTAACTAGCTTGACAAATCCCGAGTTCCCAACGAGGCAGGCTAATAGTGTTTCCAAAGGCTCGTCTCCAGATCTTACGTTCAGCAAGAACGTCGGTGAATGGGAGTGGCGCAATACAGCGTAAAACTTCGGAAGTGATCACTGTGTGCTGATAGTCAGGGCGGATTTAAAGGCTAATCTTAAGCCCAGTAAGGAGGGCCCTTTGTATGTGACAGAATGGGATAGCTTCAGGGAGATTAGAAGCAATAGAGATGAGTCCAAAGTTATAGACTATGAGCTGTGGTGTGACGACCTCAAGAAGGATGTCAAGGGTGCCACCAAGAAAATTAAGGGGGATAGCGCCCCGGATGTTGCAGACAGTCGGCTGCTGTATATGTGGGAGGCCAAGGCGAGCATGGAGCGCCGTCTGAAGAGGCAAGGCAGGCGGAATCGCAGCCTGAAAAGGCGCTTGGCCAGACTCAACAAAAAGATCGAATACTATGCCTTCAAGCTATGCGAACAGCAATGGTACAGTAAATACGGAGAAATAGAAACGGCATGAATCTCTCTAAAACTTGGAACTTGTTAAGGCACTTGCTTGACCTGGAAAAATCCAAAGGGCAGATAAGGGTAAGCATAGCCAAAGTTAGACATGCGTGTGGGTCAGGAATTCATGGAAAAATTGGTGGATACATATATAGGGGACACCAGCTCGATACAGCTTCAAGACCACGAGGAAAAAGAAAACTTGGAATTAGGTTCGGGTTTCACAGAGACGGAGGTAAGGGTCGAAATAGTTATACTTAAAATTAGGTCGGCACCGGTTCCGGATGGCATTGCTAACAAAATTATGAGAAATCTAGAGGATAGCTCTATTAGGGATATCACTAGATTTATGAACTTATGCTGGATGGAGGAAAAAAAATCCCTGATCAGTGGAAAATGGCGAAGGTGATACTAATTCCTAAGCCAGTAAAGAAGCCTGGAATAATCTTCGGCCAATCTCATTGACCTGTTGCATCGGGAAATTGATGGAATGCGTAATGCAGACTAAGGTATCTAGGTGGTTTATGGAGAGGAATGAGCTATGGCCGGATGAAATGTTCCGTTTTAGGCCGCACCTTAGCACGCAGGATGTTATGCTGCTCCTGAAGCATGAAATTGTGGAATCTAAGACAAATGATGCGAAGGTGATATTAGGGCGGGATCTAAAGAAGGCCTTCGATAATGTAAAACACTCAGCGGTCCTATAGGGACTTAGTGAGGTAGGAGCAGGGGTAAGAACCTATAACTACATCAGGAATTTCTTCAGAGAAAAGAGAGGTGAGATAGTGTTTCAGTATACTTCGAAAGTGATTCAGCTAGGAAGTAGGGGGAAACCGTAGTTTGTGGCCCTGTCACCCCTACTGTTTAATATGGCCATGAGGAAGTTGCCAGGGCAGCTAAAGGCGCTTGGTAACACGAATCTTAAGTTCAGCATGTATGCAGATGACAATAATTTGTGGATAAATAAGGGCAGTAGTGGAGAGATTGAGTAAATTCTCCAGGCGGCAGCCGACTGTATTTTAGCATTAGCGGCGGAGAGGGGCCTGGAGTGCTCTCCGGAAAAGTCGAAATTATTCCTATACAAGGACAGGGCGCTTAAAAATAAACCGCCTTCAAAAATTCAAATTCTGGTAGGTGGAGTGCAGGTTCAGGAGGTAAAAACTATTATGACCCTGGGCTTACACCTGCAGGCGAATTGCCATAACGCTGTCACCATCAAAAAGCTGGAAGGCTATGTTATGCCGACTTTGGGTCTCTTTAGAAGAGTATCAAGTAAGAAAGGGGGTCTTAGAGAGAAAAATGTGATTAAATTGGTTCAGGCCCTTATTACGAGTAGAGCGACACCTTACTTGAACTGAACTGACGACCGCAACCGCGAATCGCGAGTGTTCTACGTATTCCGCGGCGTCAACAAACCTTGTCCCCATGTCTTATCCGTGGCTGTGTAGGAGAGATCTGGCCCTGGCCACTCTTCTCCGGTTATGTTCCGGGTGGACGTCCCGTGGGATCGGGTCGATTCTTATCTTTGTCGGATCCCACCCGGAACGATGACTCTCTGGCGTTGTTGGGCGTGGTAACGGATGCCGAGACTTTCCACGATCTGGCAGCCTGCTGTAGTGCCCCTTAATCTGTATAGTTGTGAAGTGCGCTGCGCCTCGGCGATTTTACTAAGCGTGCTGTGAAGCCCTAGCTGGAGCAAGTGGTGCGTGCTGGTGGACTCAGGTGGACCCAGTGCTATATTGTACACTTTGCAGATGAGGACATTGATCTTGGCTTCTTTTCCCTTGTACCAATTGTTTAATGCCGCAATGTACGCAATATGGCTAATGACGAAAGAGTGTATGAGTCGTATGAGAATCTCCTCCTTCATTGCGTTTCTTCTGCTAGTGACCCTCTTGAGGATCCGCATGGCGTTAGCCGTCTTGCGCTTTAATTTAGTGATCATTTCGCCGTTGACGCCGTTATCATGCCAATGACCTTAATTATGTGCACTATCGGGATGGTTGCTCAGTTTCTCGTGCGTAGTATGATCTCTTCGTATTCACGCTTGGTCGTTACCGCATTCCGACCACTCGAGGGTGGTCTGCCTCTTTGTGTGAGGCGGTGTAGTAGGAGTTCCGACTTCTTTGGCGAATATCGTAATTCCGTACCCACAAGGTATTCCTCTATTGTCTCGATTGCTAGTTGCAGTGTCGTTTCGAGGTGACCATCGCTGCCTTTGCGCACCCAAAGGGTTATATTGTCGGCGTATATGGTGTGTCGGCGTTTTTCAGTTCTTGTAGCTTTCCTGCTAGCTCTATCACGAACAGTTTGAAGAGCGTGGGCGAGATGACGGAGCCCTGCGGGGTGCCGGTGCTTCCTAGCGTTTGCTCTTCTAGCTGGAGGTCTCCTACCATCAAAACAGCTCGCCTGTCTGTCAATAAATCTTTAACGTAGTTGTACGTGCGTACACCTTGGTTTTGCTGCGATATGTGGTGTAAGATCGCCCAGTGCGCGATTCTATCGAACGCGCTTTCAAGGTCGAGGCCGGGAATTTCTCTGGTGCCTCTCGCCTTGCCGTCAAGCACGTGGTACTTCAGTTGTATCATTGCCTCCTGCGTGGACAATAGTGGGCGGAATCCTATGATGGATTGTGGATATGCCACTTTGTGCTAAGTTGGCTTGCCAGCGATTAAGCAGTGCGTGCTCCATGGTCTTGCCGCGACGCACGACGTTAGCGATATGGGGCGAACGTTGTCGAGGCTCGGCGCTTTTCCGGATTTCGGGATTGGTATCATTCTCGCAGTTTTCCATCGTTGCGGGAGGGGGACGCGCTGCCAGCAGTCATTGATGAATGCAGTTAACTGTTCCACAGACTTGTCGTCGAGATTTTTAGGGCGCGATTCGACACCCCGTCGGGGCCTGGCGCCGATCTGCTGTGGAGGTTGTGCAGCGCCATCCTGATCTCTTCTGCACTAAAGTCCTTATCCAAATCTACATTAGGACCCCCTTATATGGGCCCTGTTGTGCAGTCGAAGTGTGCGGTAAGTACTTCGCTCGTAAACGGATGGTCACTGCATCTCCACCGTACTTCTCGAGCTTCCTGTGTAATAGACGTACGAGGCAGTTCCTCTGGTTGGACGTGATCTTCGTTTCGTCCAACCGATACCTGAGCAGGTTTCACGATTTCCCGTTGTGTTATTGGCCATCGACTGCATTGCATAACTCGTCTCATTGCTGGCGGTTGAGCGTTCGGCAGTGCTGCTCGATGATGCGGTTGATCTCCGCTATTTTATTTCTGAGTCTTCGACTGAGTCTCTGTCTTTTCCACCTGGCCAGGACCGAATTCTTCGCCTCAATGAGATGCGCCAGGCGGCTATTCATCTTGTGAGTTTCAACCTCGGTTTCGACGGTCTCGGTTGACGCTTTGGCGTCTGCAACCAGCAGGCGGGTCCAGTCTTCGATGTCCTTGATCGTATCTCTTGAAGACTGCTCTTCTTATCGTGTCTTCCTGAAATCTTTCCAGTCAGTCCATTGGAATTTTCGCTTACTGCCCTGCGTCTTGTCCGGCGTCTGGACATGTATTTCGACTATCATGTGGTCGCTCCCTAGGTTGGTCGACGTGTTTTTCCACGTACTGGCCGGAACCCCGGTATTTCGGACGAACGTCAAGTCCGGGGTTGTTTCCCTGTTAGTGGAGTTGGGTGCGCCGCGTCTGTAACCAACTGACACAGCAAGACTTCCCACCCATCCAGCCGCCCAGACTCAGATCCATGTCGAGTTCGCGTGACGCATCCCGCTCCCGTAGCCGGCGAAGGTACAGCCGCGATCAGAAAACATCGAGATCCAGGACAGTAACACCCGGAGACAAGGTGAGCTTGGCGGATACTGTCCGGGACATCGCGCGGGAGGGGCTCGTAACAGCGCCTGCAATCCCAGGGCAAAATCACAAAGCGGCCAGGAAAGAAAACGCAAAAATGCGAAAAAAGAGAACGCGGTAATGCGCGAACTAGTCCAAAAGCTCATGCGGGAGATGCAAGAACTCAGACGTAAGAGCGCCGTGGTGAAGCAAAACAAACAGATCGCACAACAGCAGGTGCCAACGAGCGCTCCTGACGCGGACTCGTCCGCCCCTAAGAAACGGGAGATACAACAACACCACGAGGGCGGTTTCGAGAGCCAGGTTAGATCGGATATTACGGACATCAAGACAATGCTGTGCACCATGCAAAGTACCATTGAGACTCTGAAGACCTCTGGCGCTGCATAGTTACACACACTTACACACACACACACACACACACACACACACACACACACACACACACACACACACACACACACACACACACACACACACACACACACACACACACACACACACACACACACACACACACACACACACACACACACACACACACACACACACACACACACACACACACACACACACACACACACACACACACACACACACACACACACACACACACACACACACACACACACACACACACACACACACACACACACACACACACACACACACACACACACACACACACACACACACACACACACAAACACACACACACACACACACACACACACACACACACACACGCACGCACACACGCACGCACGCACGCACGCACGCACGCACGCACGCACGCACGCACGCACGCACGCACGCACGCACGCACACACACACACACACACACACACACACACACACACACACACACACACACACACACACACACACACACACACACACACACACACACACACACACACACACACACACACACACACACACACACACACACACACACACACACACACACACACACACACACACACACACACACACACACACGATTAAAGCAAGACATTCACATCGGTGTTGCGCTCTCTACCAACTGGCTGTTATTTTTGACACGGAGAATAAGAAAGCATCACAAAAAACGTAAGTGTGCAATAAGAAGAAGGAAACGGAAGATTCAGAAAAAATGCGAAGAAAAAAATTCTGAAGGAAAAATGAAACCAAAATAAAAAGAAAATAATGACAAACAGCGTCTATCTTCTTGTCATATTGTCCGAACGAAGCGGTATCACTTCCTTCCTGTTGAGCGCCACAGAACACTCATTCACTCTCCTTCTTCAATCAAAATCATCTTAAATGCTTCGATAACAAGTCATTTCAAAAGTTTTGCCAGCCAGCACCTTAGGTTCGGTGAACCTTGGTACACAATGGTTACCCCTCGAGTCCTGTTGAGCGTCTTCCGTTCTACAACGAGAGCAATGGGTCGCCAGGTTTTCAGGAGCTGACAATGCTGCACACCAATTTCTGTGTTCACTTAGCCTCTCATTGAGGCATCGGCCTGTCTGCCCCACATAGGCCTTCCCACATGTCAGGGGAATCCTGTACACGATTCGTGTAAAGGATTCGGAAGACGCTCAACAGGACTCGAGGGGTAACCATTGTGTACCAAAGTTCACCGAAACGTGCTGGCTGGCGCAAAAGACAGTTTGAAAAGACAGATCATCGAAGCGCTTAAGATGATTTCGGGTGAAGAAGGAGAATGCGTGAGTGTTCCGTCTGTAGCGCCCAACAGTAAGGAAGTGATGCTGCTTCTTCCGGACATTATGACAAGAAGGTAGACGCAATTTGCCACTATTTTCGTTTTATTTTTCCTTCAGAAGTTTTTCTTAATCTTCTGTTTTATTCTTCTTATTGTACCCTTACCTTTTTTGTGATGCTTTCTTCTTCGTGTCACAAATAACAGCTAGTTGGTAGTGAGCGCATCATCGGTGTGAACGTCTTGCTTCAATCTCTTGTGTGCGTGTTGGGTTTGTGTGTAACTATACAGCGCCAGAGGTCTTCAGAGTCGTCTAACCAACTAGCCCGCACGCGAGTACCACCATTGAGACTCTACACGCAACAGTCCTCGGGCTAGCAAACAGGACCACTAATCTCGAAGGAAACAGGCAAAAATTATTGAATCACTCCGTATTCACGCAACACGGACACGTACAGGCGAACAGTGATGCCGGACCGAGCCACCATCAAGGGCAGCCGGGCAACTCGCTTCAGCATCAACATGACCAATGATAATCAAGAGATAGTAATATGGCAGTGGAACTGCCGTGGCTTCGCCGGCAAAAAGGCAGTTTTACAGCAACACATCAGGCACGCAACACGTAAACGGGACTTAATATTATTCCAAGAAACGCTCACCAACGCGGCTACCTTAACTGGCTGCAAAACGCACGACAAAACAAAACAAAAAACAAAATCAAGGGGAGGGGTGTATGCGCGCTCGTTAGAAGCGTCTCATATTCGTTGACCACGAACTAAGCGGCGTCTAGATGGAACACTCTGTAATCGAACCCACCAAACAGAGGAAACAAAGTATATTCACACTGAACGTATACAGCAGCCCGTCGAAGCCAGCGCTTCCATTCGCTGTTTCAAAAGACGCTCAAGATTGCCGGGTCCTGGGCGCTGATTGGGTTGTGGGGTTTAACATCCTAAATCGACTCAGGCTATGAGAGACACCGTAGTGGAGGGCTCCGGAAATTTCGACCACCTGGGGTTATTTAACGTGCACTGACATCGCACAGCACACGGGCGCCTTGCTTTTCGCCTCCACCGAAAAGCGGCCGCCGAGGCCGGGATTCGATACTGCGTCCTTGGGAACAGTAGTCGAGCGCCATAACCACTTCGCCACCCCGGCGGTGCCCCGGGCGCTGATTGCAGGGGGTGATTTCAACGCGGCTTACACGGCATGGGGTTACGGATAGAGCGCGACCAAGAGGAGACAACTCGGGCAAGATGCGCAGAAACTCGACCTCTTTCCTGCAAAGCACTTAAATTAAAAATATAAGTTCCAGTCACTGGTAATAGCACTTGGCGACTTGGTTAAGGTAACGCAGCAATTAATGTTTTTCTTTGAACTCGCATGGCCGAAGGCTGTTGCTGCCGAGACCACTTGTACGTCGCGAGACGCGCACCGCCTTGCGATACTGCTTTATATTAAGTGTCTGCCATTATATTAATTGTCATCCTGCCATTATTACACCGAGTAAATTGAGGCATATGGGTCAAGTCTTTACCGTGCAGTGAGTATAGCCCAGCTGATGATGATGCTATTTATTAGAGTGTTATGTTTAGAGGTAATCCTAAGGTAACGGCAAACGTTGAAATGAATCGTCACAACTGAAACGCATGTGTTGTCAAGATGCCTTCAATGATATTTGATACGTTTTATACTATATGTTAAACATGACTTAAACACCTTGCTGTTAAACACGCATTAAAATACTGTCTGGCTTTTTTATGTGTTTATGCCCGGCCTTTAAAAATCCCGCCTGGGATTGAGAGTATTTCTAAACAACTATTGAATAAAAAAAAAAATGGTATGCTCTACATATACGAGGTCAACGTTCCAATCATTACAATGCTCGAATTTAAGCAAAAAAATAATAATAAAGAAAGCGCCAGCTCAATGAATTGCATTATTTAGGTGCTATATGGCCTCAGACCGCTTGCCACATCGCAAAACAAAGCTCTTGAATCAGCCATTGAACGTGGCTACTATTCGCTAAACGCGGAGAGGACTTGAGGGCAGGCAGTCGGCCAGCGCCTTCGCCTTCCTAATGCAGGCGTAAATGCCACGGCGCCGGCTAAGGATAGCTTTAGAGTAACGTAACTGTAAACAGCACTACACGGCAGCGCTCTCTGACCACTGCACGGAGCAAACAATTTCCATGCATATCGAGCATATCAAAGTACATTTAGGGTCTGTTCTTTCAGCAACTACAATTGCGTCATTTTTGTTTTTTATTTTATCCATCCCTCAGTCTTTTAGCTAAACTTGAAATTGAGTTTGTAGTGAGTGCAACAAGATATGTAGTGTGTGCAACAAGGTCTCAGCTTGAAGGAAGCACATTATCTTTATTCTCAAGAAAGAGGACCTCATAGGCTTGAAAAATTACTGAAAAGTGGCTTATTGTCCGGTACCTGTAAGCCATTTACTAATGTAATCGCTTACTAAGTCAAGCGAAAGGGTCAGACAGGATTTTGTAAAGGCGACTCTGTGATAGATCGACACTATCAACGAGGTGACAGAAAAAAAACATGGTTCACACTAAAGCTTCGCCTTTATAGCGCGATAGCGTAGGCTACTAGCCCACATGCATTCTTTTAACAAGCAGTACGGACGTTCCTGCTTGGCCAAGGGATAACGTGAATGCAAGGGTCCTGGCAGGCTGATTATGATATCACCCTCTCATATGAAAGCAGAGGCTCGAGTTGGCAGCTCTTGCCAAACGTAATGTGAAGCAACCCTGCGTCCAGTTTGTGCTGGATCATGTCAGGTACAAGCTACAGCCTGCCAGTGCCATGCGTGTGATGTTTCTCTCGCAAAGCCAACCCGGCACCGATGTCGGATTTTCGGTAAACAAGGCCTTCAACGCTACCGCGTCCAAATATCGCGGAATACGACCAACTGCTATATAACATTTAATAACGTTAAAACTGTGCGGGACATTTCCGCTCCGCTTTTAAGTGGTATGTTGGAATAGTGTGGGCGCCAGTACTCGACAAGGCAAAGCTCCGCCTTAACGAGGCCGTATGGAACGGGCCAGCGTAGCCTCTAGGTGTAGGGTGCCTGGCTCTGCATCCAAGAAACACTGCAAGGGCGACTCTTAATCCATCTTCCCACCTCAAATGAGCAATCCCATTATGAAGCTGCTCTCAACATAACAAATGCATATACATGCCTGAAACTTGTCAGCCCCCCACTGCCTGTTCCCGTTTTGTTTGGCACAGCTAGTGGACGAGATCTCAGCGTGCAGTAAAACAAGAAGCCGTAGTTGGAACTACAGAAATATTAAAAAACTTCAATGAAAAATTGCATCATCAAATGCCGAAGTTTAGACTGTGAGAAAATAAAAATAAAGAATGGAAATAGTAAAATTGTACAGCGGATTGCCAACTGCGTTCCTTGGAGCGACGATAAATGCACAAAAATGTTCTGCCTAAAAGTTGGCAGCTAAAAATTGGTCTTAAGCAAAGAGAATATACCAGGGTTACTGTTCAAGAAATAAGGAATCTGATATGCCAGTCTCTATGTGTCATAGTTTTGTGCTTGTCGTTTCTTTTCATCGGAGATTGCGTGCCTTGGGGGGGGGGGGGGGGGGGGGGGGGGTATTGTACTGATGTTGCTCGTAAATGTATTTCTAGAGAAAGGAAGCCGAGTCAGACTGAATTTGTTTAAGAATGTGGGATACTAAGTGGTGTTTTATAATATTAGAAATAGATAGTACTCGATGTTTATCATAAAGTGGAGCAGATTGGCATAGCTTGCTTTTGTAAGATGTGTATGCTTTAGGCTTTATTTGTTTTCGTAGTTGTGCGTAAAAGCAGGGAATAATGAATTCGAGAGTAGACACGTGTATAATTAAGCTGTTTTTTTACCATAGAAGCAAAAGTTTACGTAGTTCGGATATACGTCCGCAAGACCTGTGTGGGAAGGTTGTCCTCCTGAAAAGTCCAAGTTAGGTCTTCTTGGAAAAAACCTCCAAGGAATTTATGAGAAGCTGCTTGCTCAAGTGTGTCACAATAGAATCGTATTACATTTTCTCTTTCAAAAGGCTTCTTTTAGGAGGAGTACTACATTCTTACATTTGTATGTATTTAGTAAGGTGATACCATGAGCCATTGGGAAAGATGTGTGAGCCATCTATTTGCTTTTAGTTCTAAATTATCACAGTCTTTTCCATAGAAACAAAAATACGCTAATGGCATCTGAGTATAAAGTTACATCAGGTGCATAGGCAAATTGATGATAGTAGATAGGAGCGGTCCAATTATGGATCCCTGGAAACGCCGTATCTTATATGGCCAATATTTGATTTACCCTGGTTGACATGTATACCGAATTCCATTTATGAAATAACTTAAATAATTACCAGTAGTACATTTTCCTCTATTTCCATAGTGAGAAAGCTTGTGCAACAAGATATTGTACTTAACAGAAACTAAATTCTCCGTGAAATTGAGAAATACCATCAGTGTACAAGGGGGCTCTTCGAAGTTCTAGATTATTTAATCCTTTGATTTAACGAAGCTGTCTGAGCAAGGCATACTGCCTGCCCTTGATAATGTAGTTTTCTTGCAGATTTAAAAGTCACACATTGATAACTTGCTCTGCGACCTTTGAGAAAATTGGCAGTATAGGTCTGTAATTTAATTGACGAAATCATGTCGATCGCCCCCTTTGCTAATATACATTTGCTATTTTAGTTTGTTGGGTGCTTAGAATTAGGTTGTATATATTGTCACGGACAACAGGGCTAGACGAGACTAAAACACAACATGTGAGCCTTCTGTGGACCTTTTTTCATTTGTGCATGCCATGATCTTCTTCTTTCATTTGTACATACCATCATCATCGTCCCGCGGCGCCGGCTCCGGCGCGCGCGTGGTTTCGTGATCGGATTAAAACGCTAGACAAGGCTTCGCTGTCCTTGCCGTCACGACCTCGCCGTCTCGACCTAGCCTTCTTTTACGAGTGGTGGAGGTGAAATTTGATCCCCTTGCTGCCTTCGGCCCTCCCTCTCGCTGGAGCTACGTTCCGGTCGCCGTTTGGCAACTGCCACCATCGCTATGTCTACCGACAGTACCCACGAACAGGCCGGACCAGGCAGTGCCTACAACCGGAGGGACGATGCTCTGAAATTTCTCAACACATCCTTCTACCTTATTGAGGTCGCCAGGACTTGGTTCATCAACCACGAGCCCCACACAACTAACTGGACCACCTTCAAACAGCAGTTCCGACAGTACTTCGCCGACCCGGCAGTTCGGACTGAGATCGCGAAGACCAAGCTCGCTTCACGCCTTAAAGGTCCTGATGAGTCATATGCGTCTTACAGAGAGGCCATACTTGCACTCTGCCGGCGTATTAGTCCCACCATGGCGGAACCTGAACGAGTACACCACGTCTTGAAAGGAATCAATTATACGGCGTATAATATCCTAGTTGCTCAGAACCCTTCAACTATTGATTCCATTATTACGACCTGCCAACGCATCGACCAGCCGCAGTCCTCCCGATTGCAGCCCGCCGATGCTACTGGCCCGACCTATGCTGATCTCGACCTGCGGGCACTTATTCGAGCCATCATCCGCGAGGAGCTCCAGGCCCTCAAGCCTGTCTGTCGACACGGGTGTGATCACTCTTCCGCAACATCTAATGACGCCGGTTTCCGCAGCATCATCAAAGAAGAGCTGGCAACAATCACCGAACCTATGACATCTGGCCCTCCGGCACCCCGCTCAGTACCGACTTACGCGCACGTCGCAGCATCCCCCCCTCCTTTAGTTCCCCCGCCTCGACCGGCACCAACATACAATCACGTCAATGCAATAGCGACGGCTCAACCTGCACCACCCTATTACGCACCTTGGCGACCCTCCCGACCAATTTGCTATTACTGTGGCATTAGAGGACATATATCCCGCGTCTGTCGTCGCCGCCTCCAGAACGAGCGCCGTGGTTACGATACCCTTGAAAGTGACATCCCTTCAACGTCATATTATCAACGCCGGTTTATTCCAAGCCCACCTCGAAGATCATCCCCACCTCCAGAATCCTCGTCTGAGCCACGTGGAACCCACTCATCCCGACGTCGGTCCCTATCCCCATACCGCCGCTCAGTTTCCCCTCTCCGACCCGCAACAACTATCCCTGTCCGCCATCCGGAAAACTAAGCGTTGCAGTTTCCGGAGGTCAAACTGCACTCTGCGAACTTACCAAAAGTCCTCCAGATCGCCCGTATAATGTGATTTCTGTTTTCGCTGAATGATTACCGGTCGAAGCATTGATTGATACAGGAGCTGCAATTTCTGTCATTCACGCTGATTTGTGCTACCGTTTGCGAAAAGTGACGACACCATATGATGGGCCTGAACTCCGTGGAGCCAATGACGTCCCTTTGCGCCCTTTAGCAAAGTGCACCGTACGAATTGTTATTGACGGCGTCCGCCATCATGTGCAGTTTGCTGTGCTCTCACCATGTGTGCATCTGATGATTTTAGGATGGGATGTTTTGTCAACCGCTCCGGCGTTAATTTCTTGTGGCGACCGTGTTATCCATATTACAGACAGCGATTTTTCATCTGAAGTTTCTGAACATCATCCCCTCGTTGCCGCCGCTGATACTGTTTTGCCTCCTCAGTGCGAAAAACTGCTTACCATTTTTTCTGACCACATCACTGACGGGGACGTACTCATCGCACCATCTTATCGTCATCTTGCACGCGGTATCGCCTTCCCGTCTATTCTTGTGAGGTTCTGCAACGGCTCAGCGACAGTAGCGGCCACTAACACTTCACGTGAATCCCTCGTGCTCCCAAAAGGAACTTCTCTCCCCTGCATGGTGGATGTTCAACGTTTGTCCTTGATGGTGCTCACCGCCCCTCTGCCTCAGCGCCGTGTTTCGCCAGACGTCTCTCTTTCTGTTCTCACAAAGACTATTAATCCTAACCTCACGCCGAACCAACGCCAAGAACTGCTGACATTGCTTCGACACCACCAAGCCATTTTTGATGCCACTTCCCCACCACTGGGACGGACTAGTGTTGCGCACCATCGCATCATTACTGAAGGTAACTCTATCGTTAGCCGACGGCCTTATCGGGTTTCTCTCTCTGAACGAAAAGTAATTGAAGAAAATGTAAATGATATGCTCCATCGCAATATTATTCGTCCCTCGACAAGCCCATGGTCCTCCCCAGTAGTGTTAGTTAAAAAAAAGGACGGCTCGGTACGCTTTTGTGTTGATTACCGGGCACTCAACAAAATTACCCGCAAAGATGTATACCCAATTCCAAGAATTGATGACGCCCTTGACTCTCTCCAAGGCGCCGAATATTTCTCGACTTTGGATCTCCGCTCAGGTTATTGGCAAATACTTATGCACGAGGACGATAAAGAAAAAACCGCTTTCTCAACTCCCGATGGCCTTTACGAATTTAATGTTATGCCTTTCGGACTTTGTAACGCACCAGCGACATTTGAAAGAATGATCGATACTGTGCTTCGTGGCCTAACCTATTTATGTTACTTGGATGACATTGTCATCTTTTCGTCATCTTTTAACGACCATCTCACGCGCCTGAATGAGGTCCTCACGTGTCTCGCTTCAGCGGGCCTTCAGCTGCACACCAAGAAGTGCCACTTTGCACAGAAGGAAATTAAAATATTGGGACATCTAGTCAGCCATGACGGCATTCGTCCAGACCCTGAAAAAATCATCGCGGTCTTGAACTTTGCTCGTCCACAACGGATTACAGAATTGCGCAGTTTTCTCGGCCTGGCGTCTTATTTCCGGCGTTTTATAAGGCATTTTGCAAGTATTGCTTCTCCACTTCATGAACTACTTAAAACACGCAGCCCTTTCGTGTGGACTGAACAGTGCGAAGCCGCTTTTAATAATCTGAAGCACGCCCTCACATCACACCCTGTTCTTGGCCACTTCAGTGACAGCGCTCCAACCATCCTGCAGACTGATGCCAGTGGTCTCGGTCTTGGAGCTGTACTCCTGCAGCACGATGCAACTTCGCGTGAGAAAGTGATTGCATTTGCCAGTCGGACTATGACTCCAGCTGAGAAAAACTACACCATTACCGAGCAGGAGTGCCTTGCCGTCGTTTGGGCTGTCCAAAAATTTCGCCCTTACCTATATGGTCGGCATTTCACAGTTGTGACCGATCACCATGCTCTTTGCTGGTTGTCGGCAAGGTCGAGACGGCGAGGTCGTGACGGCAAGGACAGCGAAGCCTTGTCTAGTGTTTTAATCCGATCACGAACCCAGGCGCGCGCCGGAGCCGGCGCCGCGGGACGATGATGATGGTATGTACAAATGAAAGAAGAAGATCATGGCATGTACAAATGAAAGAAGGTCCACAGAAGGCTCACAATATATATATATATATATATATATATATATATATATATATATATATATATATATATATATATATATATATATATATATATATATATGTGTGTGTGTGTGTGTGTGTATTGTGCCATGATTGTATGGGATACTAAATTGAAGAGCTCTGTTCTGATTCCGTCTTCTCCACACGCACCCGTACAGGTGCTCCTCAGATTGTCAGCAGGCTTTTGTTTTCCGATTCCATGGTGGGGACGAAAAACGAATTTGTGATTCTCGACTCTATATACGCACTATAGCTGCAAACGGTTAGCGAAAAGCCGTCTGAAGCTCCTGATTCTATAAAGCGTCCAATAAGTGTATTTTCAAGCATCCCTCCCGAGCATGGACTGTTTTGAATTAAGAGCTCAGAAAAGCTTAACGACCGGCGTTTTGACATTAGCGCATATGCATTTTGTCAAACGTGTTTGCGAGTGTTACAATCATCCGAAAACCTCTTTTCATAATATGCGTCTTGTGCTTTTGTAGCATCAAAACCTAATTTACATCGAATTTTTTGAATTCCATAAGATATTCCAGCTGTCTGTAATAAAGCTTTAATAAATGCTGCGAAAATATAATCGCCGATGTTTATTCTTTTAAAAAGCATGATATCAATCCGTGGTAATTGTCTACATTTGTTATTTGTTTCCCTTGCTGCAAGTGGAAACGCCTTACAACAAGACCTGATATTTTCGAATATATCTTATTCTGTGATAGGATGGGCAACTGTAAGAATAGGCGTCCAGTCAGCATTAACTACTTTTTCATTTATTGAAGGCTGACATCCTCTCATCATTACGTCTGTACATAATGACCTAGGAAGAAGGATGGTACCGCTGTAAAAGCTGGAAATCAGAAAGATAAAAATGGCCAAGTGGACCCTAATGAATGACATCAGCACATCAGCTTTCACATCATTTGTATGGTAGTGGGTCAGACATCGGTCGAGCAATGTTTAAAACGTGCTTGTCACTCTGGTCGCTATGTTGTTGGCATTTTCGTATACAGACCATAGAAATAAGTCGAGAATTTATCGAACGGTAAAAGAGAATTCAACGATATTGCGCAAAAATGAACAATACTGCTTGGAAGTTTCAGTTAAGAAGCAGTGAAAATTGTGCAGAAATAACAAAATTTCATACAGCACCTAGAAATACCAATCAATCGGCTTCTAAATTACTGCAATAAAAGATTCAGGGAAGAAAATGCTTTGTAGTATTTGGCAAGCGTGAAAAATAGAAAACATTCAACATGCTACAGCGAAGATTTAAAATTGTTAAGTTTTCGGACCATTGAAAAAGGAGTGTTTACGTCACCTGGCATTAGGGTAGCTTTTTGAGCACTTGTTCTGTTCACTAACCGTGTAGTAATAAGGTCGTCGTGGCATGCAGCGTTGTTTTTTACATAAAGGCTAGACGAAGCGCTTAGGGCAATTTCGTGATAGATGGTCTCACCAGGCAGGCCTCTAGAAAAAATAAAACCAAATGAACGCGACATTTCGACAACAATGCTAATGACCTTATGTCGCTGGTTATTAAACTCACGTTTCGATTTACCCCGCAAATGTGTGCGTCGCTCCCCTACCTCTCCCTACCCAGAAGAAAGAAGAAAGAGAGCTTTCGCGAAAAGCAGTCCACTCACTTGTCGCTCCACAGGGAAAGGGCAACTTAAGCCTGTCGTGATCCTTCACCTGCGCACGGCCACTGCAACGCTGGAACCTTTTCAAACGTTGTCATCTTCGAGTGCACGAAGCAGGCGGATACAATGTGTAGGAAAACTAATTCTTGCGCTTCAATATCAAGCGGTGATCGCCATGTTCTCCAAATTTGCGGCTGTTCTGGTAGAGCTTAGGAAGAACACGCAAAATTGCCTGGGACGATAGTTAGGTGCGATATGTCGAACATGTGGCCTTAATCCTTATCTTCGTCAACAATATAGAAAGTTAAACAGTAAAAACCAAATTGTGCGCACTGATGCGCCGAAGTGACATATGAAATGTCCCTAGAGACGTTGTATTCCAAGAATTCCGTTGGCTTTATACCATCGTTAATCTGTGCCGACATCCCGTAGCAAAGCACACTTTTATTATTTGGGCTCACTAAAGATATAGCCGCCAAAGCCCTTTTATTATTGCTGCCTCACTTTGCGTCTGATGTTATATTTACTCTGTGTTGGCTTGCTTTTCCTTCTGTTGTTAACTGAAGGTCTCATCGTCTTTCTTCTCCAGCCTCATGTAGTTGTCAAAAGGCTTCATTTGCACCAAAATGTAATGATATAGCATCCTTGTGGCTGGAATCTACCAGACCTACCTCACATGAAATGCCTCACAATTATAAACAGCAAAGGAAGAAATTCCGGGCGGGCACCTAATTCTGCTTGGGTGTATTAATGCAAAGACATTTCTCTTACTGCGGCCAATTATGCTGCTGCATGTTCGGTTCTTCATGCCTTTGGCCGTTCTGACACACGTTTTTAGCTATAAATGAAGTGCAGATTATTGATGCTCGAGGCTAGAGAGCAGCACGAGACTGTTACACTGCGGCATTTTGTGTCAGGAGAACGGACTCGCGACTCCTTCGGCACCGCCAGTAGATAGAAGTTTGTATGTATGTGCTGGGATACCTGCGAAATTATAACTAGGAGCTGAAGGCTGCAAAAATCGTACTTTGGGAAAAATTTTTTTCTTGCCGCTTTCGCAAAACCATCTGGCAACAACTCATATGCAAAGCATTCGCTTGCTGCTGCGTCGGCAAAATGGTGACCAAGTTCCAGTGCCCGGAAAATGGTGACCAAGTTCCATTTCCAGTGCCCGGAACGTTTTCAACAGTGAAGTATTCGAGGATTTAGCCGAAAATACTTCACACCACGCGTGTCACTGGCGTTGTGAGACGTCACGTTCATGTCTGCGCGAGTCTTATCAATAAGATAATTCAGTCGTGTACATGTATGCACCGAAGTAAGGTCTCGGGTAGCAGCCAGCTCAGCTTAACGGCTGACAGCCCACAAATTAAGCAGCAGGCTGAGATCATACACTTGGCAAACTTTGTTTGTACCGGTACCGATCTCAACAAATATACAACCTTGCCTGACACTATGCCGAAAGCTTTCCAGTCCCCTGCCTATAGTTTCCACGATGTAGCCGTGCGCCACGTTCATCCAGGAGCGTCTTGGACGTTTTCTGTGCTTCATCGTTGGCGTGACAATCTTTTGCAGGTATTTAACAGCTGAGCTCATTATTAAAATTTGCAGGAAACAAGGAAATAGCTGCTCTAGCGATACAAGTGCGAAAAATAGGCAAGGCACACAAAAAACCAGACTAACAATATTACATCGCGAAGAAATACAATGGTAGATATTCACCGCTTGTGGGTTTGCTCGGCACTAAAGCCAACGGGAATTCGGCACCTGACAGCAGTCGGTCTCTCGCGAAGCAACCCATTATCTTATATTGCTTGGACGCAGGGCCTCATCATCGTTCCCCCTTGGAATTTCTTCGAATGTTTAATCTTTTTCCCTTTTTTTTAATACCATTTGATTTTTTTTTACATATTCCTTGATGTCCTGAGGTAATAAGCAACGTTATAAAAATACAAGGCAGGCATAAACGATCTGTTACTATGTAATTACCAAAAATACCGGCACTTGAAGAAGTGCTGCAAAAGATATCAGACCATGAAAAAAAAATTACGAGCAAAGAAGATGGGGGCTTAGTGAGCAAAGAAGGGCGCTAATTGAAGGCAGAAACCAATGCCATAAACTTATCAAATCACGCGAAAATACAGGGAGAACCATATATAGAGGGGGAATGCAATTACAGGCCACTAAGCCCGTCAAGGACCTCAGAAACAAACAAATAAGACAAAACGAAACATCACCCTCTGATTGCGGCAATGAAAAACTAAATGAAAAGCCGTGAAAGCGGGCACAGCGTTACACCACCAAAATACAGTGAAAAGGAACAGGAAAACTTCGTCTGAAACAATAAATACAATAAAAAGGCACGTCGTCACACCAACTAAAAACCGTGTGCACTGAGATCAGAAAAAGCCTCTGAAACAAGACTAAGGAAAAGGCACCGAGTTAGATAAAGCCAAAAGACCACCGTAAGCAACACCACTACCACTACCACCAACAACAAACAAACAAAAACAAGAACGCGAAGCTATGAAATTGCAAAACTTGGTAACCGAAAAAAAGAAAACCGGAACTTACGCCGACGGCGACACTAAAGTAAAAAAAAAAAAAAAAACCTTTGTCAGGACACGGACGAGGCTCCATAGAAATACTCAACCAAACGGAACAGCCATTCCCAAAGAAGGGCAACCAAACGCCACGAACTTCACACCTCCCAAAGACGAAAATTCTTTATCTGAGAAGGTAAAAAGAAGGCACGGTGATGCAATAGCTCGTGGTGCCGATGCATTAGGGTTCAATGTCGGAAGGCTTCCATTTGCCTTGCGACCGCGCCAGAAACTGCGTCTCTTGAAAAAGTTCGATTCCGTTTGTGGGGCTGAACGTCCCAAAGCGACTCAGGCTATGAAGACGTCGTAGTCGAGGGTTCTGGAAATTCACAACATCTGCATGGGGTTCTGCATTGACATCGCACACCGGAAAGCAGCCACCGCGGTTGGGATTCGATACCACGTCCCTTTGGGCACAGCCGTTGAACGCCCTAACCAGTGTACCATCACCGTGGGGCGCTGAAAAAGTCGATACACAGTCCGGCTTGTTCTCTTTCTTGCAGTTAGCGCAATGCTTGTCGAAAATCCTCTTGCATTGTTGTCTACATTCAGCCCATGCTTTCTCGAACTTTCGTTAAAGCATCTGTCCGTTTGGCATACGTAAAATTTACCGCAAGTAAGAGGCATAGAGCACACCACTGCAGAAACAGATTCCTTGAACTTCCTTATATATCTGACGCACTATGGAGCGTCGTTCGGGTTTTAACAAATGCTGTTTGAATTTAGGGTTAGCTTAGGCGTAGGTTCCGTTCAGGCTTTTCTTCGGTTAAAACACGTTTGATGATTTGATGATTTTACGAGTTTGGTTACTGCAATCATTTAAGGGGCCGACCCAGGTTAGGATTATCCTTTTTGCCTATGCCTTTTATCCATGGCTTCATATTTTATCATGGCACTTGTTCACGGGCCAACCTTCGCCGATTTTCGCCGATTGTAAGTATTCCTTGTATTTCTTCACGAAGCAAAGTTGCTAATCTGCGTTCTTGTGCGTCTTGCCTCATCATGCTTGTCGTCAGAGCGCAGCTATTTCTTTATTCGAATTATGAAGTGTCTCGCCCGACAAGTTACATTGAAACATTTGCTGGAGCTGTGTGATGTGTGAACTCTGTTGTAAACTTGCTGAGTTATATGGCTCCTTTCTTTGCGACAACGCTTGTGCAGGAAGGTGAGCCTGCTGTGGGACTGCGAATGCGGCTATCGCAAGTGGGTAGAACAATATCGCTTTATAAGCTACTTTTGCAAATATGTAATGTAGACTGGGCTGTAATTCCTCTTCTTTCTGTGATATTCCCCACCCCCTTTTCTCATTTTGGAACATGACAAACATATTTAATTAAAAACACATATTTGTAGAAGAATGAAAAAATTGTATGTTTGAAAGTATATATGCTTAAAACCAAATCAAAAATTATTGTTTTAGTTCAGTTGTCATAAACGCTCTGCACTCTTGAGCAAAAATGTTACTGAGTGTCTTAAGCCGTACCACATTTTCAATGGCTAATGAAACATATCTTCACGGGCCGTTTCAAGCAGAAGAAACCAAATGCGATGAAAAGCGAGCCGGCTTCAGTGCGTGTATTGTTACTGAGGCGAACTCGTCTCCAGGAAGAAAGCGATCATGCCATCCGTGATAGCAGCAATCCTACTGAACGGTGTTCGGAATCATCGTCGCGGACGTCGGCTTCATGCTTTTGAAACATTACACACCCCCGATATTGGGGCGGTTTCGGCGGGTAGTCCCGATCATCGTATACTAAAGATCCCATGATCGCTAATATACTCAAAATATCAAGGTTCAAGTGAGCCAAAAATGCTTGTTAATCAAGTGCCGGCGTATGTTAAAGGAGCAAGCATTACAAACACCATGATTGTAGCCATTTTTAAAATAGCGCTGTGCTGATTGCTGGGACTAAACTGAAGGTTAATATGCTCAGAGAAAGACCATTAGAAAACAAAACTGCGCCCTACCACGTTGCTAAATGTGTAACATGGAGCTTCATGCCGGAAATATATGTAGTAACCTGTATGGAATGTACTCCGCAGCAGAGTACTCATGTACCAAAGTACATTCAGTAAATTGTGCTGCGAATGGTACCTGACGCACTCTTCGGATATGAAGGCGGCAATCTAGAAGAATGTTTATCTTGCTCTATAACATACCACTAGTGGTACAGGTCTACTGGAGCTTAATGGAACGAAAATCTACTGCAATATAACTAAGGATCTAAACCTAAATTGAAGGTATAGCAAAGGGCGGTAATCTTAACCAACATTGTTGACATACCATAGACAAGAGCCGACGCAGCAACGCACCTTCGACTGCTCACCCAAAACGTGACTAGCCAGTCTGGTGGCGGGACATCCCACTCGCACCACTTTGACCAATTACCTCAACAGCAGATACCACTCGGCCTTTTCCGCTGTGATGCTACAACGTTGGGTTGCCTGCGGTTAGGAGTGGCGTTTACAAATGCCTATTCCCATTTCATCGGAATGGCAGACTCTCCAACGTGTGAGCAGTAGGGTGTGTTTTAAAACGATTGCGCACATAATTTCTGACTGCCTTCAGCTTGATCATTAGCGTGCCTTCCTGGCTGCTGCATTCCGTCACTTGGACTCACCCTCTCACACAAGCTAAGGTTCTGGGCCATTGGACGACATCTACATGAGAAAGGAAAGCAGTGAAGGCACTCCTTATTTTTTTAAAGGACTCGGGGTTGATTTCTAGACTTTAAGTGTACGTTCTCTACCCCCTTTTACTGTATATCTCTGGACATGTAACAGGCTCCTTTCTTTGGCGCTTTTTCTTTCCTTTTTCTCCCTTTTCTCCTCCCCACATGTAGGGTAGCTTACTGGACATCATTTAGTTACCCTCATTGCCTTTCTATTTTATTGCTCTCTCCCTCTATCTGGAAACGCTAAACTTTGCATGGCTAGAAACAAGCTCCTCGTGAAGTTGAAAATTCAATATTACGTTGGGAAATCCGAAGTTCCGGCTTGTCAGTTTGCTTTAGTGCAGCCGGAAGTATCTGGTGTCAGTTGAGGAAACATTTTATTAGCAGCGGAAAGCATCGGACCTTGTAGTTATCACGTTCACGCAGGAGCTCTATAGACGGGCCAGGTTTCTCAAAAGTATAAGTGTAAAATATTTGCATTGAGTTAGATTTCGTTCGCTAATTGGGGCAAACAGATGACGGTAATTGCATATTGTGCACGTAAGCTGAGTATGATTGCCGATAATTAGTGCGAAAGCAATGATTTGCTAGGTAAATCGCAAAAAGACAAGGTATATGTGTGAAGCCTCAGCCTTTGACTTTTGCGGCTGTGAACTGATAAATAGCAAGTGACGTGGCCAGATGCTGATCCTGTGACGACATCACATATGACGGTTGAATTAAAAAGCGCTGCCAACTTGGGCTTCGAATTTGAAATTAGGATGTTAAATCAGAATCCAGCCTTCTAGACCATTGGACTCGTATTTAGACTCACTGATTGTCCTGAACTGGTTGATCGGCCTGTTTCTCTGACATCAACGGTCTGAAAATTACTTGCCTCTGGGTTCCCTTACACTGGACGAATGTCTTATGTTACAACTTAGGTATGTGTCGTATGGTTTAATGCAGTATCGGCCAGCCTTGTGAGACGGATGAATTTTGTCCACGTCGAAATGGCTAGCGAGCCTGATCTTTCGTAGCAATTGTCGGAAGTTGAGGTATGCCACGCCAAGCTCCGTGAGCGACAGCGGGCGAGAAGCCAGCAACAGCGTCACTTAAATATAATATCGACCAAGATAAACTACCCGAATATAGTGCTTTTGCACGCTATGATTAACTGTAGCCGCGTTAAAGTTTTACATTAGAGTTATTATTGCTTTCAAGAGCAAAGTGTCAATGCAAAAGTTGTAGATCATTTCAAAGGCGAGCGTACTTATATGCATGAATCAAACTACAGCTTACGTTAAGTAGATTTTTTATAGGATTAAAAATAACACCCAAAGGAGAAAGTTTCCACGTGACAGCTGTCTTGTCTCAGCGTTTCAAGATGTGGCTCAGAACGAAAGGCGCTTTTTCCTGGAGCGCTTTCTGTGATTGATTTTTATATGTGCCCCAGCAGCTGGTTACGCGGTAGTTTTCGTTCAAAGCCATTCTGTATAGCTGCATAAATTTAAGTTGGATGTATACATTGCATTCAGTGGTTGTTCAAGACAAACTAGCAGCTCTGAATGACGCTTTCTTCCTGGAGCTAATATTTTAAAGGATATGTAACTTGTCTTTACACATTATGAGCTTTAGGGATGAAAGATAGTAGTGCAGGGTAGATTTCACAACTCTCAGCAGCACTAAGTTTATTTTACTGGGGCTAGCACACCGTTCGTTTTAAAGTGCCGTCATATGTACAGCTCACATATATATGTAACTCCTGTTATACGCATATCGACAACCCGATCATTCGCAAATATAGTGGCAATGCAGTTTCCAGCTTATTCGTTCTTAGGCATTACTGGTGAAAACTGACTGAAAGATGTTTAAGCACCGTGAGGTTTCTTTGGTAATTTGTCGTGACGACGCTGCCTTTGAATACCTCATTGTTATATTCGATTGCTGGTGATATGCTCGAATGTCACGGGACCAACCAACCAACCAACCAACCAACCAACCAACCAACCAACCAACCAACCGACCGACCAACCAACCAACCAACCAACCAACCAACCAACCAACCAACCAACCAACCAACCAACCAACCAACCAACCAACCAACCAACCGACCGACCGACCGACCGACCGACCGACCGACCGACCGACCGACCGACCGACCGACCGACCGACCGACCGACCGACCGACCGACCGACCGACCGACCGACCGACCGACCGACCGACCGACCGACCGACCGACCGACCGACCGACCGACCGACCGACCGACCGACCGACCGACCGACCGACCGACCGACCGACCGGCCGACCGACCGACCGACCGACCGACCGACCGACCGACCGACCGACCGACCGACCGACCGACCGACCGACCGACCGACCGACCGACCGACCGACCAACCAACCAACCAACCACCAAACCAACCTCCAAACCAAACCAAACCAAACCAAACCGACAGACCGACCGACCGACCGACCGACCGACCGACCGACCGACCGACCGACCGACCGACCGACCGACCGACCGACTGACCGACCAACCGACAGACCGACAGACAGACAGACAGACAGACAGACAGACAGACAGACAGACAGACAGACAGACAGACAGACAGACAGACAGACAGACAGACAGACAGACACAGACAGACAGACAGACAGACAGACAGACAGACAGACAGACAGACAGACAGACCGACCGACCGACCGACCGACCGACCGACCAACCAACCACAAACCACAAACCACAAACCAGACCAGACCAGTCCAGACCAACCGGCCGACCGACCGACCGACCGACCAACCAGCTAGAACTAACTAACTAACTAACTAACTAACTAACTAACTAACTAACTAACTAACTAACTAACTAACTAACTAACTAACTAACTAACTAACTAACTAACTAACTAACTAACTAACTAACTAACTAACTAACTAACTAACTAACTAACTAACTAACTAACTAACTAACTAACTAACTAACTAACTAACTAACTAACTAACTAACTAACTAACTAACTAACTAACTAACTAACTAACTAACTAACTAACTAACTAACTAACTAACTAACTAACTAACTAACTAACTAACTAACTAACTAACTAACTAACTAACACCTTCACGAGAAAACCATGTTTTGAATTGTGTTTTCATACAGGAGCCTCGTTGGTTTCATTTCTCGCTTAATTTACATCCCCAAACAAGAAAGAACTATGTAACTATGTAAAATATTTTCTTGTGAATAGAGTAACTGTTATTTCCGACGAGGCAGAACGTGTGCAAAATCAAGAGGCCATATATGAACAACTTCGATGATTGCTTGTTCGGACTCGGTGAGCCAAACGTCGCGCAGTGCGCTCCAGACCTGGATGCGTCCATACTCAGCTGAGCAGTACATGCCTGATTTTCTAATTAATGATGCCACCGCAGTGCTTACGCGCTGGGTCAGACACTTGTTGTGAGAGAAGAAAATCTGGCAACGCCGTCACAACTTGCAGCACAACAGTAGGCCTTTCTAAGTCATCTGCTCTTGCGCAAAAAATCATCAGCGTGTGCGGTTGATGAGTTGCCCGATGTTTAGCAAAGAAGCGGTAGCGTGCACCCTTGCATAAGAAAACGAGACACACAAGTATAACCACGCGCCGATGCTTTCTGCTCGTCCCATCTGGAGGTTGCATTCTGGGAACTGGTCGCAATGAAGGCTGAACGCAACGGTTCACATACTAATGAGACTTGAACTGTCAGTAAGTAATTGACTGCAATCAGAAGTACAGGCTCTTGCCTCCCTTTTCCTTCTAGTAAACGCGGTTCTTGGGAACGGTGACTAGTACGACATCTGTGCTTTATCGAAATAATCAGGTTATGGTTCAGATATGCTTTTTTGCCAAAGTCCTGCAGATATCGCAAAAGGAACAAACTCTGCAAGTATTCACAGCCACTAAAAGCTTCGAGCAGAATACATTTGCTTTGGTCTACTTGAATTTATCTCTCTTCTCCGTATCGTTCCATTGCGTTTCGAGGTTTTCGCTTTGTGAAAAAACGATAGAAGATGACATTGTCGCGGCCACAACTCTTCGTTCAATCAAAAGCGTACACAGCAGTGTTGGATCGGGTCCCCTAGACTAAGTTGACATGTTTTGTACGTCTACAATGTACGCAAGACGAGGAACAGCTCTCATGAACGTTCTATCGGGCGGCTCAGGATGCCCTCGGTTCCTCGGAGTGACGCCACTTCGCACGGCAATAGCATGGCTTCTCTCACAGCTATCCTTCTCTGTAGCGGTCGTGCAGGACGCGGGGAATATGAATGGCTCCTTTTAGTCGGCGACTGCGTCTGTGTTTCATGCATAATCGAAACAATAGCTTCAGAGAAGTGGTCGGCAAATATTGTACTTAAACAAATTTAGAGAATTAGCACATTTGAAAAATCCCTCAGTTAGTGTCCATTTATATAATGTGGAATAAGGTGCTGTTTTCGGAGTTGAGAGACGATTCACCCCCTAGGCCTGATCGGGCGAGCGCTCAAGCTAGCCTCATCCGGCTTGCGTGAGTCTTAGAGGCCTACTAGACTCGGTCGATTTCATTGAAGCTATCAGTGCGGAAACAAAAACTGCAATATAAGGGGCCTACTTTTTGAAGAAACACAAATTTATGCCATGCCGGTTTGCGATCTCGGCGTAGCTGCAATTGGCGTACAGTCGTTTTAAATAAACACACCACATGGAAATTAAGATTGTCTGAGAAGGTAAAGTACAAAACAAATACACGAATGTTACTGATTATTTTTGTCTCCATTTCATAAATGCATTCGCCATAACGCTCACGCGTTCCTATTTTCCAAAAAAAAAAAAACATCAGACCTGCGAAAAAAAGTTTTATATATTGAGTAAATATATATTGAACAAAAGAAGCACCGGAAAAAACAGTGATGCAGGCAGATCTGAGATGTGAAAACGTTTTGCTCTGGAAGCACTATCGTATCTTCTTGGCACTGGCGAGGCCAATTTCTGCCGCACTTAACGTATCGGGTAGAACACAGCGCGAAGGGATGACAGACAGAGGACCAAGAGGCACACAATCCTGTGTGCGTTGTCCCTCTGCACTCTCTTCTACCCTATATGAATCACCAACGACTATCCAAAATGATTATTCTACTCCAGTTAACAGTTTGCTGCTCGCGAAATAGCTATTGCAGAAAAGGGAGCTAATTTTTCACTTTTGTGATCATTGTGACTTACAGGTTTTGAGGTTAGAGTACTGGGCCTAAGTTCGCGGGATGAAACCCAACGTGCCGGATAATGTTTTTGAAGGCGGAATGCGAAAACTCTTGTGCCGTGGAGTTTTAGTGTACGTAATGCATACCATGTGATTGAAATTTATGTGGATACTTCTGTACAGAGTAGCAGGCCAGATGCTCAACTTTCCAGCCGGCTTCTCTGCCTTTCCATCCAATCTATCCATGTGGATTCTTCCACTGCTGCGTCCCTTGCAGCGCACATATAGCTTCGGGAATCTATATGCCGAAGATGTCCCCCCTGTCAAACCAGAATCTGCCGCAACATTGGCTATCTGCTCCGTGAGTGATCAACAGGATCAAACAGGGCGAGTAAGCGGTTTGGACGAATTTTATTTTCAAGCCATCATATTCACGGTTAACTTGCCAGACAGAAGACACCGGGGATACATGATGTGGGACATGATAGAAAAAACAGCGCAACAGACGTGGACGGAGGTGAAGAACAAACAGGACGGGCGCTGAACTCACAACTGAAGTTTATTGAAAAAACACAGATATATAACCCAGCCAAGCAGCATCAAACCGCACATTAAACAAGAAAATCATGATGACCCCGCACACGCACACCACGTTCAAGAAACTAAACCTCATTATCTGTTAAAGCGATTGACGGTTCACTAACACATTTTTCACCCAATCAAATGATATGCCTGGCCTCTATGATTTCCCGGTTAATCTGTGCCGGATGGGCATCCAAAATAACTGTCTGTGTTAGAGAAGGATGGCAGCCGTCACATCCCTTACAGTGTACAACCAGATTAGATCCTCTACCAATCTCTATTGATCTCTCGTGCTCTCGTAACCGGACATTGATACACCTGCCTGTTTGACCCACATACACTTTATCACAAGATAACGGAATCTTATATATCACTCCTACTTTACATGGAACATGGAAAAGTCATGCTTCACCCGACACATGTTTCTTTCCCGGACTTTTTCCGCTGCTTTGCTCTTAACTATGCTACATATTTTTGACAGTTTATTTGGTGCCGAGAAAACAACACTAACATTAAACCTTCTGGCTACATTTTCCAAATTGTGTGATAGTCCATGCACATATGGCAGGGCCACAAATCTTTTTGTATCCCTCTGTGCAGCCCCCTCCTACTCCCGTGAACCTGTGCACGACTGTTTTACTTTTGTGATTAGTTTATCACAAACTCTTAATATGACGTGAACAGGAAATCTTGCATTCGCTAGCCTAGAGAGTTGTTCATTAAAGCTAATTCGCATATTATGAAAGCATGACTTTGAAAAGACTGCCCCTAGGCTGGACATTGTTACCCATTGTTAGTCTTGGTGGTGTGCTTGGTTCGACCTTGAGCTAATTTCAAAGTCTTTTAGTGGGAGCTGGCCGAATCATTGTTGTACAAGCTGCAGCGGATGTTTTAGTCCTGAAATAAAATTCATGTGAAATTCTGCATACTGCTAAAGGCTATACAGGAAGCATTAATTTCGTTTCATTTTCTTTCAACGCGTGACCGCTTTAGTTTGTTATGCGCCCCTGAAAATAATCATTATTTTTATCCCATTCTGCTCTAATTGTCGGCCACTCATTATAAATATTTTGCTGAGGTCTGTACATCCAGTGAAGCCCGTCATATCTCATATCTATCGACAAAAACGACAGACGCAGTACTGTGTGAATTTTCAGCATTTATTATGGACAGGAACAGGAAAGAAAACTCATTATAAAAAAGTGGAGTAAAAAAGCACACCCGAAGTTTTATTTCTTTCTGCACGCGTTTGAACCCGTTTGAAACGGTTCGGGTCGGGTCGAACCGGTTCGAACCGGAACGGAATGGTTTTCCGGAGCCGAACCCGAACCGAACCTCAAATATTCCGGTTCGACACCCTATAAGGAAGCGTGCTCTAACAAGAATTTTTCCACCTGACAATGATAAACATGAAGATTTAGTCTGCTGCGATGTTTTGTGTTGACGCCGACATTTACGAAATATCACTGTTTGCCTAAAAGACTGCGGATGTAGCTTTTAATTACTGAATTAATCATAGAAGTATTGTTATTTTAAGAAAAAAAAATCATAATTTTTTGAGCACAAAGAGAGAAAGAAAGAAAAGCAGTTTTTTATTTCCACTTTTCAAAATTGTCACAAATTTTACTACTCTATTCACCCTCCGAGGACCCGAACTGAACGATGGGCTGAAAGTGGAGTATATGAAGTAAAAAAGGTGTGTCATAGGGATCTATGCTGAAAAGGCCTCCATTAAGTGGACGCGGGCTGCTAGGTCATTGATAATTTTTGGCTCACTAGATGCCAAGCAGACGACTACGTGGCGATAGGTGTGCCTTTTATACTCTTCCTATACTTTCGATGACACTTCAGGTGGGCTCCCGCTACGTATTGCCATTCCCCGAAAACTGCAGCAACGGAATTGCCGGGTACGTCACAAAAAATAAAGCACAATAAAAAGCAAGTCAATAAAGCCATAAATTTTGTTGAGTATACAATGTAGCACAAACTAAAATGCATACGCTATAAACAGTTTGCTGAATTGAAAATTGCTAGCAGTAATTCGCTGATCATGCAAGTTGCGTCTGTCGCGCCATCTATTTTAAGTTGGATGTGCAATAACATGTGCGGTAAAAGTCCGCAATTCAGGTCGCTTGCGCGGCGCAGTGCATATGGCATACTTTCTTGCCGGTAGATTCATCGGATCATATCCCGTACGATATATATATATATATATATATATATATATATATATATATATATATTGTGTGTGTAAGTGTGTGCGCCCAAGGTGAACAGGCTCGACGTGTTCAAAAGCACCCTCATTTCCCCTTGATTAATCTGCTTGTAGCTTACGGGGGTCTCGGTTCTGGCAGTCTTGAAGCCATAGGTAGCGTAAGATGGTTCTAGCACAGCTTTCGCCCTCGCTCTTGATCACGTTCTACGTGACGCAGGCGGTAACAAAGGACGTCCCACGGCTGCCGCTATGGCTGAGGGTGGCGCTGGTGAACACTCTCAAGGTTCGTATGCAGACAACGTAAATACCCAAGAAAGTAGCAAGGGGGACAGCGGCCGATGTAGCTCAGTTGGAAGAGCACCGGACGCGTTATTCGGAGGTCGTGGGTTCGGATCCCACCATCGGCACGTTGTTTTTTCTTCTACTTTGTGTCTAATTATCTTTCCCCTTAACAGATTACATTACTAATTTCTGTGATTATCCAAGTAAACATAAAAAAAACGACATGAATTACCATCCCCAACGCTTTCCTTGGCCTCGCCGACTGTTGGCTTCTTTCCTTCATGTATTATAACGAGCACCCTCATTTCCCCTTGATTGATCTGCTTGTAGCTTACGGGGGTCTCGGTTCTGGCAGTCTTGAAGCCATAGGTAGCGTAAGAGGGATCTAGCACAACTTTCGCCCTCGCTCTTGATCACGTTCTACGTGACGCAGGCGGTAACAAAGGACGTCCCACGTCCGCCGCTCTGGCTGAGAGTGGCGCTGGTGAACACTCTCAAGGTTCGTATACAGACAACATAAATACCCAAGAGAGTAGCAAGGGGGACAGCGGCCGATGTAGCTCAGTTGGAAGAGCACCGGACGCGTTATTCGGAGGTCGTGGGTTCGGATCCCACCATCGGCACGTTGTTTTTTCTTCTACTTTGTGTCTAATTATCTTTCCCCTTAACAGATTACAGAACCAAATTTACATCGAATTTTTTGAATTCCATAAGACATTCCAGCTGTCTGTAATAAAGCTTTAATAAATGCTGCGAAAATGTAATCGCCGATATTTATTCTTTTAAAAAGCATGATGTCAATCCGTGCTAATTGTCTACATTTGTTATTTGTTCCCCATGCTGCAAGTGGAAACGCCTTACAACAAGACCTGATATTTTCGAATATATCTTACTCTGTGATAGGATGGGCAACTGTAAGAATAGGCGCCCAGTCAGCATTAACTACTTTTTCATTTATTGAAGGCTGACATCCTCTCATCATTACGCCTGTACATAATGACCTAGGAAGAAGGATGGTACCGCTGTAAAAGCTGGAAATCAGAAAGATAAAAAGGGCCAAGTGGACCCTAATGAATGATATCAGCACATCAGCTTTCACATCATTTGTATGGTAGTGGGTCAGACATTGGTCGAGCAATGTTTAAAACGTGCTTGTCACTCTGGTCGCTATGTTGATAGCATTTTCTTATACAGACCATAGAAATATGTCGAGAATTTATGGAACGGTAAAAGAGAATTCAACGATATTGCGCAAAAATGAACAATACTGCTTGGAAGTTTCAGTTAAGAAGAAGTGAAAATTGTGCAGAAATAACAAAATTTCATACAGCACCTAGAAATACCAATCAATCGGCTTCTAAATTACTGCAATAAAAGATTCAGGGAAGAAAATGCTTTGTAGTATTTGGCAAGCGTGAAAAATAGAAAACATTCAACATGCTACAGCGAAGATTTAAAATTGTTAAGTTTTCTGACCATTGAAAAAGGAGTGTTTACGTCACTTGGCATTAGGGTAGCTTTTTGAGCACTTGTTCTGTTCACTAACCGTGTAGTAATAAGGTCGTCGTGGCATGCAGCGTTGTTTTTTACATAAAGGCTAGACGAAGCGCTTAGGGCAATTTCGTGATAAATGGTCTCACCAGGCAGGCCTCTAGAAAAAATAAAACAAAATGAACGCGACATTTCGACAACAATGCTAATGACCTTATGTCGCTGGTTATTAAAATCACGTTTCGATTTACCCCGCAAATGTGTGCGTCGCTCCCCTACCTCTCTCTACTCAGAAGAAAGAACAAAAAGAGCTTTCGCGAAAAGCAGTCCACTCACTTGTCGCTCCACAGAGAAAGGGCAACTTAAGCCTGTCGTGATCCCTCACCTGCGCACGGCCACTGCAACGCTGGAACCTTTTCAAACGTTGTCATCTCCGAGTGCACGAAGCAGGCGGATACAATGTGTAGGAAAACTAATTCTTGCGCTTCGATCAATCTCAAGCGGTGATCGCCATGTTCGCCAAATTTGCGGCTGTTCTGGTAGAGCTTAGGAAGAACACGCAAAATTGCCTGGGACGATAGTTAGGTGCGATATGTCGAACATGTGGCCTTAATCCTTACCTTCGTCAACAATATAGAAAGTTAAACAGTAAAAACCAAATTGTGCGCACTGATGCGCCGAAGTGACATATGAAATGTCCCTAGAGACGTTGTATTCCGATAATTCCGTTGGCTTTATACCACCGTTAATCTGCGCCGACATCCCGTAGCAAAGCACAATTTTATTATTTAGGCTCACTAAAGATATAGCCGCCAAAGACCTTTTATTATTGCTGTCTCACTTTGCGTCTGATGTTATATTAACTCTGTGTTGCCTTGCTTTTCCTCCTGTTGTTAACTGAGTCTCATCGTCTTTCTTCTCCAGCCTCTTGTAGTTGTCAAAAGGCTTCATTTGCACCAAAATGTAATGATATATCATCCTTGTGGCTGGAATCTACCCGACCTACCTCACATGAAATGCCTCACAGTTATAAACAGCAAAAGAAGAAATTTCAGGCGGGCACCTAATTCTGCTTGGGTGTATTGATGCAAAGACATTTCTCTTACTGCGGCCAATTATGCTGCTGCATGTTCGGTTCTTCATGCCTTTGGCCGTTCTGACACACGTTTTTAGCTATAAATGAAGTGCAGATTATTGATGCTCGAGGCTAGAGAGCAGCACGAGACTGTTACACTGCGGCATTTTGTGTCAGGAGAACGGACTCGCGACTCCTTCGGCACCGCCAGTTGATAGAAGTTTGTATGTATGTGCTGGGATACCTGCGAAATTATAACTAGGAGCTGAAGGCTGCAAAAATCCTACTTTGGGAAAAAATTTTTTTGTTGCCGCTTTCGCAAAACCATCTGGCAACAACTCATACGCAAAGCATTCGCTTGCTGCTGCGTCGGCAAAATGGTGACCAAGTTCCAGTGCCCGGAAAATGGTGACCAAGTTCCATTTCCAGTGCCCGGAACGTTTTCAACAGTGAAGTATTCGAGGATTTAGCCGAAAATACTTCACACCACGCGTGTCACTGGCGTTGTGAGACGTCACGTTCATGTCTGCACGAGTCTTATCAATAAGATAATTCAGTCGTGTACATGTATGCACCGAAGTAAGGTCTCGGGTAGCAGCCAGCTCAGCTTAACGGCTGACAGCCCACAAATTAAGCAGCAGGCTGAGATCATACACTTGGCAAACTTTGTTTGTACCGGTACCGATCTCAACAAATATACAACCTTGCCTGACACTATGCCGAAAGCTTTCCAGTCCCCTGCCTATAGTTTCCACGATGTAGCCGTGCGCCACGTTCATCCAGGAGCGTCTTGGACGTTTTCTGTGCTTCATCGTTGGCGTGACAATCTTTTGCAGGTATTTAACAGCTGAGCTCATTATTAAAATTTGCAGGAAACAAGGAAATAGCTGCTCTAGCGATACAAGTGCGAAAAATAGGCAAGGCACACAAAAAACCAGACTAACAATATTACATCGCGAAGAAATACAATGGTAGATATTCACCGCTTGTGGGTTTGCTCGGCACTAAAGCCAACGGGAATTAGCACCTGACAGCAGTCGGTCTCTCGCGAAGTAACCCATTATCTTATATTGCTTGGACGCAGGGCCTCATCATCATTCCCCCTTGGAATTTCTTCGAATGTTTAATCTTTTTCCCCTTTTTTTTAATACCATTTGATTTTTTTTTTACATATTCCTTGATGTCCTGAGGTAATAAGCAACGTTATAAAAATACAAGGCAGACATAAACGATCTGTTACTATGTAATTACCAAAAATACCGGCACTTGAAGAAGTGCTGCAAAAGATATCAGACTATGAAAAAAAATTATGAGCAAAGAAGATGGGGGCTTAGTGAGCAAAGAAGGGCGCTAATTGAAGGCAGAAACCAATGCCATAAACTTATCAAATCACGCGAAAATACAGGGAGAACCATATATAGAGGGGGAATGCAATTACAGGCCACTAAGCCCGTCAAGGACCTCATAAACAAACAAATAAGACAAAACGAAACATCACCTCCTGATTGCGGCAATGAAAAACTAAATGAAAAGCAGTGAAAGCGGGCACAGCGTTACACCACCAAAATACAGTGAAAAGGAACAGGAAAACTTCGTCTGAAACAATAAATACAATAAAAAGGCACGTCGTCACACCAACTAAAAACCGTGTGCACTGAGATCAGAAAAAGCCTCTGAAACAAGACTAAGGAAAAGGCACCGAGTTAGATAAAGCCAAAAGACCACCGTAAGCAACACCACTACCACCAACAACAAACAAACAAAAACAAGAACGCGAAGCTATGAAATTGCAAAACTTGGTAACCGAAAAAAAGAAAACCGGAACTTACGCCGACGGCGACACTAAAGTAAAAAAAAAAAAAAAAACCTTTGTTAGGACACGGACGAGGCTCCATAGAAATACTCAACCAAACGGAACAGCCATTCCCAAAGAAGGGCAACCAAACACCACGAACTTCACACCTCCCAAAGACGAAAATTCTTTATCTGAGAAGGTAAAAAGAAGGCACGGTGATGCAATAGCTTGCGGTGCCGATGCATTAGGGTTCAATGTCGGAAAGCTTCCATTTGCCTTGCGACCTCACCAGAAACTGCGTCTCTTGAAAAAGTTCGATTCCGTTTGTGGGGCTGAACGTCCCAAAGCGACTCAGGCTATGAAGACGTCGTAGTCGAGGCTTCTGGAAATTCACAACACCTTGGGTTCTGCATTGACATCGCACACCGGAAAGCAGCCACCGCGGTTGGGATTCGATACCACGTCCCTTTGGGCACAGCCGTTGAACGCCCTAACCAGTGCACCGTCACCGTGGGGCGCTGAAAAAGTCGACACACAGTCCCGCTTGTTCTCTTTCTTGCAGTTAGCGCAATGCTTGGCGAAAATCCTCTTGCATTGTTGTCTACATTCAGCCCGTGCTTTCTTGGACTTTCGTTAAAGTATCTGCCCGTTTGGCATACATAAAATTTACCGCAAGTGAGTTGCATGGGACACACCACTCCAGAAACAGATTCCTTGAACTTTCTTTCATATCTGACGCACTATGGAGCGTCCTTCGGGTTTTAACAAATACTGTTTGAATTTAGTGTTAGCTCAGGCGTAGGCTCCGGCTTTTCTTTGGTTAAAACGTTTTTGATGATTTCATGATTTTACGAGTTTGGTTACTGTAATCATTTAAGGGGCCGACCCAGGTTAGGATTATCCTTTTTGCCTATGACTTGTATCCATGGCTTCATATTTTATCACGGCACTTGTTCACGGGCCAGCCTTCGCAGATTTTCGCCGATTGTAGGTATTCCTTGTATTTCTTCACGAAGTAAAGTTGTTAATCTGCGTTCTTGTGCGTCTTGCCTCATCATCCTTGTCGTCAGAGCGCAGCTATTTCTTTATTCGAATTATGAAGTATCTAGCCCGACAAGTTACACTGAAACATCTGCTGGAGCTGTGTGATGTGTGAACTCTGTTGTAAACTTGCTGAGCTATGGCTCCTTTCTTTGCGACAACGCTTTTGCAGGAAGGTGAGCCTGCTGTGGGACTGCGAATGCGGCTATCGCAAGTGGATAGAACAATATCGCTTTATAAGCTACTTTTGCAAATATCTAATGTAGACTGGGCTGTAATTCCTCTTCTTTCTCTGATATTCTCCACCCCCTTTTCTCATTTTGGAACAAGACAACATTTAATTAAAAACGCATATTTGTAGAAGAATGAAAAAATTGTATGTTTGAAAGCAGATATGCTTTAAAACCAAATCAAAAATTATTGTTATAGTTCAGTTGTCATAAACGCTCTGCACTCTGGAGCAAAAATGTTACTGAGTGTCTTAAGCCGTACCACATTTTTAATGGCTAAATGAAACGTATCTTCACGGTCCATTTCAAGCAGAAGAAACCAATTGCGATGAAAAGCGAGCCGGCTTCAGTGCGTGTATTGTTACTGAGGCGAACTTGTCTCCAGGAAGAAAGCGATCATGGCATCCGTGATAGCAGCAACCCTACTGAACGGTGTTCGGAATCATCGTCGCGGACGTCGGCTTCATGCTGTTTAAACATTACACGCCCCCGATATTAGGGCGGTTTCGGCGGGTAGTCCCGATCATCGTATACTAAAGATCCCATGATTGCTAATATACTCAAAATATCAAGGTTCAAGGGAGCCAAAAATGCTTGTTAATCAAGTGCCGGCGTATGTTAAAGGAGCAAGCATTACAAACACCATGATTGTAGCCATTTTTAAAATAGCGCTGTGCTGATTGCTGGGACTAAACTGAAGGTTAATATGCTCAGAGAAAGACCATTAGAAAGCAAAACTGCGCCCTATCATGTTGCTAAATGTGTAAAATGGAGCTTCATGTCGGAAATATATGTAGTAACCTGTATGGAATGCACTCCGCAGCAGAGTACTCATGTAGCGAAGTACATTCAGTATAATGTGCTGCGAATGGTACCTGACGCACTCTTCGGATATGAAGGCGGCAATCTAGAAGAATGTTTATCTTGCGTTATGACATACCACTAATGGTACAGGTCGGTTGGAACTTAATGGAACGAAAATCTACTGCAATATAACTAAGGATCTAAGCCTAAATTGAAGGTATTGCAATGGGCGGTAATCTTAACCAACATTGTTGACATACCATTGACAAGAGCCGACGCAGCAACGCACCTTCGACTGCTCACCCAAAATGTAACTAGCCAGTCTGGGGGCGGGACATCCCACTCGAACCACTTTGACCAATTACTTCAACATCAGATACCACTCGGCCTTTTCCGCTGTGATGCTACAACGTTGGGCTGCCTGCGGCTAGGAGTGGCGTTTACAAATGCCTATTCTCATTTCATCGGAATGGCAGACTCTCCAACGTGTGAGCATATCCCGTGACATTCGAGCATGTCACGGGATATGTCGCGATTTTTGAAGAAATTCAGAGGCGTCAATATAGCGATAGGGACCGCACCTGACAAAATGCAGTGAAAGGGGGAGGACTACGTGCTGGGGACATAGGAGATGGTGCATAAGAACGGGGATTAGATCCACATTTATCGTCATGTTTTATGCTCACATTAGTACACAAGCACCGTATTGCGCATATAGTCGTGTCTGCCTTCGTCCATAGTGAAAAACAGCGCAGGAAAAGGGGAATCACCAAGAAAGACACACCACAAGCGCTTTCACTATGACTCAGTACCAGCTCGCACAAATAACAGCCTTTATTAACTGTATTTGTGCAGCTCGTTTTGTGCGACCATTCTATCTGAAATTCTTCATACCTCCGAAAAATGCCTTGATAGCATTCTTACAGCGCTTCGCTATTACTAGCACTCTTATGTGCTTTAAACATAGCGGAGAACTAACTTGTGGTACTCTTCAGATCTGCCTTGATGTCTTTGTGCGAGATTAGCTGCTGAAACTTGAGCCGCGGAATTAAAACCCCATATGATGGCAGCCGCACTGACATATACTATATACAAGTCTTTATGCTCAGCAATGTGGGTACATGTTGATATACCGCAGGTCGTCAACATTAACCTCGGACCCTACAACAAAATATTTTAATATAACGTTCCTTTTACATAGCGTATAGAAAGTTTGGAAGTGAAAGCAGAACGTATAAGAACTAATGCCCATTGCTCAAATGTATTCTCTGCACTAACTATAAAATGTGAAGATGAAGTAGAGGTCGAGCAGCATGCCTGTGACAGGCTCGCACTGAAAAAAGCTCTGTTTTCCGTTAAGTGTCGAGGGGTACCAGTAGGCAAATATCCTTCGAGCCTCAGAGGGCAACTAATGTTCCACAGGCGCAGGCGAGATGAGATGTCAATTAGTATGACGTAGGACAGTTGCAAATGTTCACGATATTTAGCTTGTAGGTTTCCACCGAGAATATAATTCGTGGCTGCTTTCTTTTTTCTTTTTTGAGCAGAAATGCATGACCTGCAGTGTGAATGAAGGCGCGAGGGAATGTATTAAACGTCTCGAGATCAACAGCGGCGCGCATCTGTTGACGTACCATGGCTGTTGATAGTGTGAGGAAAAGCTTGTAGAGGTTAGCACTAAACAGCCTAGGTTAATATTTGGTAGACTTTCTGTGTTTTGTCTGTGTAGGTGTCTGTGTTTTGAATGTGCTATTTTGCTTTCCAAGATGATTTACCAACTAGCCCGTCCCTCCACCCTTAAAGGCGCTTCCTGCGTCAATGCTGAATTTCCTTCTGTAGTTCGTAGAAAATTCATAGGTATTTTAATGTATGAAACGCATTTGCGCTGTGACATTCTGCATTTCCCGCTTTAAGTCCGTCTGGTGGCTTCCCGGTATAGTCCACTGACCCATCTCGTAGCAGACAAACAAGGCTAATTATGAAAGCGAGGTCGCGCAACGGCATAATATTTCAATATTCTGTAGATATATGTTTAAAATGTATTGTTGGCCATATCAGCCGGAGGGGAGGCAAGTTATATAATCTATCTGTGCTTATGGGAAGATAAAATAATAAAACGAAGAAGGATGCCCATTAAATATATGTCAGACTCTGTGGGAGTCTACACCAAGAGTATACGAACGTATAGGTTCAACCTTCTCTAGATAACACATGAGCATCTACCTACTAAGCCATGCACTGTATTAGTGCCCTCTCGAATCGCCAGCCCAGACTTAAAGAAGGGTTTTCCTGTTGCATCCTCACTGAATTTGAATATGTTGCATAGGCGTTACCCGTCAGGGAAAAACTTCTAGAACAGAAGTGAAAATGTGTTTTTCATTCATGTTTATGGAGCAGTCATTAATTAAGATTTATTGATTTGTGAAGTTTACGTCCCAAAATAACTCAGGTTGCAAGAGACGCCGTAGTGGAGGACTCCGGAAATTTTGACCACCTGGGGCACTGACATCGTACAGCCCACAGGCGCGTGGATTTTCACCTCCAATGAAAATCGGACGCCGAAGCTCGGATTCAATCCCGCATCCTTGGGAACAGTAGTCGAGTGCCGTAACCACTGCTCCACCCCGGCGGGGCTAAGATTGTTGAAGGAAGAATCGGTTTATGTCTGGAGACTGACTTCAGAAAAAGAACTACAATGATATAAAATTACTTAAACTGGCCACTACTTGAGAATAGGAGAAAATATATAAGATTGTATCTGTTTTGTAACGTTTTTCGGAACAGAACAGGAATTGACAAGAACATGCACATTAAGCCACGAACAAATGTCTCCTAGAAATGACCATTCGATGAAAGTACGAGAATACAGGTTTATTGTTAGTTTATTTAAATGCACATTTTTCGACCAAACATTCAACGAGTGAAATAATTTACAGAAGGTGTAGTCACCGCACTCCCATTATCTTTCTATGCATACCTGCAACGTTGCACGTTGGAGGTATGCATAGCCACTGATGCTCTGTCTCTGTTTCTGCTTCGAGGGTGTTTGTTGCAGTTTGATGTTTTGTATCACTTCGTTCGTTATGAGCTTTTATGACGTGCTGAGCATGCTTCTTAAATGGGTCATGCCACATTCATTCAATATATTGTCACCCTACTGACGACGATGAAGGATTGTGCTGGCGTGGCAGAAGAAGAGGAAGAAGCGTTGGCGTCTGGGGCTAGTAGGCTTGTGCCGCTGCCACAGCACTGTAAATAAACACCCCTTTCTTATTTCACAGTAACAACTTGGTGGAAGGTGCTCCGTTCGATCTCTACTTACGACGCAGCAAAACCAACTGGAGGTTCGACGTAGTCGTCGCCTTGCTGGACTGCCACCGCTCCCAACCATCATACACAACACCGACTCTACCCGTGCAAGCCGCGACGCTGCAAGTAACAGGCCGGTTCCTTCCAGCCCTATTCCCTCCCAGCCTTACCGGGAACCATAACCGTTTGCAGGAGAACAAGGTGAGGGCGTTGAGCAGTGGCGACTTCATTATCGACGAGTTCGTCGGTACAACTGGTGGGACCCTGTCACCATGCTAACAAATGACGTCTTCTTTCTAACTTACACGGCGATGACCTGGTTTGAGAATAACGAGGACAACTTGACAACTTGGGAACGGTTCGCCACCTAGAAAAAGCAGCATTTTGGTGACTCTGTTCCGAGCAAAAAGCGGGCTGAGCAGACCCTGGCTCAAAGAGCTCAATTGCCGGATGAAACTTGTACGACGTACACAGAAGAGATCTTCAGATTGTGCAAACGTGTCAATTCCAAAATGCCCGAGGAAGACAGAGTCGGCCACATTTTGAAGGGAATCGCGGCTGACGTGTACAGCTTCTTAATCGCCAAAGACACCCTTGACACCATATCCGATGTTATTAAACACATCCGCGCTTTTCAAGCTCTCAAAACGCGTCGTATTGCGCCGAAATTTGGACGGCTGGCTAACGTGTCTACCGTGGCCAGCTTTGAGGACCATGCCCAACTAGATCTTCCGTCTGCTATCCAGCAAATCGTGCGAGAAGAACTTCTGCGGCTCAACTCACTTCACCTGCACGAATCTGCTGAGGTATCTATCCAGAGGGTATCTAGATGGCCGGCTTTACCACCACAAACGATTGCAGTGCAGCCTTTCGCCCAAGCTCCTGAAGTTGCAGCTCCTATTGAATACCCGCCTATGCATTTCGCCAACCGGAATGCGCCGATGCTTGACGCCCCAAGGTATGACGTTGCCTCAAGTGCCTCAAGTGCCTCTAGATCTTCAATTAGATCTACCAGGATTCCTGAGCAGTATGAGCATTCAGCCAGACCTACGACGCGCCCTGCTGTTTCTGGCTCTTATCCACAACAGCATTTTCTACCTTCCACACCGATATGCTACCGCTGCGGCGTAGAAGGTCACATCGCCAGGTACTGCCGCAGTAGGTTCCCGCCTCGCTATAACCGCCCGGCGCCTCCAACAGTACGCAACAATCGGCAATACAGCCCCTTTTTTCAGCAATCAAGTACTCCGCGTGGGTATTACCGTAACATCCATAACGAGAATCTCCTCGACCATTCCCCTGCATTTGATAGAATTGTTACTTCTCCACGCGCCTTCCGTGCGCATCGTTCTCTATCACCGCGGTGGCGCTCCATGTCGCCTCGGCAGGAAAACTAACCAGCGCGACCAATGGGGGTGAGGCCGCTGGAAATGTGCTGTGTGCCAACATCCCTCCAACTATAATACTTAAAAACAAAATTCGCGTGTTCATTGACGGTGTGTATACAATAGCTTTGGTGGATACAGGTGCGACTGTGTTTGTGATGAGTAATCAGTTTAGGCGCTTGTTGGGACCCAAAGTGATGTTTGAATATGACCGTGCTTCAACGTTTTGTGGTGCGAGTGGAGAGGCGTTGCGGCTACTGGGTGTGTGTAGTGCGCAAGTGTCTGTGGGTGGTGCAATTGTTCAAGCCGAATTCGTCGACTTGCCCCACTCTACGCATGGCATCATTTCAGGAATGGACGTTTTGAAGTTTTGTGGTGGTATCGTGGACTGCCGAAGTGAAGAGGTTCATTTTGACGGCTCGCATCTGCCGACTCTTTTTGAAAGCGGTCGTAATGAAGAAGCAGTTTTTAGTATTACCGAAGACACAATAGTTCCACCTTTGTCTGCCGTGTTCGTCCCCTTGTCCGCTCCACTTCTTGACCAGGTTTCATTTCAGGCCGCGGTGCACCCAGTTCACCCAGAATGCCTGAATAAAAATATTATTATTCCTTACTGTATGATCTCCGTGCATCAGGGTAGTGCCTCGTTATGGACAATGAATCCATTGTATACGAGCCCGCATTTTTCCAACGGGATTTAAGCTTGCTTCCTGTGGACCTGATGGGCTCCGCGTCGTTGCTTTGGTCACAGATGCTACGAGTGCCACCGTACCTCTGGCTGCTGATGAAACTTCGATCTTCCGCATGATCAGTGCCGATCTCAGCCCACCTTAACACCGTAGTCTTTTGGATATTATTCTACCCTTTTCGGCTCCGTTCAACTTTTCTCAAACAGATGGACCAACCTCTCGGACCAACCTATCGGACCCATCATACCATCGACACTGGCTCGGCTCGTCCCGTCCGTCAAAAGCCATATCGCCTGTCCCCATCTGAGCGCAGAGTCATTCATGAGCAAGTGGAGGACATGCTACGGAAGAAGGTGATACAGGAGTCACCTAGCCCTTGGGCTGCCCCTGTTATTCTCGGACACAAGAAAGACGGTTTACCGGCGTCTAAATTCTGTTACGAAAAAGGACGTCTATCCTCCTCCTCGAATAGACGATGCCTCGACTGCCTCTCTGGTGCGTCCTATTTTGCTTGTCTTGATCTCAGATCTGGCTACTGGTAAATTCCAATGAACCCTGCGGATAAGAAAAAAACAGGCTTTGTAACGCCAGATGGCCTTTATGAATTTAATGTTATGCCATTCGAACTGTGCAATGCGCCTGTCACATTTGAACGCTTCATGGACAGTTTTGCGCGGCTTAAAATGGGACTTTGCTATCTGGATGATGTCGTCATGTTTGGGAAGTCCTGTCAAGAACACAATGACCATATAGCACGCGTCTTGAATTGTCTGCACGACTCCGCCCTAATTTTAAACTCGAAAAAGGGCCGATTTGGAGAGCGCCAAGCGCTGGTCCTAGGACACCTTGTCAATGGTGATGATGTAATGCCGGATTCCCAGAAAACTGCCGCTGTTGAGTCTCAAACCCTCGCAGACAGTGAAGGAGTTGCGCAGTTTTGTAGGGTTGTGTTAGTATTTTAGACGCTGTATACATCGTTTTGCTGACGTTGCTTACCCATTGACGTGCCTTCTCAACAAAAGCTCCACTTCTAACTGGACACCAGACTGCGGCGCGTCATTCCGTCAACTGAAGTTTCTTTTAATATCGAAACCCATCCTACGTCACTTCGATCCTGCTGCTGTGACAGAAGTTCACACGGACGCTAGTGGAATCGGTCTCGGGGCAGTCCTTGTTCAATGGCACGATGAACAAGAGCATGTTATCGCGTACGCAATTCGTACCCTGAGCAAGCCGGAGCGAAACTACACAGTCACCGAAAAGGAATGCCTGGTTGTAGTTTTCGCTGTGCAGCCTATCCGTTCATATTTGTACGGACGGTCATTTACTTTCGTAACTGATCATCATTCACTCTGTTGGCTGCGCAACCCTCAAAACCCATGTGGTCGCCTCGCACGCTGGACCCTCCGGTTACAGGAATATGACTTTGCCGTGGTGTACAATAGCGGGAAGCGTCATGCAGACGCAGACTGTCTTTCTAGGATGCCAATGGCCACGACCGGACCTGACAGTGACGATCTCGACAATTATATATTGTCGTGACGCTGGGGCTAAGTCGGCCCGGCCTTCACTTGGTAGCGTGCAGAGACTCCGGGTTCATGAAGGATTGAATCTTCGAAGTTGGTAAAATATATACAAGCAGGTTTAATGGCACTTTGAGAAAACTTATTTACATGATTATTTACATGAAAAAGAAGGGTACATCAGCAAAATGGCAAGCGTTAAGAGTTCATAGCGAGAAGCGACTGCATGAGCCGTTTACCCAGGGCTCAGAGCGTCTTTTCGTGCTCTGCAATGTCCTTAAAACCCCCTATGTCCAGTCCCTCTCTGAAGATGCTGACCAACCAGTTCCACGGCACGCCCCTCAGATATCGGCATCCAATCGAACACATCACTGCACTGATGGTCTGATGCACTGACTAGTCCGGCATTGTTTCGTTGGGCGTGGTCACTTGTTGGCGGGAAGAGCTTGGGAACGGCGAGGAGGTACATTTCTATTCTTCAGCAAAAATTCGATATGCTGGTTCCGGTAAGTGGATTTCCTTCTCAGAAACCCAAGTGCACGTGCGCGCCGCATACTGCTCCCAGCATTGTCCCTTTCCAGCAATTGCAAATCTTTCCTGCATTCCCGGGAAATCCTCTAATGGCCGTAATCACCTTGCTCATTTCTTGTCCTGTACGTCAGCGGACGTGTCATTCTGTCGTCTCCTTTGGACAGTAGGCATTCCTCACTGGACGATAGCGCTTCTCGACTGGAAGGGTGAACAATTGAACGAAAGCACTTCCGGCTATTTCCCGCAGGGGGACATTTCTTTGTATTTTTCTAGACGTTCCCTTGACAGGGCCAATTTGGCATTTGCCGGGTTTCCACAAAGCAAAACAGGCTTACACAAAAGGATTCATGGAAACAGGCTCACTTAGCGCCCTTGCACCAGCAGCACATATCCATGCCCACAGGCGAACAATAGAGCGCGCCAGTGCGAACGAGGCAAGGTCATAACAGCCTCCTCCCCCACCAGAAGAGTCACGGAGGGCAGCAGTCGCAGCTGCTGCATGAAGAGACGACTTAATGGCCTGCACATGAATGCTTGAAGCTCGATGTTGCTTGTCGCGTTGTCTTGATTGTCGTAGGCCAAATTGCTTGAGCTGTCTCTGAAACTCAACCACATGTCTAAGCAAGCACTCGGCTCCCGTCTGAAGAGACCAGGTGAAAAGAAAACTGCCATCGTTTTCCGAGAAAAGCCCACACTCAAGACGTTCAGAACCCACGTATGCCTAGAAAACCAAACGTGCTGCTTTACATAGTCACACATGTACAAGCGCACAAAAAAAAAAGAACCTGAGTATCAATTTGGATACATGGTGAGGAACACCTCGGACCGCTTAGAAACAGCGGCTAAGCGCGTCCGCATTCCCATTTAACTTCCCCCTTTTGTATTTTATTTCAAAATTGTACTGCTGTAAAATCAAGCTCCACCTCAGAAGGCGACTGTTCTTCGATGTCGCAGTTTGCAGCCAAGCCAGGGGACAATGGTCCGTCTCTACGGTGAATTTGGCCCCTCCAAGATAGCACTGCAATATTTGAATGGCCCATACAATGCAAGCGCACTCTTTCTCTGACGCGCAATAAGCCCTCTCTCTAGAACTCAGTTTTCTGCTCAGGTAGAGCACGGGGTGCTCATTACCGTCGTCATCTCTCTGGCAGAGAACAGCACCTAGCCCTCGATCACTGGCATCACACTGGACCGTGAATTCTCGGTCATAGTCTGGAGCTCGCAATACCGGACGGCTAATCAGCACAGCCTTCAGGTTTACGAAGGAGGCTTCCTTTTGTTCGTCCCAGACTACATTTGTCGGTTCTGGCTTGCGGGGAGCGTTGGTCAGAGGGCTGGCCAAAGCTGAATAGTTAGGGATGTAGTGACTGCAGTATCCAGTCAGACCCAGGAGTGCTCGAATTTCCGTCTTCGTGCTCGGCCGCGGGTAGTCTGCTACCACAGAAATCTTAATCTCGCTGGGTTTCCTGAAACCTTGACCTACATTGTGACCCAAGTAGTCCACGGTCGCCCTTGCCAGGCAACATTTCTCGGCCTTTACGGTTAGTCCAGCTTGACGCAAAAGGCTCAGTACAGCTCTTAGATGTACCATATGGTCCGCCCATGAGTCGGAAAAAACCGCAATGTCATCTAAATAAGGCACCGCGAATGTTTCACACCCCTTTAAAACCCTATCCATGAGTCGGGAAAAACAAAATGGAGCATTTTTGAGCCCGAAACTCATCATTGTTGGCTGGTAGCTGCCCGTCGGAGTGACGAAAGCCGCGTATCTGCTGGCGCGTTCAGTGAGCGGTACTTGCCAGTATCCTCGAGTAAGGTCCAGCGTAGTCACATATGCCGCTCTACTGACCTGTTTTACTCTCTCCTCAATATTCGGAATAGGATACACTTGATCCCTGGTGAGAGAATTTAGCTTTCAGTAGTCTACCACAGGCCTAGGGTCTTTACCTGGAGCTTCTACTAAGATCATAGGCGAAGCATAATCGCTTTCCGAGGGTTTTATTACTCCCAATTCCAGCATGCGAGTTACTTCCCTATCCAGAATTTCTCTTTGCCTTGGAGAGAATCGGTAGCACCTTGATCGCACTGGCACGTCTGAAGTCAGCTCAATATCGTGCTCAGTCAAATCAATTCTGCCTGGCCTGTCCACGAAGCAGGCCTCAAACTCTGTTATTATCTCGCCCAGATCGGACAGCTGGGATTTCTTTAGTTCTCCTCTCTGCTCCGTCTTTTTGAGAAGCTCCTGAGCGTTGCTTCCTTTTCCGCTGAGGCAAATCAAGTTGTCCCTCATCTCCTCGGGAAGGTTTAACGTTAGATTTACCACGGCTTCCCTCTGCACATAAGGCTTCATAAGATTGCAATGATAAATGCGCACTTCTTTACGCCTACCGGAGATTTTCACTGCGTAGTTAGTGTTAGAAAGCTTTGCAACGACTTCAGCAGGTCCTTCCCACTGTACTTCGAGCTTATTTTGCCTTGAACCTCCCAGCAACATCACCTTGTCCCCGATACAAAACGTCCTTTGACGGGCTGACTTATCATAGTACGCTTTGGAACGAGACTGGGCTGACTTCATGCTGGCCTCAACGAGTTCCTTAGTGTTATGTAAGCAATTCAAGAGGTTCAGAATGAATTCTACTACTGTTGGGTCTTCTCCGCGCCCCTCCCAGGCTTCGCGCACCATTCGCAAAGGTGAGCGCAGTGACCTTCCGTACACCAACTCGGCTGGGCTAAATCCAGTGGATTCGTGCGGCACTGACCGCAAAGCGAAAAGTGCTGCAGGCAGGCAGGTACCCCATTCGCGCTTGTTTTCATAGCGCAGTCCCCTCAGGACTCGTTTGAGAACAGAATGCCATCTTTCTAAGCTGTTGCTCTGCGGATGGTGGATCGAGCTATGCACTACCTTAATGCCGCATCGCTCGAGAAATGAGGTGGTGAGGACACTTGTGAAAACGCTACCCTGATCACTTTGGACCTCGGAAGGGAATCCCACTCGTGCAAACACTGACAGTAGCGAATCCACTATACTCTCGGACGTCACCTCGCGCAGCGGAACAGCTTCTGGAAACTTTGTGGCTGGGCATAACATAGTGAGGATATAACGGTACCCTGACTCTGTTACAGGAAGTGGCCCAACTACATCTATTACTAACCTGTGAAACGGCTCGGTAATGATTGGTACTAACACCATCGGAGCTTTCCACTTATCTTGCGCCTTTCCAACCCGCTGGCACGTGTCGCATAACCGTACAAAATTTTCCGTGTCCTTAAAACATCCAGGCCAATAGTATTCTTGCAACAGTCTCTGCTTTGTTTTCCTTATTCCAAGGTGACATGACCACGAGCTGCCATGGGAAAGTCACAGTAAGTCTTCGCGGTACTTTTGGGGAACGACTAATTGGTCCCGCTCTACTCCGCGCTTATCCTGGAATAAGCGATACAGCACTCCCTTTTTCATCTCGAAAGAAATATTCTTTGCTGTCTTAGTGGCGCGGTGGCGCTCCCTTATCTCCTGTATCTTGGGATCATTGGCTTGCTCCATAGCTAAGTCCTCTCGGGTTCCACTTAAAAGTATCGTGAGATTACTAGACACTGGCGGCAAGAGATTACTCTCAAGAACGTCCTCATTCCGCGTCTCATCAAGCTCACTTTCAAGTTGACTTATCTGAGATGCCTCGCTCTCAAAGTTTTCTGACCCGCTATCTTCCGCATCGACCACTGTTTTAACTGCCGTTTCCTCCGCTGTGGATTTTTCTGGAATGAGCAGTGTAGCTAGTTCTCGCGCCTTTGAACGTGTTAAGGCTTGCACAACTCTGTCTCCGAAAAGGATGCCCCTCTCTCGCAGTAGCATGTCCGATTTGTTGGAAAACAAATACGGATAGCACTTAGGAAGCTTTCCTGAAACGGCAGCCTCGGTTGTTAACTCGCCGAAAGGGCCCTCGATGACCACGTTCGCGATTGGCAAGCACACACTCTGTTCCTCCACTACCTGGCGGATCCATGCACACTGTCCTGTATAGTCGGAAGGCGACACATACGCCGGGTGGACGACATCCATCGTTGCGGCCGAATCGCGCAGTACCTTGCAAGGCTTCCCGTTGACTACTAGGTCATGCAGGTAGGGTTCCAAAAGCTGCATATTTTCATCGCAGTCACTGACATACTAGAAAGCAATCTTTTCTTTCCGGCAGTTGACGGCAATGTGACCCTGCTCATTACACCTAAAGCATGTGAGCGGCTTCCTAGCCCCAAGCTTGTTCTTTGTGTTCTGCGCGTTGGTCACTTCCCCACTTTTCTCACTGCCGTCCTTTCTAGGGCGTTTGCCTGAAGAAGCCTTCCTTTCTTCGTTTGCAAATCTAGCAAAGTGCCTTTTCTGACGGTTATTCACACTCAACTTGGGATTGCGGGGCCTATCCACTGCTGGGTTGCTGAATTGTCGGCGCGAAGCATACTCCTCAATGAGAAGGCAGCTTCAGTTGCCGACTTAATGTCGCCTCGGTCCTGTAACCAATTTCTTTTTCTGGGAGGCAGTTATAAAACTGCTCCAAAAGAATTCGCTCGACTACAGCGTCCCTATCACTGAAGGAATCTGTGCTCTTTAGCCACTCGCCCAAATTGACTCTTAAATTGTACAGGAATTCAGGGTAACTCTCGTCCCTGGACTTAGCAGCGTTCAGAAAACGTTGTCTGAACGCCTCGGCGCTAAGCCTATACTTTCTCAGAAGGCAAGCTTTGACCTTCTCGTAGTTGTCCGCGTCCTCCTTGCTTAGCCGCGCGACAACCTCCGCTGCCTCGCAGGGCAGAACCGTCAATAATCTCTGAGACCAAGTGTCTCGCTGGAAGGACAGTTTTTCGTAGGTTCGCTCAAAGTTAGCCAGATACAGACCGATATCCCCTGATATCACATATGACTGCATGTACTTTGACATCTTGAAATCTGCCTCCTTGTTGAGAAGAGGTACCGCTAGCTGGGGACAATTGCCCGACCTCTTGCTCAACTCTAGTTCTAATTTCCGGAGCTTAATTTCTAGCTCCAGCCTTTTTGCTTCTCTTTCAATTTCACGCTTCTTTTCCTCTTTTTCCCTCTCAAGTTCACGCTCCTTTTCCTCTTTTTCCCTCTCAAGTTCACGCTCACGCCTATTTTCCTCTTTTTCCCGCTCTTTCTGCTGTCTGAGCTGCTCCTCCTTTTTTGTCCGATGAGGTTCCATGCTTCACTGAGCTCCTCATCATCGGTTCCCAAATCAGTGATTGCCTTTATAATCAAGGGTTTTCGTGCCAAACCACTTGTATCAATTCCCAATTCCTCACACAATTGCAACAGTTCCGGTTTCTGCAGCTTTTGTAGTTCCATGATCGCTCCGAGTGTCGGCTACTTCCAAAACAACTGTGCAAACTACCAAACCTAAAGGCGTTTCCACACTCTTTTTACCAGTTCTAAAATCTAACCCTGTTCTAGAACCTGGTCCACATCAGAAGAAAAGCCAAGCACTCACCCACACATGCGATCGATGTTCCGAGCTGCTCTCTTGTTGGCCGATTGCTGCTCCTGCTTGTTGCTTGGGATGCCACCTCCGATCACAAGATGTTGTGGCTTGTAGCTTCAGATCCACCTCCAATCACCAGATGTTGTGGCTTGTAGATTCAGATCCCAACGCTGGTCACCAGTTGTTGTGGCTTGTGACGCTGGGGCTAAGTCGACCCGGCCTTCACTTGGTAGCGTGCAGAGACTCCGGGTTCATGAAGGATTGAATCTTCGAAATTGGTAAAATATATACAAGCAGGTTTTATGGCACTTTGAGTAAACTTATTTACATGATTATTTACATGAAAAAGAAGGGTACATCAGCAAAATGGCAAGCGTTAAGAGTTCATAGCGAGAAGCGACTGGATGAGCCGTTTACCCAGGGCTCAGAGCGTCTTTTCGTGCTCTGCAATGTCCTTAAAACCCCCTATGTCCAGCCCCTCTCTGAAGATGCTGACCAACCAGTTCCAGGGCACGCCCCTCAGATATCGGCATCCAATCGAACACATCACTGCACTGATGGTCTGATGCACTGACTGGTCCGGCATTGTTTCGTTGGGCGTGGTCACTTGTTGGCGGGAAGAGCTTGGGAACGGCGAGGAGGTACATTTCTATTCTTCAGCAAAGATTCGATATGCTGGTTCCGGTAATTGGATTTCCTTCTCAGAAACCCAAGTGCACGTGCTCGCCGCATACTGCTCCCAGCATTGTCCCTTTCCAGCAATTGCAAATCTTTCCTGCATTCCCGGGAAATCCTCTAATGGCCGTAATCACCTTGCTCCTTTCTTGTCCTGTACGTCAGCGGACGTGTCACTCTGTCGTCTCCTTTGGACAGTAGGCATTCCTCACAGGACGATAGCGCTTCTCGACGGGAAGGGTGAACAATTGAACGAAAGCACTTCCGGGTATTTCCCGCAGGGGGACATTTCTTTGTATTTTTCTAGACGTTCCCTTGACAGGGCCAATTTGGCATTTGCAGGGTTTCCACAAAGCAAAACAGGCTTACACAAAAGGATTCATGGAAACAGGCTCACTTAGCGCCCTTGCACCAGCAGCACATATCCATGCCCACAGGCGAACAATAGAGCGCGCCAGTGCGAACGAGGCAAGGTCATAACAATATCGACCCTCGAGCTAGCGTTCCACGACACGAATGTTTTCAAAACGGAACAGCAAAGTGATAACACTCTGAAGCCTCTCTTTGCCAGCGCAGCTACAAGCCGTTTTTGTGTGCGTGATGGCCTCCTATAAAAAAAGAGTTATTCGCCTGTCAGCCAGCGATACCTACTTGTAGTTCTCAAGACGCTTTTGACGGACGTATTGCGTGTCATGCATGATGATCCAACTTCCGGGCATTTGCGATCGGTTCGAACACTCCACCGTGCTCAAGAAAGATTTTACTGGCCCAGAATACGCTCGACGATTGAACAATACGTTGCCAGTTGCAAGCAATCTCAACGCCACGAACGTCCAACTGCAACTCCATCTGGCGTGCTGCACCCTGTGAAGACCCCGACAGCTCCGTTTGATCAAGTAGGCATTGACCTCGTAGGTCCGTTTCCGAAGTCTGTGGAGGGAAACCGTAGATTGTAATCTGCGTGGACTATCTCACGTGTTACTGTGAAACCGCTGCTCTTACATCTGCAGCGGCGCATCAGGTGTCATTTTCTTGCTGCGCTCGGTCATCTTACGACACGGGCCGCCACGAATTGTCATCACTGATCGGGACCGACAATTCACTGCTGATGTTGTTGAAGAGCTCATGCGTTTATGCACTGTAACTTCTCGACACTCAACGCCATACCATCCCCAGACAAATGGCTCGACTGAGCGCGTCAACATAACGCTTATCAACATGCTAGCCATGTATGTGGATGCAGGGCATAAGAGCGTGGACAGCATGCTACCCTTCATCACGTATGCTTTTAATACCGCCACGCATGAGATGACTGGGTACAGTCCATTCTTCCTGCTGTATGCCAGACCGCCACGCTACTCCCTGGATACTATCCTGCCCTTCTCAAGCCGTGAATATCCCTGCTTGGCTGACACCTTCTGTCTCGCCGAAGAATTAAGCTCGGAGAATCGCCCGATTACGGTCTGGTGCTTCACAAGAAGGTTCTAAAGTACGATACGATGCCAGTCACCGGCGGGTCACGTACTCTATAGGCAATTTAGTCTGGCTGTGGCGTCCAATTCGGCGCCGTGGCCTACATCAAAAACTCTTGGTCTACTATGACGGCCCATATGTGGCCCATAGCCCGCCTGACAGCATCGGGTCGTCGGTTTGCCAAAACCGAACTATGTCATGTTGCCCGTTTGAAGCCGTGTCAGCCTCGCACGACTCACGAACACGCCCAGAGGGCTTAGGCTGAGTAGGGGGGAAATATCACGCTGCTGACGACGCTGAAGGATTGTGCTGGTGTGGCAGAAGAAGAGGAAGAAGCCTTGGTGTCTGGGGCTAGTAGGCTTCACCTTGTCCCGCTGCCACAGGACTGTAAAAAACACCCTTTCTTATTTCACCGTAACAATATTATATATTATATTTTATAGCATCCTCGATCACCCGCACCAGTGCGCACAGGGGTACCCTGGTGCCCACCTTCTATCCGCGATCAACTGCACCGGTGCGCACCCGCTGTCAGCGATTACCGGAAGTGCACATTGCCGGGACCGTTTTTCGCTGCCCCCGTCACGCACCCAGAAAATTGGTAGTTCACAAGGGTGCAATCCCGACAAGCACTGTGCGACGCAAGCCGCGGAGAAGCCGATTTGCACTGTCCGATGTGCTCGAGTGTGCGCGCATACTGATGCGATGAAGCCGAATAGTACGGATGGTTCCCGCAATCGATAAACGGCTGTCAAGTCCGTCTGGTAACGAAGAAGGTATGACAGTCGACGTCACACAGCGTAAATACGGTGAACGCCTGAAAGTCTAGCAGTTTTTTTATGGCACCGATTATCTGGCGCCTCAACAATAACGAGCGTCCGTTTACGATTCGCTGCTTGGCTTAGCAGTGTGTAGAGATTTTGACACGTGAAGCTTTTAATGTACGTCACGTGCCTTTGAGACGTGAAATGTGTGATTCATTTGGAGTTCCGAAAGCATTTCTGGGTGACCACGAACGTCTGATGTAATGTGATTGGCACGGTTATGGAAAGTCGTGCAAGCTCCGCGGGGCCCTTAATCACGGAAGACGGCTAAAAACAGATCTTTTCATTTTTATTTTTGAGTAATCACGATTGTCTGTTTAATAGCTGCATTTAATTTACGTATGGTATGCTGAGAACAAAAGTCCCGAACAAGCCGTCGCCGTCATATTTGCCATAGCGGAAACCCCACTCCATGTCCTAATCGACCGTGTAGCAGCTTACTTAGACCCCATGACTTCAGTTCTTCCACTGACGTTGCCGATTGATGCCTCGTTCCGTTGATGTTGATGCTTTGAGATTGCAGGAGGCAATAAAATTCGCGCTCCAGAAGAAAGCTGTCGCTGCATGCATGCACCCGCGAGGTGCGTCTTGTCGATGTTGACCCTTCTCAGGGTGCCACCGTCACGGTGCACAGTGCAGCGCGCCGGTTTTGGGGCGAACCCAGTGCGCGGTGATAAAGGATACTATTAGTTTTGCAGAGAGTACTGCACCTTATTCTTGTGTTTCCGAATGTACTCCAAATAAATAAATAAATAAAAATGCGTCTCTTTTGAATTGGGTTACCTGCACATTCTATCATGACCGGACACATAGGAGACTCGACGATCCAAATCACCCTGCTGAAGACTGACAAAAAGTAACGGATCGACAAAATAGCATCGTAAAATACCTAAGCCTGTATTGGGTGTGGCTTCTATATATAGTCTTTCGTCAGGACAGCTCAGTGATATCCAGGGTTGAGGAATGTCACCATAGTCCGAATACCGTATGTGTACACGATCTTGGTACTGCCTAGTCATCTCAGTGGCAATACGGGAAAAGTATAAAGGGGCGATTAGTACACCGATATTTGGTCCTCCTGTGACCTGCTGACAAACGTTTCTTAAAAGTACACTGTAACACTTTTGGCAGACATTGGGCTTTCTGCAGAAGTCTACAGATTTTTATGCTTTGAAGTGAAATACATATTGTATTTAGATATAAAAATCATAAATAGCCTTTTTATCAGAAATACGCAGGTGGTGTCACAGGGCGCACCGCGGGTGACGCCGCAGCCTGTGATTGGCCGACATTCTGAGGACCGGGGAAGCTGCTGATGTGGCTCCGGCGTTGCGGTGCATGCTCATGACAGCTATCCGCGGTGTTGTGGAAGAGATCATGGCACGCTCTTTTCAACCCGGTGACTATCAGGCGTTTTGCCACATGTATCTGCACCGGATGCTCCCACAAACGACGCAGCAGCTGCGTAGTGGAAAACTAAGGGCAGCCGTTAGCGTGTACCAGCTTTGCATTAAAACTCGCTGTAGTACAGAGCAAGGCATTTTGAAAAGTAGTGCATGTCATTAATAGAAGAAAATGCATGATTTCAGCGAAACCTTAGCACACATATTAGAGGGAAGGAAAGGCTGCGAAGAATGCACAAGCCGATTACCGTCATCACATACCTAGCTCCCGCCCCGCCCGAAAGAACATTGCTCTGCAAAATGGGCCCAAAGTGTGGTGTACGAGATTTCATGCTTGAGTGCCCGGTGTCGTGCACTGGGGAAAGGAATAATTTTGTGGAAATGATGAAACAGTACACAGCTGTATCAGATAAATTAACAGTGATCGAAGCGCGGTTGCCGAACTCTGCGATGCATGTTCGGCGATAAGGGAGCTGCTGTGCAGGAGACCAAGTCTAACTCATTTAGAATGCTGCTTGACTCGTGGCAAATTCAGCAGACGTAGGAAACCCTTTCCTCTTCGTACTCTCACTGTATAAGTTTAGGGAATCGACAGATAACGTATTTTAAAAATTAAGACTTCATACCGTTCTCTAGTACGCTCTAAGTTAGACTATGGCTCAATAGTATACGGCTCGGCCAGGCCATCCTACTTAAAACGGCTACATCCAGTTAATAATCTTGGTTTGCGTTTATCATCCGGTGCTTATAGAACGTCTCCAATAGCTAGCTTCTATTTGAAAAATAATGAACCTGCTTTAAAAGATCGAAGTACCACTAACTTGTAGATACGTCCTCAAAATCTGTTCTATGCCTAAACATCTCTGTTACTTTATTGTCACGAAATGCCCTTCCCGAATACTCTTCAACGACAAGCCTCAAGCAATTAAGCCTTTACCCTTGCGCTTCGAAGAAAAATGCCGAGACCTGGACGTATTGAATGGAACTGAATGTGTTGCACCAAGACACGAACCACTCCCTCCGTGATACACCCTCCCCGCAGTTGTTGACCTCACACTACCACAGTTTAAAAAAAAAAAAATTCACACTCCAGATGAACATATATTGAAGCAATTCCTGGGACTAAAACAAAAAAATATACGAATTACATTGCATTTTTCATAGATGGTTCAAAAACAAGTAACTGGGTTGGCAGTGCAGTAGTACAAGATGAAATAGAAGCAATAACAAGGCCACCTCCTTATACACCAGTTTTAACTGCAGAGGGCTAGGCTGTTTCTACTGCTGTTAAAAAAGTAAGAAATGAAAACGTTAAAAATAGCTTCATTTACACTAACTCTTTAGGTGTCCTCACTGCATTAAACTCTAAAAATGCAGTTGAACCACTTATTGGCAACATAATACACACGATAGCACAGATAGCGTCCCAAAAACATAATATAACATTCTGCTGGGTCCCCAGTCATGTTTGGGATTAAGGGTAATACATTTGGCTTTCTTACGAAATGTACACATACAGTGTGTACATTTCGTAAGAAAGCCAATGTTTTAAATCGAATATAGAACCATAACTCTTAAGCACATTACAAAAACAAACCATCTAACCTTGTGTTTGGCGCAATATAGCCATAGTTGCTCTTTCACCATAAAACCTCATATAACTAACTAACTAATACCTTCATGAGAAAACCATGTTTTGAATTGTGTTTTCATACAGGAGCCTCGTTGGTTTCATTTCTCGCTTAATTTACATCCCCAAACAAGAACGAACTATGTAAAATAATTTCTTGTGAATAGGGTAACTGTTATTTCCGACGAGGCAGAACGGGTGCAAAATCAAGAGGCCACATATGAACAACTTCGATGATTGCTTGTTCGGACTCGGCGAGCCAAACGTCGCGCAGTGCGCTCCAGACCTGGATGCGTCCATACTGAGCTGAGCAGTATATGCCTGATCTTCTAACTAATGATGCCCCCGCAATGCGTACACGACACTTGTTGTGCGAGAAAAAAATCTGGCGAAGCCGTCACAACGTTCAACACAACAGTAGGCCTTTCTTAGTCATCTGCTCTTTCGTAAACAATCATCAGCGTGTGCGGTTGATGAGTTGACCGATGCTTAGCATAGAAGCCGTTGCGTGTACCCTTGCATAAGAAAACGAGACACACAAGTGTAACCACGCGCCGATGCTTTCTGCTCGTCCCATCGGGAGGTTCCATTCCGTGAACTGGTCGCAATGAAGGCTGAACGCAACGGTTCACATACAAATGAGACTTGAACTGTCAGGAAGTAATGGACTGACAATCAGAAGTACAAGCTCTTGCCTCCATTTTCCTTCTAGTAAACGCGATTCTTGGGAACGGTGACTGGTATGACATCTGTGCTTTATCGAAGGAATTAGGGTATGGTTCAGATATGCTTTTTTGCCAAAGTCCTGCAGATATCGCAAAAGGAACAAAGTCTGCACGTATTCACAGCCACTAAAAGCTTCGAGCAGAATACATTTGCTTTGGTCTACTTGAATTTATCTCACTTCTCAGCATCGTTCCATTGTGTTGCGAGGTTTTCCCTTTGTGAAAAAAAACGATAGAAGATGACATTGTCGTGGCCACAGTTCTTCGTTCAATCGAACGCGTATACAGCAGTGTTGGATCGGGTCCCCTAGACTAAGTTGACATGTTTTGTACGTCTACAATGTACGCAAGACGAGGAACAGCGCTCGCGAACGTTCTATCGGGCGGCTCAGGATGCCCTCGGACGCCACTTCTTACGGCAATAGCAAGGCTTCTCTCACAGCTATCCTTCTCTGTAGCGGTCGTGCAAGACGCGGGGAATATGAATGGTTCCTTTTAGTCGGCGACTGCGCCTGTGTTTTATGCATAATCGAAACAATAGTTTCACAGGAGTGGTCAGCAAATATTGTACTCAAACAAATTTAGAGAATGAGCACATTTGAAAAATGCCTCAGTTAGTGTCCCTTTATATAATGTGGAATAAGGTGCCGTTTTCGGAGTTGAGAGGCGATTCACCCCCTATCGGGCGAGCGCTCAAGCTAGCCTCATCCGGTTGGAGTGAGTCTTAGAGGCCTACTAGACTCGGTCGATTTCATTGAAGCTATCAGGGCGGAAACAAAAACTGCAATATAAGGTGCGTACTTTTTGTAGAAACCCAAATTTATGCCATGCCGGTTTGCGATCTCGGCGTAGCTCCAATTGGCGAACAGTCGTTTTAAAGAAACACACCACATGAAAATTAAGATTGTCTGAGAAGGTAAAGTACAAAACAAATACACGAATGTTACCGATTAGTTTTTTCTCCATTTCATAAATGCATTCGCCATAGCGCTCACGCGTTTTTATTTTCGAAAATATATTGGACCTGCGAGTAAAAGTATTTATTATATATTGAGTAAATATATGATGAAAAAAAGAAGCACCGGAAAAAAACCGTGACGCAGGCAGATCTAAGATGTGAAAACGTTTTGCTCTGGGGGCCCTATCGTAGCTTCTTGGCACTGGCGAGGCCAATTTCTGCCGCACTTAACGTATCGGGTAGAACACAGCGCGAAGGGATGACGGACAGATGACCAAGAGGCACATAATCCTGTGTGCGTTCTCCCTCTGCGCTCTCTTCTACCCGATATGAATCACCAACGACTATCCAAAATGATTATTCTACTCTAGTTAGCAGTTTGCTGCTCGCGAAATAGCTATTTCAGAAAAGGGAGCTAATTTTTCGCTTTTGTGATTATTGTGACTTACTGGTATTGAGGTTAGAGTACTGGGCCTAAGTTCGCGGGATGAAACCCGACGTGCCGGATAATGTTTTTGAAGGCGGAATGCGAAAACTCTTGTGCTGTGGAGTTTTAGTATACGTAATGCATACCATGTGATTGAAATTTATGTGGATACTTCTGTGCAGAGTAGCAGGCCAGATGCTCAACTTTCCAGCCGGCCTCTCTGCCTCTCCATCCAATCTATCCATGTGGATTCTTCCACTGCCGCGTCCCTTGCAGCGCACACATAGCTTCGGGAATCTATATCCCGAAGATGTCCACCCTGTCAAACCAGAATCTGCCCCAACATTGGCTATCTGCTCCGTGAGTGATCAACAGGATCAAACACGGCGAGTAAGCGGTTTGGACGAATTTTGTTTCCAACCCATCATAATCACGGTTAACTTGCCAGACAGAAGACACCGGGGATACATGATGTGGGAATTTCATACATATTTGACGACATCTCCGAGCAGCCAGAAATACTTTTTTTTTAAATAAAAGGGAGCTTTGGCTCCCTTTTATTTATCTTATTTGGTTTTAAGTCTCGTAAAGCTTTTGCTGACCTGGGCTCCATCTAATTTTTTTTTCTCAGTTCGAGAGGACGAATAAAATGGTAAAATGGTAAATGGTGTCATGAGACTGCTTTATATATTGTGGAAGAAGGCCAAGTCGTGATGGCAAGGTCGAGATGGCCCCCGCAGGGGGCACCTGTTAAAGCAGGTGTTTGTGTGTTTTGTGCGACACCACGGACCCCAAGCACCCACGCTTAGCCGTGCGTGGCATTGTCGTGCCTGGGAAAAAGGGGATCCTGGTGGTTGAACCGATGCCGAGTGTTTGGACCTTTAAGGCCCCTCGGCGGAGGCAACACACCACTTTGGCCCACGCTTCCCATAGACGGCACCTCCGGGCTGACCCACCCGGGGGAAATCGGCAGCCGCCTTTTCCTGTTCTCCCCTCCATCTTTCACTTTCCTATTTTCTTTCTTAGAACTGTCCTGTCCTCTCTTACCTTCTTCATTTCTTCCTACTTCCAGGCGGCGAGGGTTAACCTTGTGTGGCTAGCTGCCCTGAGGTACGCCATATTGGGTTATAGTTACGGTGTACAGCTGGCGTGGGCAGGAATTGACAATTTCTGTCCCGTCCCCTCGTTGGACTCCATGGTGGGTGGCTGGCACTGCAGCCGAACAATACAATTTTTTATGGCATCTAAACTCCTTAACCCCGATCGTCCTCCTTCTAAAAGGGGGCGCACCGAGACCACCACGTTCTTCTCAAAGAACATAAACAACTTTCCTCGTTTCCACGTGGTCCGCAGTGACCACGAGGAAATCACTGCACGACTTGTGTCCCCATTTGTTGTTTCCCGAACGTTGACTGAGGCCATTGGCCAGGGCTATAAGATAAAGAAACTTGGGAACGGTGACCTGTTACTAGAATTCATGTACAATCATCAGTATCAGAAGCTAAGTGCAGTCGAATCATTTGGAGAAATACCGGTACAGATTAGCCCGCACCGATCACTAAACACTGCCCGAGGAGTCATCTCTGATGATGACCTTAGGTACGTGAGTGAACAAGAACTTCTTGAAGGCCTGAAGGAACAAAATGTTACAGATGTTTACCGGATAAAGATCAGACGAGATAACAAAGAGATAGAAACAAAGCACATTGTACTCGCCTTTGCTGCAAGCACTGTCCCAGAATCTGTCGAAGTAGGCTACACAAAGATAAAACTAAGGCCCTACATCCCTAACCCACGCCGTTGCTTCAAATGTCAGAAATATGGCCATGGCTCTCAGAGTTGCCGTGGCCAACTCACATGTGGAAAGTGTGCCTCGCACGAACACCCTACAGACAACTGCGAAGAACAGCTGCTTCTCTGCTCAAACTGTGAAGGTAACCACCCAGCTTATTCACGCTCATGCCCATACTGGAAAAAAGAAAAAGAAATAATTACACTGAAAGTCACCGAAAACATATCTTACGGAGAGGCACGAAAGCGGCTTTCTCTTCCTCAAAAGCCACACTACTCCGCTGTGACGCAGCAGGGCGCGGCATCACAGCGGTCGTCGGCACCTGCCCAGGAAGCACACAGTTCTTCCAGGGCAGCGCCACCTGCGCCCTCGGTGGAGTCAGCTAGCGCTACTCCACCACCACCCGCAAAGCTGGCTGCGCGGACCCCCAGGTCAGCCGGCCCAAAGGCCTCGACCCATGAGTCGAGGCCTAAAACTGACAATCCTGTGCTTTCTGCACAGTCGTCCACCGCATCTGAAGATGCGATGGACACAACTTCTTCACCCCAGCTGCCTAGGCGGCAAAGCTCACTGGAGCGAAAAAGAAAGGGAAAAGTCCCAATAACAGGTCCCAAGGACCTACAAACCTAAATTTAAACTTGTCCCTTAAATAACTTTTAATTATGGCGCTCCTCATTTATTGGAACTGCCGAGGACTCTTTAAAAATTTAGATGATATATATGAAATTCTTGCGGACTATCAACCAAACATACTTTGTCTGCAAGAAACCCATTTAAAACCAGCAGACTCAAATTTCCTTAAGCAATATAATGTATTCAGGAACGACAGGCAAGGCAGCTCTCACTCCTCTGGTGGCGTTGCCATTGTAACACAAAAATCAATCCCCTCTCGAAACATCTCACTCAACACAGACTTAGAGGCAGTGGCAATCAGAAGCTTAGTTTATGGCAAAATAACAACCGTATGTTCCCTGTATATTGCTCCAACTTATAAGCTAAGTAGCAAAAGTTTTCAAAAATAGATTGATCAACTTCCGGAACCTTGGTTGCTGGTCGGAGACTTTAATGCTCACCACCCATTATGGGGATGTACAAGAACGGACTCCCGAGGCGTTCTAATCGAAAAATTCTTATTGTCCTCGGGATCATGCTTACTAAACACGAAACAGCCAACTTACTACAATATAGCTTATAACTCTTACACATCCATAGATCTAGCCATTGGCTCCTCGATGTTCCTGGCAGCTACAGAGTGGACTGTCATTAACAATCTATACGGAAGTGACCATTTTCCGATCTTAATAAAATATACTGGGAACGGAAATGAAAATGTGTCGAATCCCAGAAAATTCAAAGAAAATGCAGCCAACTGGAAGATGTTCAGGGAACACTCATCATTGGCCAGTTCATCAGTTACTGACTTAGGCGTTGATGAAACTCAACGCTTAATCACGCTGCACATCATAGAGGCAGCAGAAAAATACATTCCACAGACGTCAAGTAAGCCACGAAATAAACGAAGACCCTGGTGGAATGCAGAATGTAAGACTGCTCGTGAAACTCAAAACAGGGCAGGGTCGAAACTACGCCAATACCCCACAGCCGAAAACCTAATAGCCTTTAAGCGTGCAAAGGCAAATGGCAGGCGTATTCGACGCATCTCCAAGCGAGAAAGCTGGTCATCATTCCTTTCTTCAGTGAACTCCTATTCTGACGCACACAAAGTTCACAACAGGATAAGAGCACTTAAAGGATATAGCACAGTCCCAACGCCCCTTGTCAGCACCAGTGGTGACTCTCTTGAACATCAAGCAGACACACTAGGGCAACACTTTGAATACATATTCAGCTCAGCACACTACACAGATTCCTTTTTGCGGCACAAGGCGAGAGAGGAGAGGAAGCACATACATGATAAAAGGCCATCCTCAGGAGGATACAATAGCCCATTCACCATGCAGGAGCTGAAGATTGCACTAGACACATGTGGTAACACAGCACCAGGTCCTGACAGGATCACATATGGAATGCTCAGGCATCTGCATGTGAACACTCTTGAAACCCTACTCTACCTGTATAATAAAGTATGGGCCACAGGACGCTTTCCTAAAGCATGGAAGGAAGCGATCATCACCCAATATTAAAACCCGGAAAAGAACCCACACTTTGCTGCTAGTTGTCGGCCTATCGCACTAACCAGCTGTCTATGCAAGCTTTTTGAGAAAATGGTAAATCGTCGCCTTCTTCATTTCCTTGAATACAATAGTCTTCTTTATCAAAACCAAGCTGGTTTTAGAGCTGGGCGATCAACAGCTGATCAGCTCATTGCCTTTGAGTCTTATGCAAGGGATGCTTTAGTACATAAACAACATTGTTTATCTGTCTTTTTCGATCTTGAAAAAGCATATGATACCACTTAGCGCTATGGTATCATCCGCGACCTCTTCTCTCTTGGCATCACAGGAAACATGTTGAGCACAATTCAAAGTTACTTGTCTGAACGGACCTTCAAAGTTCGTGTTGGCAATGCATATTCAAAGCAGTACATTCAAGAAAATGGTGTCCCTCAAGGTGGTGTTCTCAGTTGCACACTTTTGTGTAGTCAAAATGAACTCTTTAAAAAGCGTGCTGCCAAAAACTATTTCTTGTTCTGTATATGTTGATGACGTCCAGATAAGCTTCAAATCTTGCAACTTGGCCATCTGTGAACGACAAATTCAGCTAGGTGTAAACAAATTGTCCAGGTGGGTTGATGACAATGGGTTTAAATTTAACTCTGGAAAGAGTGTTTGTGTACTTTTCTCTAAGCAGCGTGGCATCAGGCCTGACCCCAACATTACACTGAATGGCCAGAGCCTTGCCTTTAAAAAAGAACATAAATTTCTTGGCGTAGTTGTTGACGAAAAACTTTCCTTCATTCCCCACATAAAACAGTTGCGACTGAAGTGTCTCAAAGCGATGAACTTGCTAAAAATTCTCTCTCACCGGTCATGGGGCACAGACCGCGACTGCCTTCTGAACCTTCTGAATAGTGTAGTTCTATCACGCATTGACTATTGCTCGATGGTTTATGGGTCAGCATCATCCTCTGCGCTAAAATTGCTCGATCCCGTGCACCACCTCGGCCTTCGCCTCGCTACGGGCGCTTTCCGAACTAGCCCAATTGCTAGCCTCTATGTCGAGGCGAACCGATGGTCACTGCAACGAAGAAGACAATTTACTTCTCTAACTTATGCTATGAAGGTACTATGCCAACTGGACCATCCATGTCGTCGGCTCCTGCTTGACAAAACTGGCACAGCACTTTTCTAAAAAAAAAAACCATCTCTAACACCACCATATCCAATCAGAGTTACCACGCACATTGAATATCTGAATGTTTCGGTTACCAGTCTTCATACAACTTCCATAAAAGACCTAATTGCTCCTTGGGAAATGCACGGTGTTAATTGCGACCTGTCGTTTCTTGCAGTGGGCAAACATGCATCCCCTACTGCCATACAGCAGCACTTCATGTCACTTCAGGAGAAGTACACTTGTGATGAATATTACACTGATGCTTCGAAGTCTGCTCAAGTCTCCTGTGCAGCACATGGACCACAGTTTTCACAGTCAAAAATCCTGAACAGACATACTAGTATATTTACCGCTGAATGCCATGGTATCCTTTTAGCTGTGAGACACATTATAGAAAATAAAATACAGACGTCGATCATCTACACAGACTCCCTCAGTGTTTTAAAGTCCCTATCCTTTTGGAAATGGCAAAATAAGAACCCAGTACTGAACTCTCTTTATAACACCCTTATGTTTGCCCATGAAGAAGAAATTAAAATTACACTGTGTTTGGTGCCAGGCCACCGCTGTATACCTGATAATGAGGCAGCTGATAGGCTAGCTGCTTCAGCTGCCCTTCGAAATGACACAGACATTGATAAGATAACTTATCATGACCTCGAACCACACATAAAAAACATGATTCGACAACAATGGCAAGAGGAATGGGACGCAGCATGAGAAAATAAACTACACACAATAAAGGCAAAAATAGGCAGGTACACCACAGAAAAACAAGACAGATTTAAAGAAGTAGCCCTGTGCAGGCGGAGAATTGGCCATACATACATAACCCATACATATCTTTTAACCAACTCTCCTGCACCACACTGCTCGAGATGTGGTGATCGACTCACTGTCATACATGTTTTAATCATATGTGCACAACTGGAACCAGAAAGAAGACGTCATTTTCCCTCCTTGTTCACTCATCAAATACCTGCACACCCATCCATTTTTATTGGCGACAACCCAATGTTTCCTTTAAAACAGGTGCTGAAATTTTTATCACAAGTAGGCTTTTTACATGAAATTTCTTATCGACGTGGGTCTCAGCCCGCTCCTCCTTGAGAGGACGGATGAGATCTTTTAATACATCTACTTATACATTGCGCATCCATTATATATCACAAATGAATTTTAGGCCCTATACACCATTGTTTTTAGAGATATTACAGAGCGAATACATTTTTAGGCCCTATACACCAGTTTTTTATCCCTTCATGAAAAATCACAACTATTCCATCATATAAACTTGAGTGCACCATTAACCTTGAGTTTGGCGCTCTTTGGCCTGAGTCGCCCTTGCGCCATTAAAATCCATCATCATCATCAAGGTCGAGATGGCAAGGAGACAAGGCAAGGATGCCGTGTCTTGAGTTTATTCTGATGGCGGCTCATGGGTACTCGGTTGACATGACGATGGTGGAACGAAAAATGGTACGGGTAATGTTAAGAGATAGGAAGAATGCAGAATGGGTCAAAGAAATAGCTCGAGTTAATGACATTCTAGTAGAAATCAAGAAGAAGAATTGGGCATGGGTCGGGCATGTAGTGCGTAGAGAGGACAACCGATGATCGTTTGAGGTAACAAAGGGGATTTTAAGGGAAAGAAAGCACAGCAGAGGGCGGCAGAAAGTTAGGTGGATGGATGAGGTTAAGAAGTTCGCAGAGGTCAAGTGGCTTTACCTAGTATAGGACCGGGTTAATTGAAGGAAGGTGGGAGGGGCCTTCACCCTGCATGGGTTTATAGTCCGGCTGAAGATGATGATGTTGTTGTTTCAGTCCATGCAACTACGGTGTCGAAAAAAGATTGCGCTTTATCGCATTATCCACCATCATTCATGCTAATTCCTAAGACGGGATGATACTTGTGCTGTTCCTCGGCGCGCAATCACGTGACACAAAAGTGACGTAGGGTCTACGTCACTCCTGCGTGTCCTGTCGTTTGTGTTTTTGTTTTTATACTACTGGAGGGAGTGAGAGGGTGAGGGCAATATGTCTTTGAAGTCCAATGCGCGGGAAGGATGAACGGAGGCGCTAGGCCGCCGGGGTACGCCTTCGTCTAACCGTCCTTCGAGCGAAGCACACAGCAGCATGCAGACGTCCTGTTTTTCACCTAGCATTGTGGAAAGGATGGAAGGAGGGCGGGCAGGCAGACAATGTAGAAAGTGCGGTTTTAAACCAGTTGCGGCTTGGAGCTGCCCTCGGCAAAGCACACAGCAGTATGCCCGCTTGCTTCCTCTCTTTTTTTTTTACCTAACAGTGAAGTATGGGCTGCTTTGGACTGGGTTGCAGCGGAGCGAGCTCTAAAGATCCTACTTCTATGCTAGTTAATAAAAAGTTGGCATTCTTTACTGAAACCTTAATGAAATATATGCGAGCACCCATAATGTCATGTCATGCTAGCTGTAAATAATGCGACTAAACTTACCAGTTTAGCCTCAAGCCTTTTCTAGAAGAAGGTATAGAGTGAGTCTGTGCAAGAAACCATGACGCCCAACAAGACGGCGGTCGCATCGTATCGCGGCCACAGGAGCGAGACAATTAACCGATTCTCCGGGAAATACGTTGATAACACGAAACGCAATACGTGGCGGAAGGGGACTTTTATCCGCGTCTTGCGGGCCACAACACGCGGGTACCTTCGCGTTTCACCTTCATAGAATCGCAAAATCCAAATGCATCCGCGTGCTGTGTGATATATAGACACACCTATGGTATATACATTGTTAGTCTTGGGGGGTGTGCTTGGTTCGACCTTGAGCTGATTTCAAAGTCTTTTAGTGGGAGCTGGCCGAATCATTGTTGTACATGCTGCAGCGGAGGATTTAGTCCTGAAATAAAATTCATGTGAAATTCTGCATACCGCTAAAGGCTATACAGAAAGTATTAATTTCGTTTCATTTTCTTTCAACGCGTGACCGCTTTAGTTTCTTATGCGCAGCTGAAAATAATCATTATTTCTTTTCCCATCCTGCTCTAATTGTCTGCCACTCATCATAAATATTTTGCTGATATCTATCGACAAAAACGACAGACGCAGTACTGTGCGAATTTTCAGCTTTTATTATGGACTGGAACAGGAAAGAAAACTCTATAAAAAATGGAGTAAAAAAACACACTCGAAGTTTTGTTTCTTTCTGCACCCGTTTGAACCCGTTTGAAACGGTTTGGGTCGGGTCGAACCGGTTCGAACTGGAACGGAATGGTTCTCCGGAGCCGAACCCGAACCGAACCCAAAATATTCCGGTTCGACACCTTATGAGAAAGCGTGCTCTAGCAAGAATGTTTCCACCTGGCAATGATATATAAACATGAAGATTTAGTCTGCTGCGATGCTTTATGTTGACGCCGACATTTACGAAATATCACTATTTTCCTAAAAGACTGCGGATGTAGTTTTTAATTAATTTGCTGAATTAATCATTGAAGTATTGTTATTTTAAGAAAAAAAATCATAATTTTTTTTAGCACGAAAAGAGAAAGAAAGAAAAGCAGGTTTTTATTTTCACTTTTCAAAATTGTCACAAATTTACTACTGTATTCACACTCCGAGGACCCGAGCTAAACGATGGGCTGAAAGTGGAGTATATGAAGTAAAAAAGGTGAGTCATAGGGATCTGTACTGAAAAAGCCTCCATTAAGTGGACGCAGGCTGCTAGGTCATTGATAATGTTTGGCTCACTAGCTGCCAAGGAGACGACTACGTGGCGATGGGTGTGCCTTTTATACTGTTCCTTTACTTTCGATGAAACTTCAGGTGGGCTCCCGCTACGTATTGCCATTCCCCGAAAACTGAAGCAGCGGAATTGCCGGGTACATCACAAAAAATAAAGCACAATAAAAAGCAAGTCAATAAAGCTATAAATTTTGTGGAGTATACAATGTAGCATAAACTGAAATGCATACGCTATAAACAGTTTGCTGAATTGAAAATGCTAGCAGTAATTCGCTGATCATGCAAGTTGCGTCCTTCGCACCATCTATTTTAAGTTGGATGTGCAGTAACATGTGCGGTAAAAGCCCGCAATTCAGGTCGCTTGTGCGGCGCAGTGCATATGGCATACTTTCTTGCCGGTAGATTCATCGGATCATATCCCATACGATTTAAGTACGGTCCTGGACCTCAATGCTTTGTGGAAAACGAAAATGAAATTTGAACATGCCGAGCCTGTTCACCTTGGCGCACACACTATATTGAAAGTGTTGTCTGTCATCGAGAGGTGTATCGAGCATTGCCAGATCCGCTCCAATGTACGGCTGTACTTGATTATTTGGCATCACTGAAAATGTTTTAATTTTGTGCTAGTCGCAGATCGGCCATTACGTTTTATGAACTGTATTGAGAGCCAGCAATAAAGAAAAAAAAAACTTTTGTAGCGTAATGGACAAACACTACTTATCTCAGCACTGTGACATGTGTTCCAATCCTGTGAGTGCAAGTTTTTAAATTTTTATTGAAAACAGTCAAATAAATTGCTAGCATTTTTCCTGGGTTGTGTTCTTCTCTAGGTTGCATAAAGTGATGTTTTTCATTCCTAATAGTCGCAAAACAAGTTGTGAACATAGTCAGGAAGTGACGGTATGACAACGGTTACACTACGCCGTAATCACCTTCACTATAACCAATTCCTGTCTTCAGTGAGTGAACGTTACCTTTAGGTTATGGTCAGAGGCACCTGTCAGCAACAATCGATGTTTAACTCGCTGAGAGACATCCTGTGAGGCGAAAGAAGTTGTGTAACTGTACTGTTGAGAAAACGGAATTGCGCCGCGCCGATATCCAAGTTAACTTATTGAATGTAACAAAATGGCGCAATGGACGGAACTAATGTATTAAGCTCTGTATTATACTTATATGGGGTTTTATGGAGCATAAGCAACTACGGCTGTCATGCGCCAAACTCAGGGTTAGATATCTGGATTACTATAATTGTCATAAAAAAAAAGATTTCTTGAGAATTGTTAAAATCTGTGAAAAATGAATAAGAGAATGTTTTCCTAAAATCAGAGTGATGAAATTGAATGTAATGACTGTAAAACGCAGAGATAGATGTATAGTTTGCTATAGTTAGTATAAAAAGTTTGGATTTCTTGAGAAACGTTACAACTTGAGAAAAATGAACCTAAAAGCATATTCTCCTAAAAGAAGTGCTGGATGAAATGAGATGCCTTGCGTATAAATTAAGGTAAAATACTTTTTTATCAGATCTCCGAGTTGTGTACATGCAATTAAGATGTGATTTACAGTGAGCTCCTCACCACAAAATTTCCACAATTATTTATCTTTGTTTGGTAGTAAAAACTTGTGTGTTAGATGCGTGTACCCTATTCGTAGACGACATACGACTACTTTGATCAAGCGTTCTTGATGCTGACACGATTTTCGTTCTCGTAATATTGGTTTAATAGAGTGCGGCCTATTGTTCGTTTCATTTCTCCAAGCATCCTGCCACTTGGCTCTTATTTTGGTGCGCACTAATTTCATGTAATATTTTGCTGAAATGTTTTTGTGTCGTGACCTTCACTGTGTGGTGTATGATGCTTCCTGTCAGTGGCTCAACGGCACTTTTGGAGTTTAATGCACTAAACACACTCAGTGAATCTATATAAATTATGCTGTTTTCGATGTTTTCGTTAAATATTTCCTGTACGGCAACAGAAATAGCATTAGACTTGGCGGTGAAAACTGTTGCAAATGGAGGCAGCCGTATTGTATTTTCATTTTTCCTTGTATTATGGCACTTCCAACATGAGCGTCAGTTCTTAACCCGTCAGTGTAAAACGGACTACAATTTCTGTACTTTTCTTGTAGCGTGAGATATTCTTGTATTATATGCTCATGTGGTGAACAGGTTTTATGAAAGCGTGTTAATGTCAGGTCACAACCGTAGGGCGAGTGTAAAACGGTGGTAGTGGTTCGTGTCTTGGGGCAATATTTTTGATTTCATTGAGAATATCCAGATCTTGGCATTTTTGTTCAAAGCGCAGGAGCAATGGCTTCATCGCCTGAGGCTTGTTTTTAAATATTGTTCGTGATGGGCATTTTGTGACTGCAGAGTTACAGAGGTGTTTAAAATGATAGTGGATTTTAAGAACGTATGTACAAGTTATTACCGTTCTTCGATCTTCTAGGGAAGGTTCACTTATCTCTACATAAATGCTTGCTTTTGAGGATGTTCTACAAGCACCTGATGATAACCGTAAACGAAGGTTGGAAATCGAATCTAATCGCTTTAAGTAGGATTGTCAAATATCAGCTGCAAGTGTAATATTGTCCTGTGGCGCATTGCACGTGTCGAATATATGTACTCACGTGCGATGGGTCATTATTGAGCAGGAAATGTATACGAATCTAAATTTTGTCTCATTTCAGCGACTGATTAGCTCTGATGTAGTGGTCCCATTTCAATAGAGGCGAAATGAAAAAGGCTTCCGTATGCGATGTCAATCACAATGCCAGCCTGATTGGTATGAGGGCTGAAATTCTACATACTGTGTCACATATACTATTAACTCTTAGCTTCAGCTGTAGCAGTATGTGTCTCAGAATAAATAATAATTATATTTCACATCCTTTTTGCTGCACGCACATCCTGCATCCTGCATTGCTGACCAGTCTGTATTCTAGCGTTCATGAATCATGGTGTAAAGTTCACGAAATTTGCCTAGTCACATAAGCTCCGCTCCAGCTGCACTATCTCTCGCCACCTTTAAAATCAGTGACGAGACTCTTGGTTGCTGCCGCTGCTGGATTCTGCTTGCTCTCCTTGGAGTTTTTGCTTGGCCGTCTCCCGCAAAACAAATCTTGACATAACATCGCCTATTGCTCTTAACAAGAATTACAGAATTGAGTGAGAGTCGATTGAGCATGCTATTTTCTGGAAGCTGGTTTGGCCCTGGAAAACACGATTTCCCTTCCAGCAGAAATTAGGCTTGCTAGCTACCATGGGACAAGAATTGCAAGAAATATCTGGGTAAATATTGTTATAGACGAGGAAGGAGAAGCAGACAGCGATACGGGTAGGAGTGCTCGCGCTAGGCCCATCAACGTTCATTAAAAGTCACCTACCATCGCCATTGGTCATGTTGGTTTCCGGTTTTCACTGACTTGCCACCCTGAAACAAAATTATGAAAGAAAAAACTGGCGTGGAGACTGAATATGTTTCTGTCCGACCATGCCTATAAGTTTCTTTTTTTGCATGAACAGCGCTATGGTGTTAAACATTAAAAAACTATAGCACAACGCAGTGAAAATGCGATGCTGTTATTCACTGCCTAGCGAGGCAGCGTGCACTAAATGGCCCCTACTCGATTGGCATGTGCACCGTTCTCCCGCATGTGGCACCACCTTGTACCCACAAGGCGATCTGCGCATGCGCAGTGGAGCCCGTGGTAGCAAAACATTATAGCGGATCGCAGATAACACTATGCTATAAGTTTTGCAAATTTTGCGATATTCCTTACCATGGAATACATCGTATAGTGAGGTTCATTTTCGAGTTCGGTAAGATGTGACAAGTTCGCACTTCACGCCTGCGGTACTTGAGTAGCTACTTAGCTATCGTTGCTTGAAACTCCCTGGTTAATACACGTCGTGTTCTGTGACGTGGGAGTTAGTGCTGTTCGTTCATTCGTTGCCCTACACAGACTGCTACAACACCTGGACGCGGTCTTGCCGCTAAAGCCATTGGTGTTCCACTTCTGAAATATAATTTTCTTTGTCTTTGTTATTGTATAAAAGTCTTTGTCAAATGTTTATATCACTGGGAGTATGTTTCTAAGCCGTATAACGGCTATGCTTTAGCATTCATGGAAGTCCTTCGTCTGGGATATGGTAGAACTAAACATCTTGCCCTGTGGAGAACTGAAACTCTGGGAATGCACAACGCGTGGCCCAGAAGCAAACCCCTTTTGCTTTTGATATTTGACAAAGACTTGCCTGCGCAAAAATTAATATATACTTCACATTGTATATTACTAATAAACTGTGTTGCCGGCGTTATAAATAAAATAACTATATACGTTATTCGAATGCGTTACGGCCATATGTTACTTACAAAAAGGTACCACACTACCGTCACCAAAATAAGTACCGTGCGTTATTGTGTCCTGACTACATGGCCATCAATTTTATTCAGTGCATCTTCGCTGCGAGAACTTAGGATAACAGTTTCATAAAGCTCATATTTCACGTAAAAGTTCTAGCCCGAATACCAAATTTTACCTGAAATCCTTACCTAACGAGAACACGTTACACAAGTGTGCGGAAGCCTAGCAAAGTTATAGGGACATAAAGTTGCCTGTAAAACTACATGTGATGTCTCATCATCATCATCACCAGCCTGATTATATACACTGCAGGGCGAAGGCCTCTCCCATATTTCTCCACTTAACCCGGTTCTGTGCTAGCTGCATCCACTTGACACCTGCGAACTTCTTAATCTCATCCGCCCACCTAACTCTCTGCCGCCCCCTGCTATGCTTTCCTTCCCTTGGAATCCAGTTTGTTACCCCCAGCGACCATCGGTTATCCTCTATGTGATGTCTGCTAACTCAGTAACACATGGTTAATCCCTTTTCTGAATATGATCATAAACATTAAATTACGCCTCAGCAATGCTATATTTAGAAAAAAATATCACTGGACTCTCAACAAATTTTCAGTACTTCTGAAAAAAAAATAGACGTGCGGATCGTGCAGCAACAAAGAAATGCTTAGATGACATAATTACGAAAAAATGTGTTTGCACACACACACACACACACACACACACACACACACACACACACACACACACACACACACACACACACACACACACACACACACACACACACACACACACACACACACACACACACACACACACACACACACACACACACACACACACACACACACACACACACACACACACACACACACACACACACACACACACACACACACACACACACACACACACACACACACACACACACACACACACACACACACACACACACACACACACACACACACACACACGCACGCACGCACGCACGCACGCACACACAAACACACACACACACACACACACACACACACACACACACACACACACACACACACACACACACACACACACACACACACACACACACACACACACACACACACACACACACACACACATTGTAGTGTGGTAATCTTTGTCATCACAGACACTGGCATGAATCGCGTGCTGGCGCGCTCGAGGACGAAGAATAAGTTGGTCGCTGCCTTGGGGATTTTGCTACGCCTGACGCTCCGCTGCGAGTTCATCCTGAGTGGCTGGAACCATCTGGGTTGACTGAATAAACACCTAAACACCCCTACAATTGGTGGAGGTGCTGGGTTCGTTCCCGTCCACCCTGGAATTAAGAAGCCGCACATTGCCCTCTGCTTCCACCTTGCTCCTACATTCGACATTTCAGCTTGAACTTCGCCTCTATCATCGCTCCTCTGACCCAGCTCCTTGCCGGCAGCTCTGAACTTTCCGCCTGGACTCCAGCCTGCGATAAAGCCTTCGAAACTTTACGCCGCTTTTTGGTTTCGCCTCCCATTCTACGCCACTTTAATCCGACTGCGCCTACGGAGGTTTACGCTGATGCCAGCGCTTTTGAGCTTGGTGCCGTCCTTACCTGACGTAAGCCTGGTTTCAGTGAGTATGTTGTATCATACGCCAGCCGAACATTGACGAAATCAGTAACAAACTATTCAGTAACAAACGCGAGCTATTCAGTTCGCGTTTTGCTCTTCCCAGAATTGTAACTATCCATCCTTCATAAGTAACAGTACCACCTCTGGAAAAGCACAGTCCTTGTGCATTCTACGTGAGTGAAATAGAACGTGAATAATAGGGCTTGAGACGGGACACATGGACAATTTCGGAGGGTGGCGCTGTGGATGAGGGCTTCAGATGCAAAGATTCAACTTCGTATGTGACGTCGGTCAAGGGGCGCAAAGCACGGTAAGGGCTGCGTAATGAGGCAGATTTTGCACAACACCACCCGATGGCACGGGAGCCACAGCAAGACTAGAGATACAGGAGGGTAGTACACATCACGGTGGCGACTGTTGTACCGGTATTTATTGGAGTCTTGGAATGCAGAGCCTGGCACGAGCAATCCGGCGGGCATTACGTGCACGGCGACGGCATCACTGGCGTAAGTACTGGTAAAGTCTGCCGGGGGTAGTGAGGTTTCGAAGGGCAGTAACGGGTGTTGGCCAAATATAAGATGAAATGGAGAGTATCCAGTGGTAGAATAGACAGACGAGTTGGAGGCGAATGTCACAAAGGGTAGATGAACGGCCTAATCCCGGTGGTCGTCAGACACATACCTGAACAACATGTCTGTGAGTGTGTGGTTTAGACGTTCCTTGAGGCCGTTGGTCTGTGGGTGATAGGCGGTGGTGAATTTGTGGCGCACGGAGCGCGAACGGAGAGTTTCGTCAACCACTCGCGAAAGGAAGCAGTGGCCATGGTCAGTTAGTAGTTCACTAAGTGCGCCATGATGAAGAAGCACGTCTTCAGAAGGAAGTCAGCGACGTATGTTGTGCAGCTGGTCGGGATGGCTCGGGTAGTAGCTTACCGCGTAGAGTAATCGGTGGCGACGGCGATCCATTAGTTCATCGACGCGGAAACTGGGAAAGGCCAAAGAAGGTCAACGCCAATACGAGAAAACGGGTCAGTCGCTATGGGGATCGGTTGCAAATGATATGAAGGCAAAATTGTGGGCTTCTTCCGAAGATGAGACAGTTCACATGCGGAAATGTACTGCTGGACAGAGTGGTAGAGCCCCAGCCAGTACACACGTCGGCGCAGGCTGTCGTGTGTGTGAAAGACACCCAGGTTGTCAGCCGTGGGAGCATCATGGAACAGTTCAAGGATGGTGGAACGCACCTATTGGGGAACGACAAGCAAAAGATTTGAGCCATCTGATCGCATATTACGTCGCTATAGGATGTTACCTTTGAGTAAAAACAACGCGAGGGATGGATCAGTGTGGTCGGATGTATACGACGGAGGATACGAGAATGTAGCGAAGGATCCAAGCGCTGTTCGCTCGCGATATTAGAAAAGACCAATACAGACAAGACATATGCGTCATCGCCAGAGTCGGTAGGACTAGGCGAGTCAACGGGACGACGGAACGAGCAGTCTGCATCTTGATGATCCTGACCGCACTTGTAGACGACGGAAAAGGGTATATTCTTGCATCGTAGCACCCGGCGTCCCAAACTACCAGTATGATTTTTGAATGAGGAAAGTCAACAGAAGGCATGATGGTCTGTTATAACTGTGAAACGACGACCAAACAAATAAGGGCGTAATTTTGTAATAGCTCAAACAAGCACCAGGCAGTCTCCGTCTGTGATACAATAATTTTGTTCGGGTGTAGATAGGAGGCGGCTGGCATACGCAGTCACCCTTCCGCGGCCGTGTTGTCGCGAAGCGAGTATAGCTTCAATGCCATGGCCACTTGAGTCAGGGCGGGGTTCAGTCGGGGCGGATGGGTTTAAACTTGCTAAGACGGATGTAGTGAGAGCAGCAATAAGCTCTGAGAAAGCTGCAATGAAACACTTTTTTTGATGAGGTGCGTGAGAGGACGAGCAAGGGCTGCGAAGTTCGTGATGAATCGTTGGAAATATGGACATACGCCAATAAAGCTTCGAACATCGCTGGATGAACACGGAGTGGGAAAATCTCTGACGCGCGAATTTTGTCAGGGTCAGGCTGAACGCCGGGAGCATTAACCAAGTGACCAAGAACTTTGATTTCTCGGTGACCGAAGCTGCACTTCTTGAAGTTTAGTTGATAATCCGGCCCGGCGAAAAAGTGCAAGACCTGTAGAAAGGCGAAGGAGATGTCTGTCAAATGTAGAGGAGAAAACAATTACGTCGTCAAGATGACACAAACAAGTTGTCCACTTGAAGCCTCGTAGCAGAGCCCATCATGCGTTCGAAGGTTGCTAGGGCATTGGAAAGGCCAGAAGGCATGCCTTTAAATTGATAGAGGCCGTCAAGGGTGATGAACGCTTATTTTTTGCTGTCTCTTTCGTCGACAGAGATCTGCCAGTAGCCGGAACGAAGGTCGATGGACGAAAATTAGCTGGCTCCGTGAAAACTATCAAGAGCATCGTCGATACTTGGAAGAGCATATATACCTTTTTTGTGGTTTTCTTATCCAAATGGCGATAGTCAACGCGAACTTCCAACTGTTTTTCTTCTCCTTGACCAACATGACAGTGGATGCTTAGGGTCTACTGGACGGCTTGATTATGTCGTTCGCCAACATCTTCTCGATATCCGTTTGAATGACGCGTCACTCGGCAAGCGAAACACGATAGGGCCGCAGCGAATATGACTGGCATCACTGGTGCCAATGCGGTAGGCGACAACTATAGCTTGACCAAGTGAGCGGGTATCGAAGTAAAAAAAAAAAAACACAGTTGTTGAGCAAAAGCTTGTGTAACTCCGCGGCGAATTCAGGTTCGAGATCAGCTGCAATCATGCTGTTAACAGGATCAAGGCGCAATGTGGAGGATGTGGGAGGGGCGTGTAGGGACGGCAGTTCGAAAAATTGTAGTCAGAGCTGAAATGGCAGAATCGGTCAGCGGGAACAGCGCAGCTAGTGAAATCCCCTCGGGCAGAACTTGAGTTGACAAGTTGAAGTTAAGGATCGGAAGAGCGGTGCGGTTCAGGGAGATATGCGCAATTAGATGAGGAAGGGTGACATAAAGATGGGCAAAGCGGCTCGCTTTATTGAGCGGCTCAGAACGGTTCCGTTCACTGCCGGCTCATGTGAACGGCTCAGCGCCTCACTTAAATCTGGGCCGCTCATGAGCGAGCATTGCTTCTATTGGAGGTATAGAAAGCCGGCTCTCTCTCTCGCTCTCGTTCACTGATCAGCGCCCGTTCAACCTCCTGAATCACCGGCTGGGTGCGACTTCCGCGCTTTTGTTAGAGGTGCGACAAAGCAGCTGCTCTCCCGTGCTTCCTCGTAAGAGTCGCAACCACTCTCTCGCTAGAGCGAGAAATGAAAATTTCCCGGAAATTTTGAAGGTTCGATAAAAACAAGGAAAAAGACCACTCTTTTTCTTGTTTTTATCAGTCTTTTTCTTTATATATTGCAAATATTTGAAAAGTATCAATTATTCGTATTAATCAAGATTTCTAGCTGGATTAAAACAACAAACAGCCCTTTTTCGAGCAAAGGGCTGCTCGTGCAAATGTCGCGCCGCTTTTAGAGGTTATAAAAAGACAAATGACAGCTTAGATGGTGCTAGAAGATTGCTGCCATGTGTGTTGCAGCCTCCACTATTGCGTGTCAGAAGTAATGGTCAAATTTAGTCTGTCTGCACGCCTAGTGCAGGCATAGGCCCACGGGACGTAGATTACAGAATCAGTGTTTATTTGTTCTAACGTACAGCTTAAAGTGTTCTAACGTACAGCTTAAGTTCGATGAGCGGCGCCGGAAAAGGGGGGAGCAGCGATTCGTAGTAATGCGGGTAGGCAAAGTTCTGTGTTTATTACCGTGCATCCTTTTCCTTAGCGCGTTCTTTCTTTTTTATTCGTCTCTAGTTCCTTTTGTAACCTTGAAGTCTCATTCTATTCAGCCATTACTCTCAAACCTATATTATACGCCCCCCCCCCCCCCCGCCTTATGTAATGCCTCCGGGCCTTTCAGGGACAATTAAATGAAATAAATGAAATGAAATGAATATATATTTGTGATATGTTTTTTTTTTCGGGCATAATCTTATGCGCTGTTCAATCTATATTATATAAATATATCTTAATTTTCTCTGCAATCAATCATACATGTGGCGGTAAGGTCTGACCACGTTGCCGTGTTTTCTCCTTCCTGGTACTAACTATACTAGTCTTTCTACATTTACATTCCAATGTGATTTTTATATTCCTGGAAGTTATCCTGTACTGTTTCAGGTATATCTCATTTTTTCTTCCATCAAACACGGAACTATATCTACATGCAACATTTCTGTATGTTTATCGTGTTTTTTTTTTGTACGCTTACTCTTACTCGTGCTTTTATTTTTCTCGTGCAAATGCTAACACGCAGTTCAAAGTGTGCCACATTTATCTCCAAACAAGCCATGCGTAAGAAGTAAAGAAGATTTCTGCATTTTAAGCTATACTCTAGTTGTTTAATATCATCGGCTTCATTTTTTCGTTTATCAAAAATTTGGTAATTTACCGCATTTCTTTACCGCATTTCTCGTTAGTACAGTAAGTAATCTGAGAAAAAAAATGGTGTTTTGCGTGTGTTCTCAGTTTGTTCTAGTGAATAGAATACACGCACATGAACCGCCAGTTCTGTCGTTCATCCCATTTTTAATTCGAACATTGAGATACCAAGGCGCTCTAGTACTGGCGATGTGGTTGTACTCCTTCTTTGATTGTTCTAATCTGTTTGTTTAGTTTCAGACTTTTTTTCTTCTAGTTCAATTTTTATGCATTCAAATTTTATTGTGTTGTTATTAAAGCGGTTGGGATACCAAGGTTCGAGGATTTATAAGCGTGGTATGGGGTTTTTCTGTATGTGAGGTCACCCACAGCCAAAATCTGGACACAACAAACCTTTTATAGATATCTTAATTCAGCTCCATAAAGATGTTATATGCTCTTTCGTCGGATAGAGATGCATCGTTAGCACCACTATATGTAATGACATATGAAGCTAATAAGTATATCAGTGAATACTAGTGACATCCCATCACAGTAACGTGACGTACTATCAATGACGCAAGGACGCGCGACAACTGCCAGCTGCTGCATTGGCAATCAAAGGGCTGATCGGCAGGCACCTTGGGTGGTAGATTGGCATTGGCGCCCGAGTGAAACCTTCTCGCCAATAAGACTACAACCTGAATAGATTGTCTTTGTACTTTATTGGAAATACAAATAAATAAATCAAGACTGCATTTTATATGCTCGAATTTCGACACTCAGAGAAAGAGAATAATAAAAAAATGCTGCATTAAGGCATTATACATTGTTTTAATAGACTAAGCATTTATCATGAACTTTCTGAAGTAAGCTCAAATTGTGAAACCAAAAATAAATATCAGCGAATAAATTATATCCTTTCTGCAGTCTTTTCAGTGCTATTTCCTACTTAGAAGCAGCCATCCATCAATTTGCACAAATTTTCATGTTTCTTGAATGGAATCATATTTTATTGTTTTTTCCGGTTTTCCATGCCTCGGGAAGAAAAAAACAAAAAAAAACACGTTTTTTTTTTCAAAAATTTCCAGTTTTTTTTTTCGGAGCCCTCCAATCTCTATCTAGAGCACTATACCCTCCTCGCCTTCGACTCTCTTTTCAACCGCTCTTATTAAAGGACGAGTGAGTCATAGTTTAGTAAAAAAATGAGCAGTGGTTGGCCGCCTCTTTTCGAACAATGCATCACGACTCACTGATCGTGCATCGTGTGCTGGTGCAACCGTTCAGAGGTATCAGTGAAAATACATGTAAAACGGTTATTCAGTGATGAATGTATGTTTCTTCAAACTGGATTATGCATGAGTAAAATAGCCGTGTTATAGGTACTTTCAATATATGTGGAGAATAATTATCAATTGTTATTTTGAAACTGCCAGTTTTGTATTGTAATGAACCTTTATTTAGAGCGCTTATGATACAATAACAGAAGCATGCGTTGCATTTTTCCAGTAAAAAAAAAAAAAAAAACTTATTCAATACTACAGCAGCTTTTCTGTTTTTGTGATTCTTGAAAATCCACATTAGCAATAATAGAAACAAAACTGCAAATCTTCTTTCAATATTTTATCCTTATTCACATGCGCACAATAACTATGAGTGACCTGTGTAGACATACAACATTAATGTCAAAATAGAGGTCCATTAAAAACACACTTCAAAAGACTACTTATCTGCAGCCAAAAAGTTCTGCATCAAATGTACATTACGGTTAATAATAAAATATGTTTTGCTAACTTTACCGGAAGTGAGATGACTCCTCTTTTTGGTACAAGTTTTGCCAGTCTTAGAAATAATTCTTTCACAGGCACAGGTTACACTTGTCGCGGAAATACACAGCCTTTTTAAAATCAATGCATACAAGTTCAGGCATGTGATTGTTCTACTTTATCACCTTTTCAGTGTGTCATTGAGGTGGTTCAAATACGGCTAGTTTAGGTATTTATCGACCTCAATGACAGCCCGAGCTGTAAGGTCTTGATGTCCTTTCAAGGAACTCAAACTCGCGTCAAACTAATTTCATACTGAGGAGGTCTGAACAGGCGTCTCGGGCTCCTTGCGTGGCACGGGCTCCATACTTTGAATAATCACTTTTACCTTCAAAACAAGCGCTTGCTTAGTCGCCTTAAACTTTGCATCATCCCCAAAGCTTTGTGACTTAAACCGCGGGTCCAAAAATATTGAGAAATTAACTCGTTTGATTATCTGCGAGCACACTGCCGTGTAAAACCGTTAATGAGTTCGTTTGCAAGCTCTAAAATAGCCTCCGGAGCGTCTCTATAAGTGTCTAAAGATTGCCTTACTTTTCTTGTCATTATCCTTGCTAAAACGGTCGTTTTAGACAATGACACATTTGCTTCAGCACAAATTTCTCTCGTTACATCATTAAATGCTGACAAGAATTGAACAGCATGAACCCCTTCTGTCCATTCTAGTTCATCTAATTGATCTTTGTATCCACGTAACGCCAGAATTGAAACAAGTGACTTTTTGTTCTTCAGTAATCTCTTTAATATATCAAAGGTGGAATCCCAACGGATGGGATCATCTTGCTTTAATTTAAGTTTATCTTTAATAAATGAAGTTTCCATCTCGCAAAGTTTTGCGAGTGCCGAGCTGCTTTGCTTGAAGTACCGGACAATGGACTTAGCCTTACTACGTTTTGCTCCGATGGATGCCGAAATGGCATTTATGACGTCTAAATTCAAAGTATGTGCAAAACAACCCAAGTGTGAAAGATTTAATTCCGTCACAGTTGCTGTCATAGTAGCAGCACTGCCAGTGAAAACTGCACAAATTTTATTTCGGATAGCAAACCTTTCTGAAACATCATTTACCCAGGATGCTATATTGCGACTCGTGTGTCTATCGAGAAATTCCGAACATTCATCAGACACGATGGTAAGCAAGTAGCCTTATCAAGTTATTGAGCAGTAATGGCATAAAAGCTAACATTGTTAGTATTAGTCAACCCATCACTCGTCAAGCAAACAGCTGGGGCATCATGCAGAGTTGATTTAATTTTATCTAGTAGTTCACTATGGACAGCTGGCAACAAACTATCTGTGAGTGTCTTACGGCTAGGTAGACTATAATTTGGATTCAAAATATTAAAAAAATTCGAAATTCTTTATCCTCAACAAGTGAAAACGGATAATATTCTGTAGATCATCTTGAGTAATTGAACACCAATCATCCCTTTTTTCTGCACTAGCACTGTATTAACTGCTGCAACATATCGAGTCAATGATGAGTGCGTTAAATGACTTGATCTAGACCCAGGTGTGGAGTACGATGTGAGGAAGCCACCGACGTTGAAGCAGGTGAGAGTGAACCCCTTTTTGATACACCCGAAAAGTCCGATAATTGGCTCAGCCTCATTTGTATTTGAAGCGCTTGGCAACGGCGCCGAGGCAGGATAAGCAATGTCGTCGACGCTCTCGCCGCTCGCGGCAGGTGATCGGGGGCGGCTGGGTCCAACTCGGCCGAAGGGCACTGTGGGTTGTTTCTTCGTCAAATGAAGTTTAAGGTTTCCATTTGAGCCAGATGACATGGACAGTTCAGCTGGACAGTATCTGAATTTTGCCTTGCCGTCCTCCAATTTGGTGAAATGGTACCAAATTTCGCTGGCGAGCGATTTGCTGACATCATTCACCTAATAAGATAGAAAGGGAGAATCCGGCATATATATTATGCATGAGTTGAACAGGCTTATTAAAAAAAAAAGTCGCAGTTTTGCCCCAAAAGTCAATGCATCGAGTGTGATAGCAAATTAGTGGACAGCTAGAGTAAGTAAGGATAACAGTTTTATAGGCCATATAAACCTGTAAACATAGGTGGACTAACTAAATTACCAAGCATTATGTCATGCACGCACAAACAAACATGCATGAATGCATCTCATACGAGAACCTCTTGCGGGCATATTCCCTGGGAAAGTATATTTATTAGTTTATTTTATCCTCAGGATACCGAGTGCATTACACAGTACATTAGAGAAGGAGCACGAGAGTTCACAACATTTAGATGATTAAAAAAATAAGGGGGCCAATTACTGATCCTTGAGGAACCCCAGAACCAAGTTGCAGAGTAGATGAATCAGCGTCAATAATGCTGACGAATTCTACACGAAAAGAAGGAAATTTACGGATCCAGTCAAGAACTGCACTGAGATGACAAAGCGGGACCCAATTAAATGTACAAGTTTTAAGTGAAGGAAAGTATTTGAACGCCACAAGAGAAAAACTTCCGGAAGCCATGGTCTCAGTCAGCGGAATAAACTGCCGAAGTTTCAGTTCTGTGCTACTATTACACGATGTCGCCTGTTAAAAATTATATTTATTAGCAATGCGCTACTTGTTCGTACGCATACACCCGGACACCTTTACAGTGAGTGGCGGAAGCTGCTACGGTCTCAAAGGAGACGTCCTCGACTTGCGCGCGGGACAATCTTAACCGGAACCCAGCTACCTGTAGTGACAAAGGGGGTGGCCGTTTAGAGCCCAGTTTTTGCCGGTTCAGTCTAGAGAAAGGCTCTGAGTCAGAGGTAAAAAGTAAAACAAACTTTATACAGCAAGAGACGATATAGAGTAAATTACACTAATACATAATGTTCTCAAAAACAATGCAAAGCATGCTGCTAAAGAGGCTCTATTGCGAATGACTTTAATAACAGTTACCAATGCACGAGAGACTCAAAATAAATAAACGCCAAATTATTCACCGGGAGCGTCGCAGAACGGAGTTTCGTTGTGACCGTCTTGTATACGTGCGCCCCTCCCTCGCACATCTGTGGGCTTGCCGAAGATGGGGTTGGCACAGGAACCTAAGCAGTAACACTTTACTTCTCACTGCAACAGTCGCTAGTTTCCCGAAGCGACCTCGATAAATTAGAAATGCCGCGTTTTTCCGTTACAACGCGCCAAAGCAAGCACGCGCATACACGTAACTTTTGTGACACGACTCTGTCCTCTCTCCCTCCAGTCAAGACGCGCGTCGTCGTTAAGTGTCGCAGAACCTTCCTGAACGTAGGAGCGTCTTCTTAGCCGGCTGAGTCACAGCCGACACCAATTGCTGAGGACAGGGTGACACCGATGAACGCATGCTACGGTCTTTCCTCGCGCGGAGGAGACGTTTCTACAATCTTCTGGAACGGTCTACGCAGACGCAGCCACGCGCTTCGCTCGCGCCGCTCTTACCTAACAGAAATGTGGGCCGATTTTTGTGACACGAGCCACTCAGAGCATTTGAATAGTATGCAATGCTGCCTACGGGAGGGCATCATTCGCCTCTTTTGAAACTCTATCGCATCGCAAAGACGGATTGACATAAAACATTATTCCCGGTTATAGGTACCCTGAATATGGTCCTTAATAGTGTGTGGCGATCTAAAGCTGATATTGATTAACATATGAAAGATGGCGTTTGGTAGCTATTTACAATGGAGAAACGGATAGGGTGATTTCACGTAACAAAGCGTGGCTACTCGATCACTTCAAGGTATTTCAATTGTTAAATATTTTTGCCTCAGTACTGAAAAGAAGAGATCTACGACTGGCTTTACCCCAATTTTTTTCTAAGCACCTGAAATTATTAATTGCGAATTAGTGTAGTGCCACGATCACGTGCTCTGCTGTTCTGGCCAACTTTGAATATAATTTTTTTTTCTAAAACCACAGTCGCTGAACCATTATAGTGTGGAATGGGTTTACGTAAACCAAAAAATAAACAACGGGAATGTCGGAGAACACACGCAACGATAATAAATTTACGTGCAGTGAACTAGCACGAAATATAAACATTAGCAAAGCTGCTTATAGCGTTATCGAAGTAGTACAAAATTTCAAACAATAAGCTATAGGCACTATGCAAATACGAGCAAACCGTATCACGGCAAAAAAGAATCAATCGGGCTGTTTGTGAACAATCTTAATCAAATCACTAAAAAAGTGCAGACACTGACTGCCGAAAAAAATCGCTTATTTACATAGTGTCCACGGGAAATTGGTTCTAGCCATTTATCGTACCTGGCAGGATAAAATAAAATAAAAAAAGATTTGTGTGTGGCTTATATGCACTTTATATGAAGTTATATGAACTTTCAACACAATTTACTCTTAAAGTGGCTGACAGGTCGAGTTTGTTTAATTTACATTTCTGCGCACTTTTTTTCAGTCCAGGAGTTCAGTATACTTCGCCGTTCCTGTCGTGAGGCGGGCGGCTGGAAACATTGATATCTCTCTCGGCCACTCCCCGTCGCCCGTGTGAATGTGGCGTTCCGTAGCAGAAGATGTTCTGCCCCTTAATTGAACTCATCACCCAATCTCCCGAAGGAGGGGGGGGGGGGCCTAGAGCCTTCTAGCCTCCCCGAGGTCTGTGCCCATGTTTACGGGAGCATATGATTACGCGTGTTCGGGTATGCCCCGTGTATGTCACGCCTGAAGCACTGTCCTCAACGAAAGGGTGTAAATAATTATGCCTCTATTCCTAGGATTTTAAGAAAGGATTTCATTCGTTTGTTATCCTATCATTTGAAAATTATCTGAATAACATTGGCCATCGTACAACACACTGAGAATTATCTTCAATAAATACTTCGGGACACAAATCTCTAATATTATCCCAAAATCTCTTGTGGACTGACTATTAATAAATATAGCTATAGTGATGCTATCGACAGATATAGATAGTGAATTATATCTATAGAGAAAACACAATAACTGATTAGAGGTCCCTCTTATATTGCTGGAGACAATCAATTTAGGAAGAGACTGAAAAATAATGCAAATGCATAGCTTTTTGTTTGATGAAGTGAGCGCTTTGTAGCTCGGGTCTGCGCTAGTTCTTTGTCTGTTTTCTAAATTGCGCTTTTTGGCAACCCCCCCCCCCCCCCCCTCGCCCTTTTTTTGCTTTCACTGATTCGGTTTTCGTATATTCTTATAACACTGTTATTCAGTAAGCTTGTGGCAGGTTTGCTCAAAGCCCACGGCTCTCACCCCCCCCCCCCCCCCTCTCCCTGGCTTCTCCTGTTTGCTTTCAAGCTGGCGACAGGTTTCTTCCCCAGTCCCCCAACTCGAACTAGTTCAACCTTGCTGTTTTTGCCACATACACACGCCATCATTCATTCATTCATTCATTCATTCATTCATTCATTCATTCATTCATTCATTCATTCATTCATTCATTCATTCATTCATTCATTTTGTGTCTACTTTAAGCCTCATTGCACGCGATTTATGCTGTGAGGCGTGGGTTTAATTTTTAAAGGTTTAATTTCCCGTTTAGAGCACACGACGCGCTGCAATCGGTGCTTTTTGTTCGTGAACAAACCGGATTTTTTTTCTGCAGGGCTGGCTGCGGAAGGGGCTATGCATTCTACATTCGCCTAGTTGTTATGCAGCTTGAGAAAACTACGCATAGCAAGCATGGAAAGCAAAACCAAAGACGCACAAAACCAGCAGCGACCACCCGAAGCTTACACACTTTGCGGCTGGCAGATCGACGGCGCCGAGCCTTGACACGGCGGCGAAGCAACCGACCGCGCTCCGACTGACGGCAGCCGACAGCGCGCGGAGGATCGCGTAAGCGGCAGGCTTTTTTTTTCTATTCATTATATGCCGGTTCGGTCCACTCATACCTGTCCACTGGAGTTGCTTTCTCGTTATGCTAATGGATGGCGCTGAAGTAGCAGTAAGCAGAAGACCCGACTCTGCAGAACGGTTCCTGACGGCTCATTGAACGATGACTCTCCGAAAGAACTGCCGCTCACGTTTGCTGGCGGCTCACTGAGCGACTGCTCTCCAAAAGTGAGTCACTCATTGAGTGAGCTCCGCTATTCACTGAGTTAGCTCAGTGCGTCGCCGCTCATTCTCGCTTTTTTGAAAGAGCGGCTCAAGACAGCGGAAGGCGAGGGTATGCGAAGGATTGTTTTCAGCTCTTGCGCGGAAGGGCAGGAGAAAGAACTGCGGCTTACGGTTCCTGGCGGCTCACTAAACGAGCGGCTCTACAAAAGAACCGCCGCTCATGGTTCGTGACCGCTCAGTGAGCAACTGCTTTCCAAAAGAGCGGCTGCTCCTTCTCGCTCTTTTGAAAGAGCGGTTCAAAAGCCAACCGAACGCGACGGGATGCAAGGGAGATGTTTGCGTCTCTTGCGAGGAAGGGCGGCAGGCATAGCCGCTGAAATCACCCCCTCCCGTGCGTACGGGTGATCTTGGAGGCCATACAGGAGGGTAGTTGCTTTCTTGCATTGCTCAATAGATGGCGCCGAAGCCGCACTGAGGACACGGTCCGGCCACGGTGCAAGATATATAGGTGGGGACACAGCGTACTGCACCGGTTCCAGATAAAGTCCCATAGTTAATCTAAGCCGTACGAGATGGCAGTTCGCTCAGCGCCCTGTGACGTAGTGGGAGGCAATGCTTTTCTATGGTGAACACACGCTTTTTGAGAGCCATTTTCTCCTAAACTGTGGCCGATGATGAAAGAAAAATATTTTTGCCGCGTTGTTTTTGTCTAGGTTCATTAGTCAGCGCAGTTTTATCAATCTGTGGCTTCGTGAATGCTTAAACAAAAGCGCAGAAGGCGAATAATGTTTCGCGTGGAATTTGAACCTGCTGCGCGCATAAGCGGTGGCACTTTGACAACAAAGCATTAACCTTCGGTCGTTTCATTCGTTCTTTGACTTTGCATCTTTTGTTCGCCCATCAGTGTGCCCACTCATCCTTAGTTTGCTCCTTACTTTATTCCTTCCCTAAATTAGAGGTCCCTTAACTGGATTCTGCCAGCTCCCACTGAATCCTCCCCCCCCCCTCACTTCCTCTATACCCTTACTTCTCGTAGCTTCTTTTTTTTTTCTTTCGCTCATTCTTTTATTCTCAGGGTATTGGGTACAGTACAGAGGGGAAGAGATGTTCACAACAATAGAAAAAGAACACCGAGTATAATTTATTCCATACAAAACAATAGAGGTAAAATTACGGTTAACAGCTTTCTTGAATCTACGTTAGAGATCGGCGAACAGTAATGTGATGTGGTGCGCCAAAGCCGCATACAAATCAGTTGACGGACAGATAGATCGTGCAGCCGTTCGTGCAGCCGGGTTTCGTGCAAATATTGAAGACAGTTGAGCTTGCTTGAGGCAAAAGAGCCTTAAATTACGGCAGCATTTGTCCCGGTTTTCGTACACTTAACTCGTCCGTACTTTTCTTCTCTTGCTTATTCCATTCTTCCGCTCAGTTTGCACGAAGCGGCACGGGGCGCTGTTGAATTTCCTTCATTAAGTGGCTACCTATACCCTATGAATTTTTATATTTTTCTCCCATTCCCCCAACCGAACGCAGGATTCGCTTTCCCTGCTCTATTTACGCTATCCAAAGTGATAAAACGGCTTCCCCGGTGCCTTCAATTGAATAACGATGACTTAATGGCTGAGTAATGTAGTACTCACTCCCCCATATTTAAACGTAAAGTGCAACTTTAACCTTTTATTCACTTCGTTGTTAGGAATAAATTACTTCAATAGTATTGACAAGCCAATAAATAATTCTGGACTTCACTTCTGCAGTGACACAGTGGGTACGGCTTAAGAGTAAAGTGCTACGGTGATGCTTCTGGCGACGACGGGAAAACAGTTCGGGCCACGCAAACGGCTCACGCAGGAGAAACGCGCCGCGCGATATCAGCAGGTTGCTATCGCAACGGCGTCGTCGATGTATGTGTTTTTTTCTTCCAGCGAAGATTCACCGCTACATGACGCTGACGCTGCGATCAGCGGCCCGGTTCGGAGGAGCGTGGCTGGTACTTTATCTGGAAACTTGCGTCCAGTCTCTCGCCCGTGCGGTGTCCCCACCTAAATATTCTTACACCGCGGGTCCGGCTCACAAGGAACCATTCGGAACGAATCGGATCACTGAACAAGAGCTGGATCGCCAAGAGCCGCTGCTCACATTTAGTGAACCACTGCTCCCTCGCTTTTCTTGCAAGAGCCGCTTAAAACATCCGGTTCGCTCCTGAGCGACTCATCTCTAGGGTGACACTGCCGCTGCAGGATGACACCAGTAATGGGCCACTTGAGATAGTCACCGCCTGGGACGGGTGGAAATGGCGACGTAGAGATGTAATGACAGCTTCAGGAGGAAGGCAGCATAACTGAGCTGATCGAAGGCGGGGTGAACAGGAGGGGTCTTCACAGCAGGGTGGGAGGTCCAAGCGAAGGAGGCCGGTAGAGCAGTCAACGAGGGCAGAGTGGACTGTTAAAAAGAAATGCCAAGGATAATGTCATGGGAGCATTCGTGTACGATGGTGAACACCACTGGAGAATGACGGGCCGCAATGGTAACACGCGCCGTACACACGCCAAACACGGCAGCAGAGCTGCCAATGGCGACGCGAACTGTGGACGAGACGGCTGGCGTAAGAACTTTTTCGAGGCGACGGCGAAATGATGAGCTGAGAACGGCCAGGTAGGCGCCAGTATCGATTAAAGCAGAAACGGGAAATCCATCCGCAAGGTCGTCGATGCGGTTATTTTGTAGGGCAGTGTTCAGCAGAGATTTTTCGGTCCGGTTCACAAATGCAGTGTCACCTCCGGGAGCTGCATTGGCTTGTTTCCCGGTAAGTGGGCGGAAGAGGAGGATGAAGAACTACGGTGAGGAAGAGTAGAAATCTAGCGTAAGGCTTGCGGTGATGGAACAACGGTTGGCAACACGAACAGTGGCACCGGGGTGAACACGAGTTTGGTCGAGGCGAGTCTCCGGGGCATAGTCTCCGTGGCGGTCTAAGTATGTGAAATGACGAGATGGCGTACCAAAGGTTACCGAAGTGATGCAAAATGGGGTCAGCGGGTGAAAAAATAGAGCAGATGGGGCAATTGTCCAGGATACGCCATTGATTCGGATTGTGGTACTAATATCGGGGCGAGAAACTGGCCTTGGACGGGGTAGCAGCCATCACTGGAGGGCACCTCCGGAATCCATGGTGTTGGCGACGCTGGCAGAAGGGAGGCCAATATTCGGAATCTTTTGGCGAACAGCCTGAATGAGTGGTTTGGTAGCCAGGGTATTGTTGGGCGTATGCGATAGTGAGGCTGCGAGAGTTGGGCACTCAAACTCTTGGCGGACGATGCGGGTCAAAGTAGTTTCGCTAGCAGGCGGTCGAGGAGTCGGAAGAGCGACACAGGAGGTGCTTGTAGCCGTGTTGGGCAGCCAGTGGAAACGGTGAGATAGGCCTCTCTGTTTCTCTTGCTCGAAACGCAGGCACCCCTGCACCACAGAGCCCACGGTGAAACAATCCCCGCACAACAAAAGGTTGATGGCATCCGCGGCAATACCGTTTACTATGTGCCGACTTTATCCGCCTCAGGCATGGCTTGGCCGACTTTGCGGCACGGACAGAATGTCCTGAATGTAAGTGGCATACGACTCTAGAAGTTTGGGTGCGAGAGGGGAGCGCTTTCTTGGAGGCGAGGTGGCGGTCAAAAGGCCTTCCTAAAAGGTCGTGGAGCTTCTGCTTGCGGATATCCCAATATTTCAGGCCATCTTCACGAATTTGAAACCACACTCGCGCGGTCCCAGTAGTCAAGTAAAATATTACAATCGCGAGCATAAGTGTGGGATCCTACCTGTTGTGCTTGCTGACACGTTTGTATAAGGCCGCCAGTTTTCTATATCAACGTTGTCGCTCTCGCAGAAGGTTCCTGGATCACGGGGGTGGGCCATGACGACAGTAGAAGCGGCGGCCATAGAAGTAGCTGTGTCTGTAGACATTGTGATGGTACTGACGTGGCGGCCGCTGCGGAGATCCAGCTTGCGACAGGGGATCGAATGTATTCACCTCCACCAAGAGATGTTATAGGGAAGAGCCATAGTTCGATAGCAGTCCGAATAACTACCGTAGCTGGCAGCTCAGATCTGACCATCCTCAGCGTTGCCTGCTCTTGGCAGTCTGTCGGACTTTATCATCCTCTGCAGCACTACCTTGCGAATACCGGTAAGTAACAATACGCTATAGCGTAGTGAAGGTGTAACTTCAAGATGACACAATGCATTGCAATAATTTGCATTTGTCATGGCGATACCAATTTAACATACCCGATTTGCTATATAGGGCGTAGAAAATGGTCGTCTGTCTTGCACCTCTATTTTGAGTTCATGAAAACGTGTAGACTGTACATTTTTGCTGCATTTTATTATTGAACAAGCTTAATTATAGGTGCGAAAATGAATCCTTTTGTAAGATGCCACCGCTCTGAAGAAGTAGTGTTCAATTTACAACGTTTCCGAAAGAAAGCCATTAGCAAACACAGCCATCCGGGTTCAATCACACGGTGGGTCTACTTGAGTCTTTTTTAAATGGCAGGCCATGAAAGCTTATTAGAGAGAGGAAGCACAGGACATCTGCAGAATGCCCTGAAGCAAGTC